>NW_006789256.1:436638-507010 GCF_000442215.2 Lipotes vexillifer
GGCCTCTCCCGTTGTGGAGCACAGGCTCCGGACGCGCAGCCTCAGCGGCCATTGCCCACGGGCCCAGCAGCTCTGCGGCACGTGGGATCTTCCCGGACCGGGGCACGAACCCGTGTCCCCTGCATCGGCAGGCGGACTCTCAACCACTGCTCCACCAGGGAAGCCCTTAATAGATATTTTTTAAAAGACTAAATAATTCTTTGAAAATGGTACTATTGTTTATCCCCATATTATAGGTAAGAAAACTGAGTTTTAGAGAAGTGAAGAAATTTATTCAAAATTAAAAATTAGCTAATTATGGAGTGAGAATTTGTATCCAGGTAGTTTGATTCCAGAGCCCGGGCTATATGCCTTCTAAGGTATATGAGATACTTTTCAAGAAGCATCTTCCCTCTTACCCATTTTTATGTCTTTTTTTATTGTGGTAAAATACACATAACATAAAAGTTACCACCTTCACCATTTTTTTTAAAAAAAATTATTTATTTGGCTGCGCCAGGTCTTAGTTGTGGCACGTGGGATCTTCACTGCGGCATGCGGGATCTAGTTCCCTGACCAGCAATTGAACCCAGGCCCCCTGCATTGGGAGCGCAGAGTTTTAACCACTGGACCACCAGGGAAGTCCTATCATCTTCACCATTATTAAGCGCACAGTTCAGTGGTAATAAATACATTCACATTGTTGTGCAACCATCACCATCATCCATCCCCATAACTCTTTTCATCTTATAAAACCAAAACTCTACACCCATTGAACAACTCCCCATTCTCTCCTTCCTAGAGCTCCTGGCAACCAACATTCAACTTTCTGTCTTTATAATTTTGACTACTCTAAGCACCTCATAGAAGTGGAATCACACAGTATTTTGTCTTTACGTGACTGGTTTCTTTCACTTAGCATAATATCCTCAAGGCTCATCCACATTGTAGCATGTGACAAAATTTCCTTCTAAAAGACTGAATAATATTCCATTGTATGGATATACTACACTTCACTTATCCACTCATTCACTGATGAACATTTAGGTTGCTTCCACATTTTATCTATTGTGAATAATGCTGCTTTGAACATGGGTGTATACATACCTTTTTAAGACTCTGATTTCAAATCTTTAGGGTATATACTCAGAAGTGAAATTACTGGATCATATGGTAATTTTATTTTTAGTTCTTTCAAGAATAAGTTCTTTAAAAGAAAACACTTTCTACAATGGTTGTACCATTTTACATTCCCACCAACAGTACACAATGGTTCCAATTTCTCCATATCCTCACCAAATCATTTGTTTTCTGATCTTTTTGACAATGGCCATCCTAATGAGTGTAAGGTAGTATCTCATTGTAGTTTTGATTTGTATTTCCCTAACGATAAGTGATGTTGAGTATCTTTTCATGTGCTTATTGGCCGTTCAAATATTTTCTTTGGAGAAATGTCTATTCAGGTCTTTTGACCATATTTTAATTGGGTTTTATTTTGTTGTTGTTGCTGTTGTTGAGTTTTAGGAGTTCCCTATATATTCTGGACATTAATCCCTTATCAGATATAGGATTTGCAAATATTTTCTCCTAGTCTGAAGGTTGCTTCTTTACTATGTTCACAGTGTCTTTTGATGCACAAATTTAAAACAAATTTTCACTCAGTCCAATTTGTCTATTTTCTTTTGTTACCTGTACTTTTAGTGTCATACACAAGAAATCACTGCCAAATCCAATGTCATGAAGCTTTTGCCCTATACTTTCTTCCAAGAATTTTATTGTTTTAGCTCTTATATTTAGGTCCTTGATCCATTTTGTCTTAATTTTTGTATATGGTGTTAGGTAAGGGTCCAACTCTTTTGTATGTGGTATTTAGTTTCCCCAGTACCATTTGTTGAAAAGACTGTCCCTTCACCATTGAATGGTCTTGGCAACATCAACAAAAGTCACGTGACCATACATATGAGGGTTTATTTTGGGGCTTTCTATTTTATTCCATTAGTATATATGTCTGTTTTTATGCCGGTACTACACCATTTGATTACTGTAGGTTTGTAGTTAAGTTTGAAATCAGGAAGTGTGAGTCCTCCAGTTTTGTTCTTCTTTTTCAATGTTGTTTTGGCTATTTGAGGGTCTCTTGATTTTCCATATGAATTCTGGAACGGGTTTTTTTCCCCACAAATACATCATTGGGATTTTGATACAAATTGCATGGTACGCACAGATTGCTTTGGCTAATATTGACACCTTAACAATATTAAGTCTTGTAATCCGTGAACACAGAATGTGTTACGACTTACATATGTCTTCTCTAGAATCTTTCAGCAATAGTAGTAGTTTCCCTTGTACAAGTCTTTCACCTCCTCAGTTAAGCTAATTCCTAAATATTTTATTTTACTTGATGCTATGGTAAATTGAATTGTTTTGGTAATTTTCCTTATAGATTGTTCACTGTTTGTGTATAGAAATGCAACTAATTTTTGTTTGTTGATTTTGTATCCTACTACTTTGCTGGATTCATTTACTAGTTCTAACAGTTTTTTTCTTTTGTGTGGAATCTTTAGGGTCTTCTACATATAAGATCATAACAGATAAAAACTGAGATTATTTCTTCCTTTCCAATTTGGATGACTTTTATTTCTACTTCTTGCCTAACTGCTCTGGCTAAAACTTCCAGTACCATGTTGAATCGAAGTAGTGAAAGTGGACATTCTTGCCTGTTCCTGATCTTAAAGGAAAAGCTTTCAGCCCTTCACCACTGAGTATGATGTTTGCTGTAGGTTTTCATACATGAATTTTATTATGTGAAGATTCAATTTTTTTTCTTAGATTCCATATATATGCGTTAGCATATGGTATTTGTGAAGATACTTTCCTTGTTTCTAGTTTATAGAGTGTTTTTTTTTTTAATCATGAAACGGTATTTTGTAATTTGTCAAATGCTTTTCTGTATCAATTGAGATTATCATGTGTGTTTCTTTCCTTCATTCTGTTAATGTGGTGTATTACACTAATTTATTTTTGTATGTTTAAACATCCTTGCATTCCAGGAATAAATCCCACTTGGTCATGGTATATAATCCTTTTAATATGCTGCTGAATTTGGTTTGGTAGTATTTTCTTGAGGACTTTTACATCAATGTTCATAAGAGATATTGGTCTGTAGTTTTATTTTTTTGTAGTATCTTGTCTGGCTTTCATATCAAGGTAATGCTGGCCTCATAGAATGAGTTAGGAAGTGTTCCCTTCTCTTCATTTTATTTTTTTGAAAAGTTTGAGAAATATAGATATTAGTTCTCTAAATGTTTGGTAGAATTTGCCAATGAACCTATCAGGTACAGGGCTTTTCTCTGTTGGAAGATTTTAAATTGCAGATTATATCTCCTTGGTTATAGGTTATTCATATTTTCTTCTCCATGATTTAGTCTTGGTAGGTTCTGTGCCTCTAGGAATTTGTCCACTTTGTCTAGCTTATACAATTTGTTGGTGTACAACTGTTCACTCTAATCTCTTATAATCCTTTTTATTGCCATATAATTGGTAGTATAATGTCCTCACTTTCATTTCTGATTTTAGTAATTTCAGTCTTCTTCGTCTTCCCTTTTCTTTGTCCATCTAACGAAAGGTTTGTTAATTTTGTTGATCTTTTTTGAAAAAAACAACTTTTGGTTTCATTATTTTCTGTATTGCTTTTCCATTCTTTATTTAGCTTTTTCCTGCTCTAGTCTATATTATTTTCTTTGGGTTTAGTTTGTTCTTGTTTTTCCAGTTCCTTAAGTTGTAAAGTAGGTTGTTGACTTGAGATCTTTCTTATCTTTTAATATAAGCATTTATAGCTGTAAAATTTCCCCTCAGCACCACTTTTGCTGGTTCCCTTAAGTTTTGCTTTTTTTTCAATTTCATTCATCTCTAAGTATTTTCTAATTTCCCTTGTGATTTCTTCTTTGATCCATTGGTTGTTTAAAAGTGTGCTGTTTAATTTCCACAAATTTGTGAATTTTCCAGTTTTCCTTTTGTTACTGATTTCTAACTTCATCCCACTGTGTTCAGAGGAGATATAATATCTGTCTTTTTTAACCTATTGAGACTTTTTTGTGGCCTAACATATGGTCTATCCTGGACAATGCCCCATGTGCACTTGAGAAGAATGTGTATTCTGTTGTTAGGTAGAGTATTCTGTTGTTAGGTAGAGTGTTCTGTATATATCTGTTACAGCTACTTGGTTTAATGTGTTAAGTCCTCTATTTCCTTACTTATCTTGTGTCCGGTTGTTCTATTATTGTGACTGGGGTACTGAAGTCTCCAACTATTATTGTAGAACTATCTATTTCTCACTTCAATTTTGTCAGTTTTTGCTTCACATATTTTGATATTAGGTATGTAAATGGTTATAACTGTTATATCTTGCCATATTGAAACTTTCTAAAAATATATAATGTCTGTCTTTTTTTCTTGTAACCTTTTTGATTTAAAGTTCTCTTGATCCAGTTTTAAGAATCAAGCATTTTCTTATTTTATCTCCATTATTTTTATCTGCATCCACATACTTCATTACACAGAAATAGAGAGAATTTAAGATAATGTAGAAATGAAAATGCAATCACAGAGTTAAGATATATAATTCTAGTCTGAATAACTTCCCTCTTGGTCACAATATGTTGGAAAATAATAGTAAGTAGAGTAGAACTATATCCAAGATGGCCTCCTTCCAAGGGATTTGTTGAGAATTTTAGGGTCAAAGGCAATTGGTCTACGGAACAATTTTAAAGGAAGAACACTTATATTATTTTCTCCTTTCCCTGTTCCAACAAGGTGCTATGTATGTATCTCTCATTTGACTCTGATGTTGTACTGTAATTACTGACTCTTACGTCAGTTGACTTACTATATTGTAAATGTGTTAATCCCAGAAATATATATTTTTAAGATGTACAGCATGATGAATTGATATACGTATACAGAGTGAAATTACTACAGTCAAGTTGGTTAACATATCATCTACTCACATAGCTACCATTTTTTTTGTGATGAGAACACCTGAAATCTCTTAGCATATTTCCAGTATTCAATACAGTATTATTAACTATAGTTATATATTGTACATTAACTCTCTAGACTTATTTATCCTACATAACTATAACTTTGTACCCTTTGACCAACATATCCCAATCTCCCCCAGGCCCCAGTCCCTGATAACCACCATTCTGCTCTCTGCTTCTATGAGTTTGACTTTTTAAGATTCCACATATAAATGGATTATGTAGTATTTGTCTTTGTATGCCTGGTTTATTTCACTTAGCATCATCACATCCTCTGAGTTCATCCATGTTGTCACAAATGATAGGATTTCCTTCTTTTTTTTTTTGGTCGCGCTGAGCAGCATGCAGGATCTTAGTTCCCCAACCGGAGATCAAATCCATGCCCCCTGCATTGGGAGCATGGAGGCATAACCACTAGACCACCAAGGAAGCCCCAGGATTTCCTTCTTTTTTAAGGCTGAATAATACTTCATTATACCTATCTATCTACCACATTTTCTTTATCCATTCATCTGCCAATGGACACTTAGGTTGATTCCATATCTTAGCTATTATGAATAAGGCTGCAATGAACATAAGAGTGCAGGTATCTCTTTGAGATATTTATTTTATTTGGATACATATCCAGAAGTGTGATTTCTGGAGTCACACTTGAAGTCATTTAATTTCTAGTGGACATTTAAAGGACTTTCTGGAATACAGCCTAGTAAATGGCAAGAGACCGACACAGCCTAAATAAAATTCACACAGAACAGAAAAGAATATTTCACTTGCTGTGACGAAAGTGTCAGGAGTTAAAGGAGTGAGGTACAACGAGGAAAATAAATAAGCATCATAAATGGGATGCTGGGCTACACATGCCTAAATATTTAATTAGGCCTTAAGATGATTTGTAAGGCAGCACAGAACAGCAAGGCAGGATGTTGAAAGACGGATTATGAAGCATGAAGAAATAAGTTCAGGCTGGGTGAGCTGGCATGAGTTTTTTTAACTCTTTAATTTAAAATAATTACAAATTAATTGGAAACTGCAAATAAAAGTGTAGAGTGGTTCTATGTACACTTCCCAGTTTCCTCCAATGATTAATTTTATATATCAATAACTGTAGTATGAAATCAAACCCAGGAAATTGACATTGGTACAATGTGTGTGTATAGTTAGTTCTATGCCATTTTATCATCTATGAAAACTAGTGTAACTGCCACCACATTCGAGATACAGAACTACTTCATTACCACAAAAACGTCCCTTTATGGTCACACATACATCCTCCTCATCTATTCTTCACTGCGGGCAACCGCTAATTCACTTTCCATCCTTATATAAAATTTTATCATTTTGAGAATGTTATATAAATGGAATCATTTAGTATATGACTTTTTGAAACTAGCTTTTTTCACTCAGCATAGTATCCTTGAGATCTACCAAGCTGTTGAGTGTATCAGTAGTTCATGACTTTTAATTGCTTAATAGTATTCTATGGTATGGATGTACTAAAGTTTAACCATTCCTTATTAAAGGACACTTTGGTAGTTTCCATTTTTGGCTATTACAAATAAAGTAGACTATTTATATTTAATGTGATTACTGATATGTTAGGACCTAAGTCCATCATTTTATTTTTTGTTTATCCTGTTTGTGGCCTTTTCAGCTTTTCGAACCTATACATTTATGTCTTTTGCCAAATTTAGGACAATTTCAGCCATTATTTCTTCAAATACTTTTTTAGTCCTGTCTTCTCTCTCCTCTCCTTCTGTGAGTTTGATAACATGAATATCTGATCTTTTGTTATAGCCCCATCAGGCCCCTGAAGCTCTGTTAATTTTTTTTTCAGTCTATTTTTTCTGTTGTTCAGATTGGGTAATTTCGATTGTTCCATCTGAAAATTCATTGATTCTTTCCTCTTTCCTCCCTGTTCTGTTGTTGAACACATTCCCTACATTTTAAAGTTTTGGTTATTATAGCTTTAAGTTCTAACATTTTCATTTGGTTCATCTGTATATCTTCTATTTCTTTGCTGATTTTTCATTTGTTTAAGCATCTTTGTAATTGCATGTTGAAGCGTTTTTATGATGGCTGCCTTAAAATCCTGTGAGATAATCACAAAGTATGTTGGCTCTCTCTTCTCAATCAGGTATAGGTTTTTCTGGCTCTTGGTATGATGACTGATATTTTAAATTACATCTTTGATGTCTTGGGTATTACAAGACTCTGGTTCTTATTTAAATCTTGCATTGTAAAAGGCCTTCTCTGACACCTTGCTGGTATGGGGTAGGGTATGCCACCTTGTTACTCTCAGGTGGGGATAGAAGTGCAGGTTTCCTGCTTGGCCTTTACTGACACCCTTGGCGGGGGAGGGTGCCCCATCATTGTTGGGTGAGGGTAGGAGTTCAGGCTCCTCACTTAGTTTTCCACTGATACCACACTGGCTTGCTGGTTTGGAGAGGGAGAGGTAGATGTTACTGCTCCCCATATGGCCTCCACAGGAGGGTGGTGGGGCTTGTTACCTCAGGCAGGTGGTAAGGGCGGTAGGACTTGTTAGTAGAGGAAGGTGGTAAGTCCTGGCATCCTACTTGGCCCTTTCTGATGCCACTCTAGTGAGAAAGAGAGGGGAGTCTTACTACCTCTGGGTGGGGTGAAAATTCAAGCTCTCAGCATGGTCTGTGCTTACCCTGGTGGGAGGAGGGGGGCTCATTACTGCTAGGTGAGGATTAAAATCCCAGTTTCCCACCCAGCCTTCTCTGAAACCATGAGTGCTTAACCCCTTCTTAAGGCCTCTGATTCTTCCAGAGAGTAACAGCCACTGCCACTGTGCAGGGATTTTTCTTACAGTGGTAACAGACGTAGTGAAAGAGGCAGTAGGGATAATAATAGCAGCTTATACTTAGTGAGCACTTAACAATGTGAGATACCAATGCTAACAGCTTCACCTGGTTCATTACACTTAACCCACACAATATTGCCAAACAGCAGCATTGCTACTCCTTTTTCAGACAAGAAAGCTAGGGTTTAGAGAGGTTATATTATGGCAGAGTCAGGATTTCAATCCAGGCAGTCTCACTGCTAAGCCTGGGCCTTAAAACTACTTTACTATACTGTAGTGAGGATTAATCAAGATGACGTGTGAAAGTGCTTGAAAATTAGAAAGCACTAAACAAATGTGAGGGAATTTTTAATACCACTTTTCAGAGTACTTTGACAAGTGACCATGATTAGGTAAATGAAGTTTCAGGCTTCATCCAAAGCTAATGAATCATTTATACACTGTTTTCCACTGTAACAGCTACCCCAAAGATAAGTTTCATATTCCGTAAAAGCTGCAAAGCACCTTTGAATGAAAGTTTTAAAGGTAGAACTTTAGGGAGATACATGTACAGACTATTTTCTCATAGGTATTTTTACATTTTTCACATATAGAAATGGGAGCTGAATTTTGGTTTAATCTCTTTAGATAGGTTTAAACAGAAGTTGTGAGGCTAGAGGTGTTATGGATAATCACTGAGCCATGCTATCTACTTTATAGGAAGGAGATTAAGTTGTGGAGGAATCCCTTTAAAGAAATAGTTATATGTAGATCATGAAGTAGACAAATTCATATGAAAAAGGAAATGTATTATCATTCACATTTCAACTATATTTGAAATGATGTATAATTCTCTAAAGCACATTAGCTTACAACACTGTTTCATTCATTTATCATTTTTCCAATACTATATCCTAAGCTCTGTGATAAGCTCAATGGGTGAAGATAAAGACACAGTCCTGCTCTCAAAAGTTCATAGGTAAGTAAACTGTAATTAGAATTCCATGTAATAAGTACAACCCTAGAAGTAAACTCATGGCACTGCGAGGACTGGCACAAGGAACAGTGTGGAGGAGGTAAATCCTGGGCTGAGTCTCACAGGAAGAGAAGAACTTAGCTTGCAGGGGGTCTCGGTGGTGTGGGGCAGTACAGTACACAAAAGGACACAACATGAATGAAGGCCTGAAAGAGTGCCGACATCTAGGGAGCTACGGGTTGATGGGTGTAGCTAGAGCAGCAGGAAATGAGACTGTCAGATCACACAGGCCTGGTATGCTTCATTAAGGATTTTGGTTCTTAACCCTGAAGGTGATGGGTAAGCCAATCAAGGATTCATTTTAGAAATAGGACTCTTGTCATAATGTGGTGTTATGGAAGGGATTAAAACTCAAGGCAGGGAAGAAGCCTATTATATTGCTACAAATGAGAGATGATGGGGATTGTAGAATAATCTGATTAACTGCATATTTGGTGAATGGGGAGGAAGAGAAGCGAAGGGAGGTATGGTTTTAAAACATTTCCTAGGTTTCTGACATAGATGGTAGTGTTATTTATCAGGGTAGGGGGGAGGTAAGGGGGGAGGACAGGCCCAGTTTTGGGCATGCTAAGTATCAGGTACTGGATATGGAGATGCTGATTTGGGATCGTCAGTGTGTGGACAACAGTTGAAGTCATAAACATAAAACTGTCTATGAACACTGTACAGCTTGAGGGGGAGGAGGAGAAAAACTCAAAAGGGAATCCTGGGAAACATCAACATTTGCAAAATGGTCCTCTACGAGGAAAGTCCAGAGGGAGATTTTACACAAACCAAAGGAGGGGAGATTTTTAATGTGGAAGTCACTGGTGATCTTGGTGAAAGCACTTTGAGTGAAATGGTGGGAGAAAAAGCCAAACTACAGTGGGTAGAAAGTGAATGTGTAGTGTGGAAGAGAAAAAAGTGGATGCAGACAGCTCTTTAAGATGCCTGGATGTGACACACAGGGGTGGTAAGTATGACCAGAAGCCAATGAGCTGTCATTTCTTTTATTGCCTAATGACAGCAATACAATAAAGCTGATGATGCTGGCATTTTACAAATGATAGCTTAATCTTTGGCAACTTGGTCAAAAACAAATGCAGGAATGAAACAGAGAAAAATACAAAAGTGCTAGTCTCAGGATGGGTAATCTGATGTAACATAGAAGCCACATTTTCCCAATTTAATTATAAGCAACAATAAGTATAAAATTATGTAGTATAAAAGTATAACAATAAAATTATGTCATTTATTTGTTCTTCTAAAAATACCTATGAAATATCTATCAAACTGTATGTGAAATGCACAATTTGAAAAAAGGTTTTGGTCTTCCTCTTTCACAACTTTCGCTTGGGAAACAAATCCCCACTGACATTTCTCATTGCACACAGTAAACCTCAAAGGAAGGGAGAGTACATATGATTTGAAAAAAGTCTTTTAGACAGTCTGATCTGCATTCCCACATCTTAGATGAGACTTCTTGCCCTAGAAAGGTACTTCAGGAAGGCAGGTCAGTTCAATTCGGTAAATGTTGGTTTACGTGCCTCAATGTGCCTAACACAAGGTGTGGAAGCAAAAGCAATGGGTTTTAGTATAGCTCCCCCACTAACTTTGTGACCTTGCATGACTTATTTAACCTTTTTAAGTCTGTGGCCTCACCTGAAACTTGAAAGGGTTGTATGAGAGAATCCTTCAAGTTCTTTACAGTTCTTGATATTTTATGATTTGTTGACAAGCGGGTTGAAGGTTGCGAAATTAGACATTCTTTTCTCTCTACCTGGTGATTTTCAAGAGCATATGCAGTTTTCCTTCCATGCTTCCTGCTCCAACCACTTACCACTCTGTTCCCACCTGCCTAATTCCTACTTAGGTTCAGCTTACAACAATACTTCCTCAATGAAGCCTTCTCCAACCTTCCTGTTAGGAAGGAATCGCTCCTTCCTCTGACCTCTCAGAACACCCAATCTTTACTTTGCTTATGGCACTCTTTGTTTTGGCATTCATGTCTTATTTTACTAGACCAGAGGATGGCAAACTTTTTCTATAAAGGGCTAGATAGTAAATATTTTATGCTTTGCAGTCATACAGTCTCCATCACAACTACTAAACTCTACCATTATAGGGAGGAAACAGCCATATGTAACAAACAAGTGTGGCTGTATTCCAATAAAACTTTATTTACAAATAGGTGATTGTTTGGCCTGTATGTCCTAGTTTGTTGACCTTCGTGCTAGACGATAATGCTCTTGAGAGCAAGCTCCACACCATATTGTCTCTGCATTCCTTGTGATGCCTAGTATAACATATTCTTGCCTAAAGATGGCACACAAGTAGATGGAATAAATTATGTACACTTAAAATGCGAGGAAAGAAAATCAATAGCCATTCCCTCTATGTTATTCATTTCAAGATAAAAAAAAGAGAGAATTGATATAAAAGCATAAGAAGATGGTGTAGCCCTTCAATAATCTAATCAGTGTCTTTATATTGCTGCCTTTTAGACAGTACTTTTCCCTTTCTAAGTCTAGGGCAAAAAATTAAATTTCACTCATCTTACAATGCCAAAAGCCAAAGGCCCTTCTGCATATAACAAAAGCACATTTCCCCCAATTTTTTGTTTTGAAAAACATCAAGCTGTTAGAAAAGCCAAAGAATATTAAACAATGAACTATACTCTACCTAGATTCACCAACTGATATCATTTTGCTACATCTGCAAAAGCACGTTTCAAAAATAAATTTTATTGTAAACTGCACCTATTTTAAGTATAACTTGCAACAAGTTTTTTTTCTGAGAAAATTTTAAAGTTTTGCTTTTTAAACATTTGGGGAAGAGTGTTTGCCCAAGCATACCATGACATCCAATATCCTTAAAGGAAAATATTAATGTATTTGATTACATAGAATGAGTAACTTCTACACCAAAAAAGACAGTATAAGCAAAACTGAAAGGAAAAGGAGACACCAGATGCTAGGAGAAAATGTTAGCAACAAATCTATAAAACATGAATAAAAATATATAAAGATAATAAATAAAAAATTTAATGTGTGAACATAATTTAAGAAGACAACTCAATTAAGATGGATAAAGGATGTGAAGATATACAAATGACCAATAAATATATGCAAAGATATGCAATCTTACTAAATTATCTAAATTTATCTAAAACACTAGTGAGATTCCATTTCAGTTTAGCAGATGGGCAAGTATTTTAATATATAGAATATATCTACATTGTCATATCTGATGTTGGTAAGTCAGTAAGTTTTGACAAATGTGCACCTCTATAAGAACCATCAAGGTAGAGAACATCTTCAACACCCCCAAAAGTTCTCTTGTGCTCCTTTGAAGTCAATGTTCTCCTCTACCCCCAGGCCTCTAGGCAACCACTGATCTGCTTTGTGTATCATAGATTATTTTGCATTTTCTAGAATTTCAAGTAACTGGAATCATATAGTAGGTGGACTTTTGAATCTGGCTATTTTTTTTTTTTACTTTGAATAATGCTTCCCTGAATTCTGAATAATTCATCCATGCTGTTGAGTGTATCAACAGTCCATTCCTTTTTATTGCTAAATATTATTCCATTGTATGGATATACCACAGTTTGTTTACCATATCACCTGTGGGTGGATATGTGTGTTGTTTAGGGATTTTAGTTATTTATGAATAAGGTTGCTAAGGTCAATCTTGTACAAGTCATTTTTGTGAAGAAATGTTTTCATTTTTCTTGGGTAAATAACAAGGAGTGACATGGATGGGATGTAGGGTTAGTATATGTTTATAAGAAACTGCAAAACTTAAACCACACTTTTTAAAACAACAGGATTTGTTAAATTATATTGTCAAGATTCAAGAGAAAGCAAGTTTTTTTTTTTTTTTTCGGTATGCGGGCCTCTGGCTGTTGTGGCTTCTCCTGCCGTGGAGCACAGGCTCCGGACGCGCAGGCTCAGCGGCCATGGCTCACGGGCCCAGCCGCTCCGTGGCATGTGGGATCTTCCCGGACTGGGGCACGAACCCGTGTCCCCTCCATCGGCAGGTGGACTCTCAACCACTGCGCCACCAGGGAAGCCAAGCAAGTTATCTTTTAAGGAACAAAACTACATACTGAAGTGTGGTCTACATTAAGACTCTCATTTGCTGCGGTCAGAGGTGTTAATGAGACCTAATATTGCTGCTTTTCCTCTCTACACAGACTGCTTTCATAGGTGAGAATGAAGTGAGCAGAGGCCCACCATAAAGAATGCTTTTAGTCTATTTCCAGTATCTCATAAAACCCTAAGAGGACTGGGAAAGGGCATAGAAACAGGAACTTAGCTGTGTGTATGACCATTTTAATGTCTGGTATTACTGTTCTCTTTCATTTACTAGAAACGCCAGAAGGCCTTCTGCTTGATGCCCTGCTATGACTAAGTACAAATATGAAGATGTTGGGATGTAAGCTTCAGAAGGGCAAGAAGAGAGACTGAATTATTATAGGGTGCCGGAAAAGGCCTAAACAGAGTTCATCTATATTCACCCTTCTAATTTCTGCCTATCCTCCACACCTGACCCACTAGTAGTCTCTTATTCTCTCCATTCTATATTGCCCTCCTGAGCCCTCCTCTTGTCTGTTTCCTTCTCTTCTTGGGTCCCACTCTTGTCTTCCTTTTAGTCTCTTCCATTTTCTTTCATCTTTCTGCTTTCTGAGTATGTGTACAAATGTGCATGTGTATGATTCTCACCCTTGCTAGGCTTATTTCAGGCTTCTCTCCCTAGTCTCTCTTCTTCCTCCCAAACAAAAGCTACGAAGTCTGTTAGACATAAAGAAATAGAACTATTCCCTTGCAATTGTTGATGATGGCCTTTGTGCTTTTCATTTGCAGTAGTTCTCTCCCTGCAGCTAGATACTACAGGTTCCAGTCTGAGTACTGGGATCACCCATTTTCCTGAATCTCTATGTTAAATGACAACATAGCGTGTTCAAAATGTACATTGAATAGCTGCACTCCCTTTAAGGAATTTTCAAAACATGAGTTAAATAGTTGTTTTTAAAATTCCTCTGCAGGTATTTTAAAACATGTTTCAACTATATAGCTATAGATATACAGTCTACAATGAAAGCTTCACTTTCATTTCATAAAAGCAATCATTTTTCCAATAAAGAAATCTTTTTAAGTTCAAGGCCATATTTAAGCCCTAAGAAATAAGTCCTGGTATTTAAATTACCAAGTATTTCAGTTACTGAGGTGAATGCATGTAGCTGATGGAAACCACATAACTCTTAACAAATTCCGGAAGTCTACAACTTTTATTTCTGTACTGCTTTAAAATCTCTATATATGTATGTGTGTGTTTGTATGTGTATAAAATATCAAACTTCAGAAAAGTTCCAAGTATAGTTCAGAATCATGCTGTACCTAGTTGTCATGTCTTGTTCCTACCCATCTAGAAAATTCCTCAGTGACTCCTTGAACTTTCATGATTTTGAGACTTTTGAAGATTACAGGTTATTTTGAAGAATGTCCCACAATTTGGGTATATCTGATGTTTCCTCACGGTTAGATTCAGATTATGCATCTTTGGCAGGAATATCACAGTAGTGATACTGTGTTCTTCTCATTGCAGCCTATCAGGTGACAGACAATTTTGATTTGTTGTACTACTGATAATGTTCACTTTGATCACCTAAGGTGGTGTGTAGCAGGTTTTCCCACTACAAAGTCACTTTTATTTTGTAATTAATAACAACTTGGTAGGAATGTACTTTGAAACTAGGTAAATATCCTATTCCTCATCACATATTCATTTTTTTTTAAAGAAATGGGTACAGCATAAGTATTTCATAAAAAAGTAAATATTTCTCTTTCACTGGTTAAAAAAAGGCAGAGTGATATTTGGAACAGGATTTGAGATATAGGTCTTCCAGCTTAAACTGACAGATCAATTACCATTTGTATCTATTTAAAACATAGGCCATTATTTTAAAAAATGCAGAAGTACAATAAATGTATTTTTTCCTCACATTTGAAACCTGAGAAATAAGCAAGCTTCTGTAGGGTAAAAGCTAAGGCCATGTCATTTCACTGTTAACTCAGTATCCGTCTTAAACTGAACCTGGCTTAAGTCCGGCTGGAGCTCTCACCGCTTAGCACTCACTCCTTTTCCCTCTGCCTTTATTTGGGCTGTAAGCTTACTAAGGTTGATATTTTTTTCTCATTTCCTTAGATAATGATTAAATTACTTATCAATCAGTTCTCAGTTTAGATAGCTCCTCTAGGAACTTCCCCCGACTCTTGAATATCTCAGCACCCTGTCTTGACTCCTCATAACCCTTAAAATATTATATCGCATTTGTCTGTTTGCTTGTTTGAACTGAACTGTCCACAAGACTGTAAATTCCAAGAAGACTAAGATTGTGGCTTTAGTCTTTTAAAAATTTAATAACTTAATTAGAACAATACCAACAGATTTAAACTCTTTTGGCTCTTCTGCTATCCCACTCCATGCCTCTCTACTTAAGTAACCACTATCACGAATTTTGTGTTTGTCATTTCCTTGCTTAATAAAGTTTTTTTAATCACATATGTATGTGTCCCTAAAGAATATAATTTTTAGTTTACCTTGTTTTCACACTTTATAAAAATAATATTTGAAAAAATTAATCAGTGAATTTAATTTACTAATATTTTTAGAATTTTTACTTTGGCTCATGAGAGAAACTGGCCTGCATTTTTTTTTTTTTTTCTGGTTTGGTTTTGTTAACAAGGTTGTACTGGCCTCAACGAATTGGGAAGAAGTTCCACTCTTTCTCTTTCTGGAATAGTTTAAGACTGAAATGATCTCTTCCTTGAATGTTTGATAGAAGTTGGGTATAAGATCATCTAGGCCTGTGATTTCTTTGTGGAAAGACTGTGAATAGCCAATTCAATTTCTTTAATGGTTAGAGAACTTTTCAGGCTTTCTATTTCTTAAGTTGGTTTGTTGAGTTATAATTTTCTAGGAATTTGTTAATTTAAAATTTTAAATGCACTGGTATAAAGTTGTTTGAAGTATTCTCTTAACTTTTTAATTCCTCTTCAAGCTGCAGTCAATTCTTTATATTCCTTATATTATTTGTGTCTCTTCTTTTTTCGTGATCAAGTTTGGCAGAGGCTTGCCTACTATATTAGATTTTATGAATAACTAATTTTTGCTTTGTTGATATTCTCCAATGTTTGTTTTCGAACTACCTATTATAATTTCCCTTGTTTTCTCTCTAGGTCAATTTGGCTGTTCTTTTTCTAAGATTCTTAAGTTAAATACTCAACTACTTATCCATACACTTTATTCTTTTCAAATATAAGCATTTAAATATATATATTTTACAGTTTTGCTTTATTGCATCCCCCCAAATTTTGATATGTAGTATTTTCATTATTGTCCTATTTTAAGTTCAAAAATTTGTGACTTACTGTATGACTCCTGAGTTTAAGTCTCTAAATTTCTAAATGTATATGGATGTTTATCTTTTTGTTATCGATTTCCATCTTAATTGCATTACATTCAGAGCAAATTGGTTGCAGAATACTTCTATTAAAAACTACAGGGCTTGGGCTTCCCTGGTGGCGCAGTGGTTGAGTGTCCGCCTGCCGATGCAGGGGACACGGGTTCGTGCCCCGGTCCGGGAGGATCCCCCATGCCGCGGAGCGGCTGGGCCCGTGAGCCATGGCCGCTGAGCCTGCGCGTCCGCAGCGGGAGAGGCGACAGTGAGAGGAGAGGCCCGCGTACCGCAAAAAAAAAAAACCACACACACACACACACAAAACTACAAACTTCCCCTTAAGTATTGCTTTTTGGGGATATGCTATATTTTCATTATCATCAATTCAAATTATTTTCTAATTTCCCTTGTGATTTTGTAGGTATATTATTGATTTCTAATTTTATTCCATTGTGGTCAGAGAATAGACTTTCAGTTTCTTTAAATTTATTACGATTGTTTTATGGTCAAGCATATAGTCAATCTTGAACACACTATGTATGCTAGAAAAGAATGTGCGTATTCTGCAGTTGCTGGGTGTAGTGATGTATAAATATCAATTAGATCTAGGTGGTATCATCTATATTTTTACTGACTTCTTTTTTTAGTCAAGTTATTTTATCAGTTGCTGAAGGAAGGTGCTGAATATCCATCTATGAGAATGGAATTATTTATTTTTCTCTTTGTTAATATTTGCTTCCTGTATTTTGAAGCTGTTATTAAGTACATATACATTAATAATTGTTATATTTTCCTATTGGTTAACCTTTTATCAATTTGCAATGTTGCTCTTTATATCTTCTAATACTGTTATATATTAAACTCCTCTTCGTTTGATATGAATGTAGCTATTCTAGCTTTTTGTTTTGTTTTCAACTTATATTTATATAGGTCTGTCTTTTTATATTTGAGTACATCTCATGTATATAGCATTTAGTTGAGTCTTGGTTTTTACCTTTTTGACAATTTATGCCTTGTAACTTTTTCAAGGAAAGTTTTGCACATTCTGTTTAGTATAATTATTGATATATTTGGGTTAGGTCTGCTGTTTCATTGTTTTCTGTCTGTCTCACTGTGTTTTGGAATATTTAGATATATTACAGAATTCCATTTTAATTTACATATTAGCTTCTAAGATATTTTGCTAGTAGCTGCTCTAAGTGATTATAATATACAAACTTAACTTTTCATAGTTTACTTAAAGATCGTACCACTCTGTATAAAATTCAGAAACTTTGTAACCTTATAGATTTTCTGTCCTCCCCATCCTTTATACTATAGTTATCATATGCAGTACACCTAAACATGTTATAACCTTATAAGACAGTGATAAAATTTTTGGTTTAAACCATAACATGTACTTTAAAATTTTGTTAAAGAAACAAAGAGGAAACAAACCTTCATTTCCAGTGTTCTTCATTCTTTCCTTCCTAAAGATAGCAATTTTCATTGGGTATCATTTTCCTTCAGTCTGAAGAACTTTAGCATTTCTAGTACTGCAAATCTGTTGTCAACTAATTGTCTTAGGCATATATTTTAAAATGTCAACTGTATTTATTTCACCTTTATTCCTGAAGGATTTTTTTTTGCTGGATATAGAAATTCTGGATTGAATTTTTTCTTCTTCTAGCATTTTAAAGATGCTCACTGTCTTCTGGCCTCTCATGAGACAGATGTCAGACACTATCTGAATCGTTATTTGCCTGTATGCAGTGTGACAACTTTCAACATTTTCTCTTTTTATTATACTTGGCTTTTATCAGTTTGACTATGATTTACTTAGGCATGATTATCTTTGTATTTATCCTTTTGGAGGTTTGTTGAACTTCTGATTGAATCTATATATTTATGACTTTTACCAAATTTGGGAAAAATTTAGACATTATTCTTTCCAAAATATTTTAATGCTTCATTCTCTGTTCTTCTTCTGGATATCCAATATATATTACCCTGTTTGATATTGTCCCACAAGTCCCTAAGGCTCTGTTCTTTTTCTTTGTTTTTGTTTCCCATTCCCTCCACCACACACATTCTTCAGACTGGTTAATTCCTATTCATATAACTTTAAGTTCAATAATATTTCTTCTGTTTACCTCCATTCTGCTGTTAAGCCCACTAGTGAATTGTTTTTTAAAAACGTATACTTATTTTGTAAATAATTTTACACTTCTCTCAGTCTTCCCTAGTGTTAACACCCTACATATAACTATAGCACAATTACCAAAACCAGAAAATTAACACCGATACAAAACAATGAACTAATCTACAGACCTTACTAGAATTCTGCCAGTTTTCTCACTAACGTCCTTTTTTTCGGCTTCAGGATCCAATCCAGAATCCCACACTGAATTTAGCTGCCACACCTCTCTAGTCTCTATGAGTTTTTCAGTCTTTGCATTTCATAAGCTATCTTGTAAGCTGTCCTCAATTTGGATTTTGTCTGATATTTTCTCATATTTAGATGGCATTTTTGGCAAGAGTACCACAGAAATGATGGTGTGAGCTTCTAAGTATATAATATCAGAGGGTAAATGATGTTGATATGCTCTGTTTCTGGTGATGTTAGCTTTGATCACATAGTTAAGGTAATATCTGCCAAATTTCTTTACTGTAAAGTTTCTATTTTCCTTCTTTGTAATTCAAAGTATCTCGTGTGGAGTTATTTTGAAACTTCGAAAATATCCTGTTTCTCATCATACTTTTACTCACTAATTTTTGCATCCGTTGATGATTCTCTCCTGCAATAATAATCACTGTGGTGTTTGTCTAATGTTGATTTTTCTATTTTTCATCATTCCCTCTCATTAATTCATTTGGTGAATTTTTAAATTCAGTTACTGTATTTTCCAGTTTTATTCTTTTAAAAAAGCAGGCATATGACTTTTCTGGACTCAACTGGAAAACTCTATTCTTGGATAGCAGCTGAAATCTCAGTTCAGTTTGTCTTTAGCTGAGGCACTTGGAGTCTGTCCCACACATATATGGTACCAGGGTCATTCAGATATTTATAAATAATTTAGGGGATCCTCCTTTCTGGCTCTCTCCTTTTTGAATATCATCCTTACATTCTAGCAGTTGTCTTTGCCCCAGATTCTGTCTTCTGGTTCTTTAGGCCAGAAGAATTGCAGATTTTCTACAGTAGTTCTAGTCATCCCATGTGGTACCAACTGTGGCCTGCCCTCAGGCTAAAAGCCATAAAACCAGGAAACTCACTCAATGCTGTTCCCTTCTTCCAAGTGTCTATTCCAATCAGAATTTCTCTGCTTTTGATTGGTCTCTAGTACCTTCAGGTAGGTTTTTTTCATACTTTACCCAGAGATTATACTTGTCATCTGCAGGAGGGTCAGTCTGGTAGGAGCTTATTCAATAATATCTGAAGCAGTACTGGATCATCTGTATGATACTGATTCTTTCAAATATGTTAAGACTTGCTTTATGGCCTAGTGCATAGTCAATTCTTGTAAATTTCCCATGTGAGCTTATAAAAAATGTATATTCTCTAATATTGCCATACGGTTCTATCTATGTGCATTAAACCAAGTTTGTGAATTGTTTTATTCAGCTTTGTACATATTTAACAATTCTGTCTGCTTTACCTACCATTTGAAAGCAGTGTGATAAAATCTCCACTATGATGCTGGATGTGTCAATTTCTCCCTCAAGCAGTCAACTAATGATTCTAGGTGACAGTAATAATAATGATGATGATACTATTTCATATGACTGCAGTAGAAGGGCAATTAGAGTTATAATCTGACCCATATTCTTTCACTAGGTCAATTTTGAATGTAGCTTTGAGGGTAAAGTTCTACATCAGTTACAATATCCTTTAACTGTTCTCACCAAACTTACATTAGTGGTGTGTCATGTAATATAGTAGAAAGAAGGTTAGGTTGGGATTTTGGAGACCTGAATTTGAATCCCAGTTCTATTGGTAACAGGCTGTGAAACTTTTGGCAAATACCCACCCTATACATCTCCCATCCTTCTCCTTTTTTGAGTTCCATTGTCCTCATTTGTAAAACAAGGAAGACTGGACTAGACTAGATACTATGAAGGCCTCCTCTCTGTTTCTGATATACTCTGTATCAATAAGCTATATAGCCTACTAGACACAGAGTTCACATTATTGATGAAGAAAAGGGTACGGTGTCCTTGACATGCTGAGCAAGTGCCACACAGTGAGGAAAGGAGAAACAAGATGCAAGTGGCATCAGGAAGAGCAATATTACTAGTAGAGAGTTGAAGGAGTTCTGCTCCCTGTAATTAACTATTAAGTCCATGTTCTGGCTCCTTGGTACAAAGAAAACAATGTGGTGAATGGCCAATTCCAGGCCTTTGCTACTGTAATGAAAATGAAATAGGCACCTGCATGGCTCTGCACACGACTCAGTGAAAAACGATCCCCTTGCTGTAAGGTTGCACTTATATTTTCTTTGTTTGTACACAGGGCTTTCTTGTCACATTCTGAAGTGCTCACCAACAGTCTCTTTGATCCAACAGTACCATATCAATTATTTAAGGTTTGTACATCACTTTTCAATTAACAGTTTCCTTGGCTCCAGAAAATATACACACACAATTTATAAGAGTATTCTTTAAATATTCCATGAGGAACAGGTTACTATAAATTAAAAATAAGAATGCTAATAAAATATATAATGCCTTTTAAAGTGCAATGAAACATCAAGAAATTATAAATCTTTTAATTAAATGTTTCTTCAGTGTATCTTACCCAGGTGACAATATTAAACATGTATAAAATTAAAGTCACAAAAATGTTACTTTATCTCATTTGTCAACTCAATAAGGTGAGGACACATCAATTTAGGTTATAGAAAGGGATGTCCTGGTCAGGGACTCAGGAGACTAGCATCCAGGTCATGGTTCTATCACTAGGTAGCTGTATGATCTCTTTGCTACATCTCAATTTACTAATCTGTAATATGGACTATTTAGAATTTGTTCAACATTAAAAGTCTATCAATCTATTTTCACAGCACTCGGTAGTACCTGTACTGATCTTTTTTTATGGTAATAAACACGTAACATAAATTTACTGTCTAACAATTTTAAGTATACATTACAGTCTAATTAACTATATGCACATGGTTGTAAAACAGATCTCTAGAACTTTTTCATCTTGCATGACTGAAACTCAATACCCACTGAACAGTAACTTCTCACTTCCCCTCACCCCAGCTCCTGGAAATCACCATTCGACTTTCAGTTTAATGAGTCTGACTACTTTAGATATCTCACATAAGTGAAATCATGCAGTATTTGCCCCTCTGTGACTGGTTTATTTCATAAGGTTCATCCATATTGTAGCATATGGCAGGATTTCCTTCTTTTTTATGGCGAACCAATATTCCAGTGTATGTACATACATTTTCTTTATCCACTCATTTGTCAATGGACATTTAGGTTATCTCCCCCTCTTAGTTACTATGAATAATGCTACAGTGTACATGAGAGTGCAAGTATCTATTTGAGATTCTAATTTCAGTTCTTTTTGGGTAAATACCAAGAAGTAATCCCATATGGTAGTTCTATTTTTAATTTCTTGAGGAACTGCCATTACTGTTCTCCAAAGCAGCTGCACCATTTTACATTTCCACCAGCAGTGCACAAGGGTTCCAATTTCTCCAAATTCTTGCCAATACTTGTGACGTTCTGTGTTTTTGATTTTTGGATATTATGTATTTTGGATATTAACCCTTCATCAGATATATAAGTTTCAAATATTTTCTCCCCCTCTGAAGTTTGCCTTTTCATTTCGTTGATTGTTTCATTTGCTGTACAGAAGCCGTTTAGTTTGATGTAGTACCACTTGTTTATTTTTGCTTTTGTTGTACTTTTGGCATCATATCCCCCCAAAAAAATCCTTGCCAGGACCAATGTCAAAGAGCTTTCTCTTCATGTTTTCTTTTACGAGTTTATGGTTTCAGGTTTACATTTAAGTTTTAAGTCCATTTGGAGTTAATTTTTGTGTATTGTGTAATTTTTGTATGGTCCCCAACCTTTTTGGTACCAGGGACCAGTTCTGTGGAAGACAGTTTTTCCACGGACTGGGGCGCAGGGGCAGTGTGTGTGTGATGGTTCAGACGGTAATGCGAGTGATGGGGAGTGGCAGATGAAGCTTTTCTCGCTTGCCTGCCACTCACCTCCTGCTGTGTGGCCTGGTTCCAGGGGTTGGGGACCCGTTGTGTAAGATAAGGGTCCAATCTCATTCTTTTGCATGTGGATATCCACCATTTCCCAACAGCATTTACTGAAGATTACCCAACAGCATTTATTGAAAAGACCACCTTTTCCTTTGTGTATTTTTGATGGCTTGTCAAATCTTAGTTGACTGTATATTTGTGGGGTTACTTCTGAGCTCTCTATTCTGTTCCATTGGTCTATGTGTCTGTTTTTATGTCAGTTTGCTTTAATCTGAATTATTTCCTTCCCTCTGCTAACTCTGGGCTTAGTTTTTCTTTTTCTAGTTTCTTGAGGTATAAAGTTGTTTGTTTGAGATCTTTCTTCCTTTTTAATGCAGGCATTTATTGCTATGAACTTCCCTCTTAGCACTGCCTTTAAGAATCTCATAAGTTTTTGTATGTTATATTTTAATTTGTCTCAAAGATACTATCTAATTTCTCTTTTAATTTCATTCTTTGATTCACTGTTTTTTTCATGAATTTGTTTAATTTCCACATATTTGTAAATTTTCCAGTTTTCCTTCTGCTATTAATTTCTATTTTCAATCCATTGTGGTCAGAAAATATACTTGGTATGGTATCAGTCATCTTAAATTTGTTGATGTGTTTTGTGACCTAACATGTGATCTATCCTGAAGAATGTTCCATGTGTGCTTGAGAAAAATGTGTATTCTGCTGCTGGTGGGTGGAATATTTTGTATATGTGTATTAGGTCTGTTCAGCTTATAGTATTGTTCAAATCCTCTGTTTACTTAATGATTTTCTTTCTAGATGTTTATCCATTATTGAAAGTGGGGTATTGAAATCCCTTACTTTTACTGTTACTGTCATCTTCTTCCTTCAGTTCTTTTCAATGGTTGCTTCTTATATTTGAGTGCTCTGATGGGTGCATATGCATATATATTTACAATTGTTATACCTTCCTGAAAAATTGACCTTTTATTACTATATGATGTTATTCTTTATCTCTTCTGAGAGTTTTTGACTTCAGGTCTATTTTGTCTGATATAGGTATGGCCACCTCTGCTCTTGTTTGGTTACCATTTGCATGGATTATCTTTGTCACTTCTTTCACTTTCAGCTTATGTGTGTCCTTAAATTTAAAGTGAGTCTGTTGTTGACAAATGATTTTGATCCATTCAGCCACTGTATGTCTTTTTACTGGAGAGTTTAATCTATTTACATTTAAAGTAATTATTGATAGAGAAGGAACTACTATTGCCATTTTGTTAATTATTTTGTTAATTATTTTCTGTCTTGTAGTTATTTTGTCCCTCATTCCTCTCCTGCTGTCTTGCTTTGTATTGTTGATTTTTTCTTTTTTTGTAGTAACATGCTTTGATTCCTTCCTCATTTTCTTTTGAGTATCGTCTATAGGTATTTTCTTTGTGGTTGCCACTGGGTTTACATAAAACATCTTATAGTTATAATAATCTATTTCAAGCTGATAACAACATCAATCACATACAAATATGCTACACTTTTACTTTTCCCCTCCCAATATTTTATGTTACTGATGTCACAAAATACATATTTTATATCATGTATCCATTAACATACTTTTATAGTTATAGTTATTTCTACACTTTTGTCTTTTAATTTCTATAACAGAATTAACAGTGATTTAACCACCCTCCCATTACAGTATTACAACATTCAGTATTTGTCTATATATTTACATTTACCAGTAAGCTTTATACTTTCATATGCTTTCATGTTGCTATTTAGGGTCTTTTTGTTCCCAACTGAAGGACTCCTTTTAGAATTTCTTGTAAAGCAGGTCCAGTAGTGGTGATGAATTCCCTTAGCTTTATTTATCTGGGAAAGTTTTTATTTTTCCTTCATTTTTGAAGGATACAGTGTTAGGATAGGATATATTTTTGCTGGATATAGTGTTCTTGGTTGGCCTTTTTTTCTTTCAGCATTTTGATTATAACCTCCCACTCCCTTCTGGCCTGTAGTGTTCCTGGTGAGAAATCCACTGATTGTTTTATGAGAGTTCCCTTGCATGTGACAAGTTGCTTTCCTTTTGCTGCATTCGAAATTCTGTCTTTGACTTTTGATAAGTTGATTATAATGTGTCTCTGTGAGATTCTTTGGGTTCATCAAAGTTAGAATCTGTTGAAATTCTTGAATTTGGATTCCCTTTCCTTCACTAGATTGGGAAATTTTAGGCCATTATTTATTTAAATAAGCTTTCTGCCCCATTCTCTCTTTCTATCTCCTTTTGGGACTACCATAATACATACATTGGCCTACTTTACAGTACAGCATAAGTCCCTTAGGCTTTTTTCATTTTTTCTTTTTATTCCTGACTGGATAATTTCAAATGACCTATCTTTTAGTTCGATGATTCTTTCTTCTGTCTGATCAACGCTGATCTTGAATTCCTCTAATTTTTTCAGTTCAATCATTGTATTCTTCAGCTCCAAAACTTCTCTTTGGTTCTTTTTATACTTTCTACCTCTTTGTTATTTTCATTTTGTTCATATATCATTTTCTTGAGTTCATAGAACATCTTTATGATGATTATTTTGAATTGTTTGTCAGGTAATTCATATACCTGCTTCTTTAGGGCTGGTTTTGAAGATTTATCTTGTTCTTTGTAGGGGCCATGTTTCCCTTTTTCTTTGTGTGTCTTGTAGCTTTGTGTTGCAATCTGCACATTTGAAAAAACAGGCATGACTTTTAGACTGTACATACTGGCTTTGTAAAGGGGAAGACACCAATCACCTTGACTAGGGAATTAGGCATTCTCTGACACTTTTGTAGGGGATAGGACTTCTCTGGGCCTGCGTGTGCAATTCCTCAATTAGAAAGGCTTGCTGGTTTCTGTTTCAGGAGATCATAATCTCTTGCTCCCTCTGGTGTCTGCCTGCAGCACTGCAAGTTCTCTGGTTCTCAGAAGCAAGCTGGCTTGCTCTCTCTTGTTCTCAGGGGCTGCCAGGCATCCAAAGTATGCCAGTTTCCTGTCAGTGCCATAAGTCAGGTGAGACAGATACAAGTCCCCTGGCAGCCCTCCAAAAAGCCAGAATGCAGGACTCACACTCAACTCCCCTCCCTCCTAAAGGGGAGAACCCATGGCCTGGGGTATTATCTTCCAGTGTGGAGCTGTGCCAACTTGAGAGAGGGGCGATCATGAGTAAAGCAAAACAGTTCTTCTTACCCACATCAATGTGGCTGTTCTTGGCTTTCAGATCATCTGGGGTATTGCAATATCTGAACTGTTTACCAGAGTTCTCATAATGGTATTTTGGTCTGTATATAGTTGTTAAGTATCTCTGTGGGGAATGAGAACTGGGACTTCCTATTTTGCCAGTTTGCTCTTTTTCACTGGTCTTTTTATTGCCTTCTAATGTGCATGTCTGGTCTCCTCAAGGAGACATTTTGAAGGTAGAGGCCTACTTTTCTATGCACTGAAATGATTTAGGTTCAGAGAAGATTCTTAACAATTACTTATTGAATGAAATCTGCTTTAACATAGTTTAAAGTTTTCATACTTTTTGGAAGATAATACATCTCTGTTAGCCTTCATCCTAGATCATGCCTAGATCATGCCTGTCTAAATGTACTGTTTTTACAGGGCTCCAAATAAATTCCTCAAGACCTTATCTTAAAAATCCTACTTTGAATCTGCGCTGCAAGAAAAAGCACATATTTTTACAGTGCCACATATGCTTATTTAGCTTTTGTAAAAATCATAATCCAGAACTGTAGAATTTCCATCCTTCCTCAAGGCATGGGCATATATAATTTCTTCCCGAAAGCCTCTCCAATGCTCCAATTAGAACTCATTCATTCATTCATCAAATATTTAACAGGCACCTCTTATGTGACAGGCACTCTTTTAGGCTGTGTGGGCTACTCTGTAGCTCTGATTATGTTACAGAACTTCTCATAGCTTTTCTTTAATGTTAATGTATGTAAGTTGTTCCTTCTTCAACTGTGGGCTTCTAGAGGGAAGGAACTGTGTCCAATTCACCTCTGTAACCCTGGAATCTGTACAATGCTTTGCACATAATTGAGATGAAATACAAGAGTGCTAAAACAAACTCCAAACAGCTAGATTGGGGAAAATAAAGTCTTCTAAACCATCTCAGTTTGCTGAAGAACCAGAAAGGCTGAAGTGCCCTATAATCAGGTGTCATATAAATTCCACCAGATCTCAATTAATTAGCTTCTTTTATGCTTCTTTCTAATCCTTCTGGAAAATGTGTTGATGACTATTTTCTATCCTTTACTTAAAGGGTACTAACAAGTTAGTGATCCATATTTCAGTTACATGTATATCAAAACAAGTCAGCAATAAAAATGGAAATGCACTCAAGTGATTTCCAGAAATATAAAAATCACCATCACTAGCCACCACCACCCTCCACTTCCCCAACTTAGAACATACCCTCCTCTCCCAACTATCACAAACTCTAACACAGCAGTATTAGAATTGACATCTAGAGAATGAAAAGCCAAAAGGAACAGCAGAAACCAGAAAGTGCCACATATAGAGGGGATAAAATGTGTTTGACAAACTAATGTCCCAGGTTCCCAGTTGTAAACTGAACAAAATAAACACAGAATGTGGTGAAATCCACTGGTTGGGAGATTAAAAGCTTTCTGAGTATCAAGAAACCTTGAGGTCACAAGTAAAGGAATATTATTCAAAGAAAACTGGGGATTTCAAAATACAGGGAGAGGATCAAGCTACTTTTACAATCTCCTGGCACATAGTAGGCACTCAGTAAATGAAAGCTATTATGAGAAGCTAAGGTCTAGCTCAAATGTCCCTCCTTTGTGATATCCCGGGCAGAGGCTAACTGAGCTCCTTCCTCTGTGCTCCATTATACTCTGTACAGGTTTCCAACACATGTACAGGTTTCCAACACATGCAATTTACATGTCTATTCCCACTCCTATGCAGGAATTTCCTGGATGGTTGGGATCATGTGTTATGCTTCTCTGGAACTGGAAATAGTAGGTGCTTACAATTTTTAAGTGGGAGAATAAACAAACTACCTCATACAATAAGAAAAGGTTTCGATCAGAAAAGAATGAACAGCTAGGACGGAAGATCTTGTCTATAGTCTTCCTGCTCATTCCTTCACATTTCAAACGTCTCTTTTGTTACTTGTTCTGTTCAAAGTACATTTACGTATCTTCTTCCATTAGCAATATAGAATAGGTTTCACAGAGTAAATTCTTCCAGATGATGCAGCATGCAACAGTGGGAGAGCATGGGGTTTGGTTTTATAGTTTTTACTTCTTATTTTGAAATAATTTTAAATTGGTAATGGAAGAATATAAATTATATACTTTGAACAGGACAAGTAACAAAAGAGAATGGCTTTTAAATGTGAAAGAATATGCAAGAAGACTTAAAAACAGGATATGATGCAAGAATAGTAGAGTTCCCTTCAGCCAGTACCCCTACTGTTAACACCTTACAAAACCATAGTATAATTACTGAAAGCAGGAAGTGAGCCAATAAAATTACTATTCTATAGACCTTATTTGAATGTTCAAGTTCTCTCACTAACGTCATTTTTCTGGTCTAGGATCCCACATTACATCTAACTGTCAGATCTCCTTAGTTTCCTCCAGTCTGTGACAGTTCTCCAACCTTTCCTTTTCTTTCATGACACTGACACTTTTGAAAAGTACAAGCCAATTTTTGTGTAGAATGTCCCTTAATTTGGGTTTGACAGACCTAGGTTGGACTCTTGACTCCATGACTTACTATCTATGTAGCCCTGGGCAAGCCAACCTCTCTGGGACTCAAGTTTCCTCATCTGTAAAATGATGTAATAATACTGACTTTCTGTGTTAAAAATTAAATGAAGCAATATATATTAAAATACCTGGAATATAATAAGGCCATACCACAAATGCTAAGTCTCTTCTCCTTGCCCCTGCCTTTCAACTATTTCTGATAGAATTTTGCTAAATGTGTAACCCGTATTTCAATGCCTTCTTTTATAGATAAAACCACATATAACTTAGCCCTCAAGTGATGACTCAGTGTCATCACTATAAATAGCCATTATTGCACTGTGTAACAGTTCTAGGTCTGTGTTTTTTGTTCTCTCTCACTGCAGTCCCTTCTCATTGTCAGTATACCTACATGTAAGGGCCTCATCATTTCCTTTCTGATTTTCAGCTTGAAACATATGGGGTTCCATTTATTTACTTATATATTCATCAAAGACATACTGAAGCTACTGTGTCAGGCCCTGTGTTAGGATCTCGGAGAAAGTGATAAATTAGCTCCTGTCCTCCTTGATTTTATGGCTAGTTGGGGAAATGGACAAGTAAACAGTTAATTACAATTCAATGTGATTAATTCTATGAATGACATAATGCAGAGGAGCATATAAGAAGAACACCTAACCTGGACTTGGGGAAAGAGACAGGTTGGGGAAGGTTTCATAAAGAAGGTACCATTATGTCTCAGTAAAGGTCTGCAGAATGTGTAGAAATTAACCAGATGGAGAAGGAAAGAGAGCAAAAGGCACACAGTTTAGGACGAGCTATTAGAAATACGTGCTGAGTAAAAGTAGTTCTGAAAAATAAATCTCCTGTGTTATAAACTTGCAGCTTGAGAGCGATTTTGTGCCAATACCTCAGGGGCTCAGAAACTTGACCAAGAAAATTCTGGCCCCAGGGCTGTGTTCTGGAGACTGCAGTTGACAGGCCTAAACCTTTGGATATTATGCTGAGCTTACCTCTTTCAACATCTGTGAACCGAAGTAAAATTTAAGGCTACAATTGGCTGCTTGTTCCCATGTCAAAAGTATAACAGGTTTGCCCCTTTCTGACAGAGGAGTTTCTTGCTTCAAAAAAATATATCAATGGTCATCAGAAAGTCCTTTTTAAACTGACCCTTTTAACTGAGCTGGTAAGATAGGTTTTGAGACTTTCCCAGCTGTCTTCCCTTCTACAGCACTCATTCCTATGGCCTCAGAGGTTTGCCTTTGAGCTTAACTCATTCCAAAGCCCTAGTCTGACCATGTAAATTTATGATCTCAGCAAGTGCTACAAGTATATTACCCATCAAATACTGGAAATTAGGAGAATGCAATATAAGATTTTCAAATTAAGAGGTTTTTCTGCCAGTTCCTATTTTACTCTCCCAATCATCTTCACTTTTTTTTTTTTTTCCAATCTGGAGAGTAAATAAGCTTTTAGTTTTCTCCACAGGGGATATTTCTCAAATCTTAGCTGCTTCTAACTCAAAGCAATAATATTACATACCGTCAACTGGTGTATGAGGAGGTCCATTAAGAAGGTAATCTTGTTACTAAACAGAACATCAGTGCAGTTTTCTGAACAGTTATTGCAGGTGAGGTTGTAAACATTGATTGCATTGCAGAGAGACCTAACAGAAGGAGAAAAACAACTCTTATAAAACTTGTGCAGCTCTTCTCTAAACAATTTAAAATACATAAAATGAATGGTATATAAGCAACAGGCATGGGATAGAAGTCACTCTAAAAAAAAAAATAAGCCAAATATTACTAGGTGCAAGGTCCATCAGCTAGATATAAAAGCTTGTAATTTTTATCCACAGCCCAGTGTTCATTAGTAACTAATTCTTGCCTCTTATTAATTTCTTAGTTGCAGCAGCAGGCAATGGAAATGTACTTACCAGTCTACTGACAAGGTCTTAATCATCTAAGATTAGATATTACCCAGGAATTTTGGGATCTAGAATTCTTTGAATAATACCTAGAAAAAAAGGTCTGCCAAAGCTCCTGTTGCTAGATCTCCTGGTCGACAAGGGCAGATGATGGAAGAAGGGAGCACACGTGAGGAGAAACTAGAGGCTTTCCCTGTGAGACAAGAACTGCAGAGTTCTGGGGAGTGAGCACCACACCTGCTCAGAGACTGAGCAGGGGAGGATCTAGAGAGTAAAACAGTCTAAGGTCAAACCCATCAAAGAAATGTTTTTTTTTTTCTTAAGGATTAAAAAATTATATGCCACTGTTCAAAGAAACATTTGGAGCAACACTCAATGGGTATTCTTCTGAGTGCTTTGAAAACTGTGATTAACCTGCATTGCCTGAGTGATCAATGTTGATTCCTGCCTGTCTGACTAAATCTCCTGCTTAAGTCCTATGTATAAGTGTTTTGATTTAGTCCCTTACAACCAATCCTCTAGAACAATTCTTAAAGTGTGAACCATGGACCAGTAGCATCAATATCACGTGGGAACTTTTAGAAATGCAAATTCTCAGGTTCCACCCCAGATTACTAAGTACTAGAAACTTTGGGGGTAGAGTCCAGCAATTTGTGTTTTAACAAATTTCACAGGTAATTCTGGTGCATCTTTAAGTCAGAGGACCACTGTTCTGGAATAGGGGCTCTAGAGTTTGACAGAGCACTAGCATCACCTGTATATCTTTAAAGATATATACTTGCCTGAGTTCCTCCCCTGGAGATGCTAGTTGGGGAATGGGAGGGCTCTAGACATCTGCATGTTTCAAAGGTTCTATGAGCAGTTCTGATGTATAGCTAGAGTTGAAAAGTACAGGTCTAAGAACCAACAAGTGAGTACTCATTCATTCAACAAATATCTAAGTGCCTATGACTTCCCAGGCTCTGTGCTAGGTGGACAAGACAGACAAGCTCTCTGTCCTCATGGAGCTGATGCTCTAGTAGGAGAAAGATGGTGAAGACAGCCCCTCTTGTAATCATCTGTTTGTCTGATATAGTTATATCTTGCTTCACATAATTGATAGGTTCCTGAAAACTGAGCATTAGAATACATTGGTTAAGAGTAGAGGTACTGGAATAAGACACTAGGTTAGAAACCCAGTTGTGTCATTTGAGGTTTTAGCAAGTTACTCATTTAATATCTTAGCATCCATTTTCTTACCTATAAAACTGAGATAATACCTAAGCTTCACATGGTTATCATGAGAATTAAATGAGATAACAGATGTAAAATATTATACTTAGGACAGTGCCTGGCACATGCTTAAATACTTAATAATGATAGACTTCGTTAGGCTTATTAATCTTATTATTCTTGTTAAGAATAATGCACAAATAAAACATTAAAAAATCCAAAGTGTGCTATAGAAGCTATTATTTCCAGGATAATAAAGCACAGTGTGTCCCAAATTTTTTCATGGTACACTGGCATGAACAATGAAAGGGGGCTTCCCTGGTGGCGCAGTGGTTGGGAGTCCGCCTGCTGATGCAGGGGACAAGGGTTCGTGCCCCGGTCCGGGAGGATCCCACGTGCCGCGGAGCGGCTGGCCACGTGAGCCGTGGCCGCTGGGCCTGCGCGTCCAGAGCCTGTGCTCCACGGCGGGAGGGGCCACGGCGGTGAGAGGCCCGAGTACCGCAAAAAAAACCCAACCAAACAAACAACGAAAGGACTCTAAATTGAAGGGAGCCAGGAGGAGGCTCAGCTCTGGCCTGACTTAATCCCTGAGGATTGTACAGGAAAACGTGGCCTACATGTAACTCATTTATGACACATTGGTTGGAGGCGCTACCTAACAAATTCTCCACAAATGCAAATCAGCATTATTTCAGTTATTAGGTAACATATTTAGATTTTTCAAGAGGGCTTTTCAATTTAAAAAATAACATGTATTTGTGATTTTAAAAATAATTTTAGATAACTGTCATAACTTTGGGAAAGAGAAGCACAAATAAACAGTAAAAAACTATCAAGAGATGATTGGTATTTGTACTTCCAGTCTTCTCTTCTTACAAATATTCACTTAGTTAATATGTGTACAATGAATATTTCTCCATGACATTTAATATTCTTCTATAGGGACTTCCCTGGCAGTCCATTGGTTAAGACTTTGCCTTCCAATGCGGGGGGTGAGCGTTTGATCCCTGGACGGGGAGCTAAGATCCCACATGCCTTGGGGCCAAAAAACCAAAACATAAAACAGAAGCAGTATTGTAACAAATTGAATAAAGACTTTAAAAATGGTCCACATCAAAAAAAATCTTAAAAAAAAAAATTCTTCTATAACACTGGTCTTCAATTTTTTTTAAAAAAGCAGTAGAATGCTTTCTTACTCAGAAGCTTAAAAGCTAACAAAATCTTTTTCAGAAGCTTAAACCAAAGAACAGATAAAATCAGACCTCTTCTGACTGAAGCAGAAGTGGGGGACCCAGGACCCTACTTTGTTCTCTCAAAGAGCCTTGAAGGGTTCCTCAGAGACCTGGGGACACCTACAGGTGTGTTCCCTTGGAGTACAGTAAAAACTACTGAGCTTCAATACAAATAAAATTTAACTTGGTAACTTTTTGAATAGGAATGATGACCTTAGTACAACACACACAGAAAAGCATGGTGAAAAGGATCTCCCTCTTACTTATTTCCCTCAGCCACTCAGTTCCCTACCTTAGAAATCACCATGGTTACTAGTTTACATATCCTTCCAGAAGTAGTCTGTGCATATGCAAGAGTTGTTCCCTCCCACACAAATGGTATCATACAAGATGTGGAGGGTGAAGTGAGCCAAGGCCATCTTCCCGTGCCACTGGTTGTTGTCCTTATCAAGCAAGGTTTGGAAAAGTGAGGTTTTCCTGCAGTAGTATTCAGGTTCCATTTCCCGAATTCTGTGTGTCAAGAACCAGTGGGATAACTTGTACTACTTGACTTGATTTCCTAACCTCTGATCTGCAGCCTTAAGTACCCATTCTGTGGTTTCCTGGTTGTGAGAGAAAGTTGTGTGTGGCATTAGCTTATTTCCTTCCAAACTTGTGTTTGGTCTTTGAGGGAGCAGTGCCCCCAGTGGATATGTCTGATATTGTTTTGGAGTCAACAACAAAAGGTCTACAACTTTTTCCAACAGTTTTGTAAACATCTAATTTCTTATTTTAAATCCCTTTTCTGATTAAAATACTTACATTGAGAAATATTATAGATTTTAAAAGATGTAACAGTGTCATCCAATGGATATAAAATTTTACTTCAATCAATCCCTTACTATTGTGCCCAATTTTCAACGTTATAAACAACACTGTTTTAATATTCAGAGTTCTTAGTTATATGCCACAGGAAGTAAGCTCTGGTTGACTTAAATATTAAGGAAATTAACTGACAGGCTATTGGGTATATCATAGATTTAGAAAACACGGGCATAGAAGTTACACTGCCCGGACCAATATCCAAATCACATACCATGAAATTGATCTGCTAAAAAAAACACTGGGCACCATATGCCACAGCTTGAACTCACACTATGATTTTGGACACCAGATGCAGCTGCCTCCAATTGTCAAAAGAATAGAGTTTGGGATGTCCTTGCTTCTTACTTCATTAGCCTCAGAGTAAAAGTCTGGAGTGGGTATCTTGGATTGTGAAGCCTAGGTCACAAGTTTATATACTAGACACAAAGAATACTGGGAAGCAAATACCTGGCATTCTCATGCTCTATAGTGGGAGGGCCACATTATATGCTTGGGAGCTCCACAAACATAGGATGTGCTCAATAACACAACTCATGTTCACAATAACTGTACCTAACAAATCCTTCTGCTTCCTTAGGATGAATTTTCAGCAATGATAATTTGAGTCAAAGGATATGAACATTTAAGATTTTTGACAGACACTGCAAAATTCAAATTGCCCGCCAGAAAAAAATATTTTAAACCAATTTATACTCCGGAAAAAGAGTTTCTCCATGTTTTAACCAACACCAGATAATTTCATTATAAACAACTGTTACTGATCTGACAGCTAAAACTGGAATTTTTTTTTTTTGCGGTACATGGGCCTCTCACTGTTGTGGCCTCTCCCGTTGCGGAGCACAGGCTCCGGACGCGCAGGCTCAGCGGCCATGGCTCACGGGCCCAGCCGCTCCGCGGCATGTGGGATCTTCCCGGACCGGGGCACGAACCCGTGTCCCCTGCATCAGCAAGCGGACTCTCAACCACTGCACCACCAGGGAAGCCCTAAAAATGGAATTTTTAAAGGTTGCATTTCTTTTATTACTAGTGTGATCAAAGACTTTTTCATGTGCTTATTGCCAATGTATATTTATATTTTCTTGAATTATCACTGTGAACCTTTTACCCATTTTTCTATTGGGGGGGTCTCTCTTTTTCTTATTGATTTATAAGGCTCTTTATCAATAATAAAGATATTAACCTTTTATCATCATATGTAGCAAATAACTTTTCCAGTCTGTTGCTTATCTAAATTTTTTGTTTTTTGTCATAAAGAATGTTTTCATTTTTATTTGATAAAATCTGTCAAACTTTCCCTTTAGTACACCTGGGTATTGTGTAAAACTTAGAAAGACCTTCCCTCTTCAAGATTATAAAAACATTCTTTTAAATTTACTTCTGGCATTTTCATAGATTTTTACATTTAAATGCAAGCTATGAAATTGATTGTGGAATAAGGTATAAGGTGAGTAGCCACTTATCTTTTTGTTAATTATTCTTATCCTCTATTTTAAAATTTTTATTGGAGGTTTTTATCTTTTTCTTAGTGATTTATAAGGATTCTCTCAATATAAATATAACAAAGGGTTAATACATGTTGTTAATATATTTTCCAGTTTACCTACTGCCATTAATTTTGCTTGTTATTTTGAAGGCATTTTTTATGTACTGAAACTAAACAATTTTAGGCAGTCAAATAATTCTTTCTTTGTGATTTATTTTTTTCTTCCTTTCCTTTTATCCTTTAAAAGCTTATTCTTCACTACAAGATGAGGTAACTACATGTCTGTGTCTAGCCATTTGTATTTATTTTTCTTTAATCATCACTGCGTCTGGTAATTTTATGGTTTTATAATTTACTATCAAATCATTTAAAATTTATTTTGGGGTGTGGCATGAGGCAGAAGCCTAAATTCCACCCCCCGCCCCAGAGATTACTCAATAATTCACCTTTTCTCTACTGGTTTGAAATGCCACCTTTACTATAACTATATATGTAGGATATAGTCCCTGGTTTCCTAGTCTAGTTGATAATATTGTTCAGCATTGTGCCAATATCACATTGTTTTCTGTATTGCAGCTTTATAGTGGGACTAACATATGTAACTATAGATCCCTCAAGGCTTAAAAAAAATGAGGGTACTATATTTAGAATGACACGTGGAATTATAGTTCTATAATTGTATCCTCTTTTCCCTTTGGCTTTGATCTATAGTTTTTATGGTGTTGATTTCTAATCTCTTTTTTTCTCTCTTATTCAATGAAATCCCTACAACTTGTCTAAAATCTTTTGTGGAATATCATAAGGCATAAATAAACATATACATGAAAAAGCAAACAGCACATGGTAGGGGATTTTGTCCTAAAGCCCTCTGTGCTTTAAAGAAACTGCATTTACTAGTCAAGTATGGAATATGCATCTGTATAATCTTATGCTCACAAAACTCTCCACAAAGAAACTACTTTCTGATGAGAAAAAAGCAGGGCGGTGGGGGGGGGCAGTAACCAAAAATCTCAGGGTCAGGAAAAACTTGTCCACTTAGTAGAACTTGTTTGAAAAACAACCTCTATTTGAAGAGCACCTGTCTTAGAAAGATCACTTCTTTGAACCCAGCTTGGGTGGTCTGCCCAAGCAGCTTTCCTTGTAATTTAAAACTCAAATGACTGGAAGCACTTTTTAACATCAAACAGAAAGCCCCAGATTTTAAAAGTATCTTCTGAGAAGACAGTAAAATCTTACTGTCCTTTCTGTCAAAAGTACACTGTGGTTGGGTTTAGATAAAGGCTTTCTGCTCCAAATAATCATGAATACATGAGTGAATCTTGTGTCAGTAAGTCTTCTCACTGAAAATGTTTCCTCTGAAAAACAGAGGACAGAAAAGGCATCACAAAGCTGGGTATTTTAGCAATAAATACAGGAACCTATTTATACCCCAAAAGGACACTAATAGAATACAAGTGTAGTACACCTCCGACATTAAGATTAGTATCTAAGATGTTATGAAATAGTTAAATAGAAAAGCCCCAGGTGGTTGCAGCCTAAGAGGACTTGATAATATAACTAAGGAAGTATGTAAGTTTATATCCTTATGCAGTTTCTAGTGATTAAGACTTTTCAGGAAATACTGTTCACCAAAATCCACTATCTCATACCAGTGTCAAGAAAGCAGACATTTAAAAACAACTGCCACTGGCAGTTTAAAACCAGAGGCCTTATATTATAAATTTTAATTTACCAAAAGCCTTTGGCTTGCATTGAGCATTTAATAAATGGCATAGAGCTTATACACATGGAGGTGAGTGAAGGCTTTAAGTTCCTGCAGAGCAAAATTCTGTGCTAAGTAGGCACAGCAAGTAATAAGAGTCACACCAATACAGCTGCAAAGAGAAACTTGGAATTTTCATCAGTTACTGTTTCAGCCCTCATGTAAGAAAAGGATTGGCTTGATGTGGATAAGTGTAGGAAAGAGACAGAACATCACAAAACACAGCAAATGATATAGTTTAAGGAAAGAAGATTATCTGGACTGAACCAGAACACACAGCCCTGGAGTAATACCAGTTTCCTAGGGAAGGGAGAAATGAATATTAAAACTAGAGCTCTCAAACATATTATAATTTACCACGTACATTTTGTTTGCATTAAGCATTTAATAAATGGTATATAGCTTATATGCATTGCCATTCTCAAATTATGCTTTGTCTTTATAAAGCTCCAAACTAAAAGAACATTTAAAGATATTATTAAAAAGAATTATTTGAAACTAGGGAGATGCAACTGCAGTTAAGAATTCTAACACCCTAACTGGACCCACCAAGTGAGTGGCCCCTCACAGAATGGGGCCTGTGACGTAGACCTGGCCCTGCAGGACTGGCCCACCTGAAAGCTGCATGTGCCAATTCTGGAGGCTAAAAACTGAGACTAGTGTCAAAGCACTGAAAACTCTATTCTATTATACAACTACTTTAAGTTAGTTCTAAGCAAGGTCCTTGCCTGATTCATCCTTTTTGGGGCCCTCATAGTATGCAGCACAGAGCTGGCTGAGCACAGAGATGTCTAAATGAAGGGACAACTGTCTTCCTTGTTGCAAGGAGAATATACAAGAATGTACAACTGTGGAACATGCTAACACATTAATTAACCACATTTTCCACTATTCTGCTTTTTTAAACACTCATTAGAATGACTAGGGGTGGGAACCCCATCCCCCAGCTAAAGATCAAGTATCTCGTAAATTCATATTGTTATTTCAGATTCAAACTCAGGACTACGGGATTTTTTCTTCAAACTCTTCTATTAACATATAACAGCTCTCTTTCCTCTCTTTGACACTGAGAATCCTGGTCCTTAAGAGCAGCAAGGATGACAGAGTTAGAATATCCATAATTACTTATTTGCTTTATGCTACACTATAAAACACAACAGTTTGAGAATAACAAAATTAATAGCACACTAATTATGATTACTGAAAACAGTTAAAAATATTTTGGCATATGCCATACCTATTCCTCACCTCCAAAGAGGCTGTAGTAGCTACACCGTCAGAACATACAATCATCTCATACTACACTCTCCCTCTTAATCTTCTTTAGTTTTAGTGCCATAATTATATATTTAATGTTCACTATCAGTCCACATGTCAATGTATCTATATTCATTACTTGTCTGAAGCTTGTTCTCTATTAGACTCCTTAGCAAGGTCTTGTGGGAACAATATTCCCTGAGTTCTTGCATGTTGATAAGTGTCTATGCCTTTTATAAGGGAAGGTCAATTTTGCTGAATATAAACTCCTTGGCATGTATCTTCTTTTCTTGAGTATATTAAAAATGTTACTTCATTTTCTTCTGAAATAAAACACTGATATTGAAAAGTCTAATGATAAATGAATTTTCTTTCATTTATATATCATGTGCTTTTTTGCACTTTCAATATGTAATTTTAAAATTTGAAGTACAATTTATACACAGTTACCATTTACCCTTTTTAGTGCACAGAGTTTTGACAAATGCATTCAGCAGTGAAACCACAACCACAATAAAGATATAGAACCATCATCTCCCAAATTCCCCTGGATGGTTACTTTCTAGTCATCTCCTCTCCTAACCCCTGACTATTACATATCTGTGTTCTAATTCTGTAGTTTTGCCTTTTTCAGTCATAGAAATCGAATCATTCCATATGCAGCGTTTTGACTCTGGCTTCTTTCACTTAGTACAATGCATCTGAGATTCATCCGTGTTGCTGCATGCATAGATAGTCTGTTCCTTTTTATTTCGGAATAGTATTTAATTGCATAGATACTTTCCATGCTTATGGATTGCTTATTAATTTACCAGTTGAAGAATATTTGGGTTGTTTCAAGTTTGGGGCAATTTTGAATAAAGCTGCTATAAACATTCATTTACAGGTTTTTGTGAGCACATATTTTGTTTTATTTCTCTGGGGTAACTAGGAGTGGGACTGCTGGGCCATATAGTAAGTATATATTTAATTTTATGAGAGACTTACACACTGTTTTCCAAAGTGGCTGTTCCATTGTGCATTTCCCACTAGTAGTGTAAGTAAGAGAGTTACAATCGCTCTGTATGCTCATTGGCACTTGGTAGTATCAGTTTTCTTTTTTATGAAATTTTAGTAGGTATGATGAAGTCTCTTCTTGTGGTTTGAATTTGTATTTCCTAATGAGGTAGAGCATCTTTTCATACACTTACTTGCCATCTATGTGTCTTCTTCGGTGAAGTATCTATTCAAATCTTTTGCACATTTATTACCTTTTATTCTGTAATGTATCCAAAGCACATAAAACACTTCCTGGCCTATACATATCAGGAACTAAAAAATAAACACTGACAACAGAGCAAAATAAAAGGTATAATGAATATAATACTCTCTTCCTCAACCAAAAAAGGTAGAGAAAGAACACTATCCAGCTTGGAAAACATGTGGAAAGTTCATGATTTTTAAATTTTTAAAACAAATAAAATCAGCTTTCATTTGCAAATCTTTTAGTATCAGATCTCTTAGTTCTTCTCTACAGAAAGTAGAAAGACTCTAGTGTATATTACTGAACCAGTGAATTTAAAATTATAAAACAACATGGAATGCTAACAATGGAGTGTTAACAGAGAGTGCTGTTTGATTATGCTTATAAAGTTATTTATTGAGGCAAGGGAGAAAATTTTCTAAAGCAGTCTCATTTTAATAATGTTCACTTGGTCTGTTGTACCAAATAGATTTTAGACATGTAGTACTGATTAGAATAAAACAAACTGAATAAAAGCAAAGCAAAATAGTATTTAACATGGAAAATGTATTTGCAAAAAGTTATATATGTGGTCTTGCATATATGGAAATCTTTTTAAGTGTTATTATTTTATTGATAAAATTTGAAGATATTGAATAAACAAGTCTTGGTTAATAAAATGTCTTCTCAGCAAGAAATTTGAGGACAGAAGAATGATGCAGAAAATTTAATAAGGAAGAGATGATTCAGTTTTGATATTTTTGTGACCACAAAGAATGTGGACTTGTGACAGAATTTGGAGGTATTTTTGCAGTGGACATTTGGACATTTGGATCCGTGTGAGCTGCGGATAAAGAGGAAAACTTTTTCCACTGGCACAGTGATGACTAGTGTAAATCCACACTGCCTTCTCTACCTCTGACTCCCTCCATTCTGACGCCAGAACACTTAGGGTGGGCGGGGATAGCAGGGGGGCCAACATCCAGGAATTGCAAATCAAGACAGCTCAAGGGGTCTTGAAGAGACGCTAATAATGCTGCCGACCAACCGATCTTTACTATGGGTATGTAAGTTATGTGCATCCTACACTTCAGTTTGCATCAAAATTCAATGTAACAATCACAAATGATTATTACATTGCATATCATATTCTACAATGTAACATCTTAATAACACTGAGATTAATTTTTTAATTAAATGATTTTCCCAAGTATAATGATGCCTCAGAGCAGGAGTAAGAAACTTTCAAGTGGATATGTTATTTCAAGGGTTCTTCTTTAATTGGTGAATTTGGGACAATTAGATAGGCAATTTAATTATTCCACAGAGACATATTCTAATTTTAAATGTGAAACCATATATATTTTAAGCACAACCTAATTAGACTTTCTGCATTTCCTAAAATTAATCTCCCACCGAGAAGGTGTTATGTTTCAAAGATTACAAAAATATATTTAAAAATGTAGGATGAGCATAAAATTAAAACATTAATTTTAAAGTCTAGTGTTAAACTCTGTCTTGTCTAATAACAAGACAGTTATGATTAGCAAGTCTTCAGATATGTTCTTAAGTAGGATCTGGTTATATAATTTTAAAGTCACAATTAAACATGTTGGCTCTGGAGAAGACCCCAGGTGGTTTGCAATGTTAAACAGCAGATTAAAGTCGACACAACTAATTTCTTTACTTTAATCTTATTAGTGGTACAACAGCTGTCAACTGTAACCAATTGTGTTCAGCCTTCGGAGGCATAAACAAAATGCCTCAATATGTCAAATGGAGATGAGTATTTATCAATCACTATGGCTAATTAGCTTCCAAAACAATGTTTTTACTTTTATTGTCTTGGGGAAAGTTATTCACTTCTAGTAAACCTTGATCTAAAAATAGACATTTAGAATTATATTACAATAATCCTGCCTAGAAATAAGGAATTGCTTATTAACAATGGATTGTATCCTAAATTTCACCCACACTGGCAAATACCATTTTATTAACACTTAATGAGGGGCTATAATGTAGCAGATACATGGGGTGGCACATGGTTTCCACCTCTATAGTACCCACATCTGTTACTGATGGGAAATAAGTCTTATGATAAATTTACTCCATATTTGCCACCTGATTTAAATCATGAGAAGGGTGTTTAAGGTAACACAGAAACGTTGCACTGCTTTTTTAGACTTCATTGCTAGATCTTCTCTGAACATTTTGTCTCATACATACAGATAGTTACAAGTGGTTTTGGTTCATCTTTCCCAATTTCTGTTAGATCATTCCTGTTGTCCCTCTTTGGCTCCTAACCTGTTAGGAGGGAAAAATCATTCCACAAGCATTTTCTGTACCCACACCAATAAGCCACTACAATAATTAGTTTAAAAACCTTAAATCAATCAACCAAACAATACCACCTCCACCAAAAGTAAAAAACTAAACAAATAAACTAAATAACAGCAACAAAAAACCCCCAAGCTACTCACAAGAATGATGACGGTAATTTTTTACAAGATATCAAAGAAATATTCAATTTTTATTAAATTTTTAAAAGTTAAATATTCACATATCAGAAACAAAAGTATAGCCATCATTACCCTGTAAATACCAGCTTTGTAAGAGATCCACTGAGGACCCTTATAGACTCAAACAAATTAAATCGCACTTTCTGCATACACCTTCAATAATTCAATTTGTTTTTGTTGTGTGGTGTAGAGTAACTTACTGATTAGTCTTATCTTTCCAGTTGTGATGTAAGCTCTCTGAAGATAAAAATGTCACATATCTCAGAAGAAATTTAACAAATACCTGAAGACTGATAATATCTCTCTTTGGTGATACCATGTAGGCAATAAGGTAGAGAAGGAAGAGTACCAGAATAGAATGCGCAGTCCTAGCTGGCAGTGTGATAACTGATGGTAAATCATTCAGTCTTCTTAAGCTTTAGTTTCTTCATTTATATAATGTGATAAATTGGTGAAGACAAGCCAAAAACTCTGTTAAATAAATGTAATATATTTACAAAACAGTTTTATTACTCTTGTATTTCTGACAATGCCAAGTGTTTTGCAGGGATTCAAAACAGCTTCTTTGCAAAGGTTCTCTCTCTCACTCATCCTTTTACCCACAATACTAAACAAAGTACTACGTACATGGCAATAAAAGAATATATTAAATGACTGAATTCCTCTTTGGTTAAAATAGCATAAGCAATACGGGCTTAAATTAAGGTAGTGGCAGCACTAATAAAAAGATGAGTGAATGAAATAGATATAAACTTTTCTTGCCAAAATGTGAAATAAATAAGGAATAAATACCTTTTACTTTTCCCTGAATTAGTCATTTTGTCCAATTCCATCAGACTTAATTATTTTTGATATTGTACTGACAGTGTTCTAATATCTTTTCCTCTTATTAGAACATTTGTGTCCTAAGAATATCAAAATGTGTACAGCTTCCCAAGCACATCCTATTATTTCAGGCCTCCATGATCTTGCACATGCTGTGCTCTCTGCCTAGTAGGATTTGTTAATTTGGCAAACTCTGAATCTATATTTTAAAACCCAATTTAGATGGCATATCCTACAGGAAAGATTCTGTGTCCTCCTATGGCAGTTAATTACTCCATCCTTCATGTTATCTCTGTACTTGGTGCATACTTCTATAGTTATTCTTAGCACATCACACTAAATTACCTCTTCCCCTGTTTAGCTCACCTCTTAATGAATGAGCCCGCTGAGGGTATGGACAATGTTTTATTTCCACAAGTCTACTGCTCAGCACACAACTCTCAATCAGAATTGTACAAACCTCCTAGGTATGTGTGTAAAGGTATAATAACATATTTGGTTGTCACAATGACTGAGGGCAGAGGTATTTAATGGGCTATTACACACCTTGCAGTGTGCAGGGCAATCCCGCATTCTGACCCAGTGCCACTGGTATCCCATGCTAGAGTGTGACAATTCACAAAGCCCTTTCCTACATATTAGCATTTCACCTCCACAACAACCCTGTGAGATAGAAATCTTTCCCCCATTTCCCAGATGAAAAATACTACAGCACAATAAGGTCTTAAGAGGCAGGTCTCACATTAAATACTGGCAAAGCTGGTATTTGAACTCTAATGCTCTGACTCTAAATCCCAGCTGAGTTTAATCCATTAGTGCATTATATTCCCTTTTCTCTAATTCTAAATACAGATATTCCTGGCTTCAGTTCTAGAACTAATCAAGTGGGAAAGTGAATATGTTTATAGAAGTAGATTTTAGCCTAAAATACATTATGTGTTAGACTCTGTACATATTTGTAAAATGTGATATTATAATCTTCATCCTATTTAGGTGTTTCTCAAGAATCTAAGTCCCAGACAGTAACAAAAGAAAAGAGGTTACAAAGTTAGCAAATTGCTACATAGTTCATAATTCTGAAAGTGCTACAGAGTATTTCAGTAAGATTGCTGTGTTACACTGTCTAGAACACCAAAGGACTTCATCACAAACTCTACATCAATTGTTTAGTGCACTGACACTTTCCGCACAGAAATACACTGTTGATTTTAGAAGGAAATTAATAAGAAAATAGGATTCACTTAATAGAAATTAGCTTTACAACCATCTTTGCTGGAATGCACAAATTTGAAAAACTGAGAGAGATTTGTATTTACATTAACTCAAATGTCAATGCTGAGAACTACTTATATGAATTTTTATTTTCAGTAAGGCAATAACCTGAACTCTGAATCAATAGCTAGGCTTGATGAAAATGATTCCCTGGAGAAGGCATTAGTGTAAAGGAAATAGCAAGCAAGTTAGAGCCTCAAATAAGTTGTGAGTAACGTCCCAGGAGTTATTTACCAGTGACAGTCCAAGTTAAAGATTTTCTTAAGTAGACACGTAACCAAAAATGTTCAACCAACAAAATATTACCTGAGAACTTTCTACATGGAAAGAAAATGCCTTAATGTAGACTGGGCTAAGAAAAAAGCTTCAAAACTGCAAATTTTATCAGAAAACATGAATCCAGCATCTACCAGTGCAATTTTGGTAAAACAACAACCCCATCTAGAATAAAGTTTTGCATTTCTTATTGGGAAAGAGAGAGAGAGAGGAATAGGATGATGCAATGCTCTGAAACTTGCATCAGGTACTTGACTATGTCATGCTTTGGGATAGATGTTTAATAATATGGAGATATTGTGTGGTTTCCCTGAGAAGAACAAAATTGCAAGTCCAAAAAAAGCTTGATCTGAAATAAGTCAATGTTTTTCTTCCTTCTTTTAAGTACTATAAAAATGACTTAACAAAAAAATCATTTGTCTTTTACCAATGCTATATCTTTCTCCTAGCAGTTGAAACTGCACCGTTAAATCTTAAAATAAAGGCATATTATTCAGTTCTTAAAAATATAATAAAGCTTTACCTTGTAGTATAGGATTAACATTCTGAGCTGCATCATGCTGTCAGGACTTGAGTGGGGGGTTGGGGGGTGGTGACTGCTCTTGCAATCTCCTCACATTCAAAACATTTAACCTCAGCTTCAAAACAGGCAACTGGTTCTAATTTCAGAAGATAACTGGTACACTGATTAAGTTCATCATGAACAAACATTTTTTATTAAAAAGTTGGACTATGGTCCATTATGATCAAGTCTGAGAAAATAGAGTCTAAGAAAATATACTTCTAGTTTTTGTAAAAATAAGACAGTGTTACTGGGATTCAAACTAAGTTCTAATTATAAAGTTAATAATGATGTAATCAATCTGGGACCCAAGGGCCAACCAAGAAAGTTAACACTTGAGGGCTATAAAGAACATGAGTAGTACTGTTACTTGTTCTTGCAGAACTTATGTATTGTTATTAAAGAACAATACACAATACATTTTCTAATCTGTGATCCTGAAAATAAGCTCTGCACTCTAGAGTATGTTACTTGAAGTGTGCTTACCTTAGCATCCAGGGACAGAATGTTTAATGTATATAATTTTCTATACAGATTCTCCAAACTGGGGTTAGGAGAAAAAAGGAAAGTTCTGCCAGTCCCAGCTTGCAGAAACATTTAATGTTCATAAAGAACTATACCCTAGAGAACTTGTAAAATGTGCTTTCTCTATTTCTACTTTAAAACGTGGGCATTCATTCATTCTTTCTTGGTATGAAAGAATTTAGAAAAACAATTCTATGAGGTTGCAAGGAAGGTTCTATACCATAGTCCCATATTTTCAACCCAATCTAGAGTTTTAAAAAATCTTTAATATTTGTATTTAAAAGTATCAGGCTCTAGGTTGGAAGGGACAGAAATTTACTCAAAATATGTCAAGTAAAAAGAGGCATTTACTGTAAGGCTGTTGGGAACTGTCACGCGAATCCAGGAGAAAATGAACTACCAGACTTCAGGAGGGCAGGAACAATGCCAGCTCTGAGGACTGGGCCTACTCTCATTTCCAGCCCCCTTTTCTCTTATGAAGCAGTTTTGGTCTCCTCCTTTCCCCCCCAACTGGCCTTCATTAGTCCTGCTAAACTTGGAGTGAACATAGCCCTGTAATGACCATCCCAGAAGTTATTCTACATGATTTTTCAAATTCAAACACACACACACACAAAATGGGTTGGAGTTTTATAATTTTCCAACTGCAAATTCCTGAGAGAGAAACTTGACTGGACCAGTTTAATTTGGGGGGCTGTGTTTTAAGTCTGATATTGCTGGCTGGTCTATAGATTGGCTGCTTTTGAGTCAAATGTCCATTCTTGGTTTAACCAGCTACGGCCATTGGGGGAAACACCCTATGGCATAAAATATAGCTGCTTAGAAGAGGCACAGCTGCAAGGCCTAGAACATGTAGTATTCATAACACCCAGAAAAAGGGAACAACAAATAGGAATGGAGTTGAGGCGAATATGAAGTGAATATGACGAGCCAAGAAGAAATAAAGGGTAGTAGGGAAGGAAGCTCATGGTGAAAATGGGTTAACGGAGTCTGGATTGTGTTACAAACTGAAGAGAAAGGCAAAGATTTAACAGTAGATGAGCTCCAAAGAGAACAGACACGTGAGTCAAGAGACCAGAATAAGAAGCAAGCTATAGGCCAGGCACATGAGGCCAGGCATCTGAGGAAACTAAGTTTGCAGACATTAGATACGTAACAAAACGTTCCTTTTATGAAGAGCTTACATATACCACCAGGCTGGCTACTCCACAAAGGTAACACAGCAGGCAAGTACTAATGATATTTAGAGTCTAACCCACCTCATTTCCCTGTAAGTTCCCTAAGGACAAGGTCTATTTCAAATGGTTCCTAGATGTGGCAATCCCATTCCCATGTCCATATGTACATACAACTGATCCCAAGAAAGGAATCCCTAGAGAACAGTTTCCCTGGGTATCAGGATCAGAAGCCCTACGTCACGTACCTGCTTCTGGTATACAACGGGATATCCCTTTTCCACTATGAAATGAACTGCATCAGTCGCTACCCTGTGAGTATCACTAGACCAAGAAAAAGGAACAGACACCTTTAGGGATGAAACCTCAATAATCATGGAAGAGTAATTCCGAACACTCTGCCATTTGGAAAGAAGAAACACTCTTTGAAAAAAGAGTATCATGGCTCTCTTTCAGGTTGCAGTCATGCCCCAAATATTGTTGCTCCTGACCCTCATTCTGGCAGCGGTCACGTACATGGCTTCCGGTGACTGTGAGGAGTGAACAAGGGAAGCCACGCAAAGCATCTGACACAGGGACTGGCACTGAGGATGCTCTCAATAAATGTTAAGTTCTGCCTCCCCACCAACTTCAAAGGATCAAGCAAATGTAATATTGCCAAGTAGATAAATTGCATAAGTTTATGTTATTTTACTTTGGAGAATAAATTTGTGATCTTCCTAGTAAGCAAGGCTCTACCTCACATCATCCTAAACTTATTTATTTTTACTGTGTTCAGTGACTATTGTTCTACCTGAGACTGATTTACTAGATAGATAAATGTATATACTCTAAAGAAGCAAAAAAGCAACTTAATTTGTTTGATGTGAATAGAGAGGTATACTTTATAAAGGCCACAGCAGCAGGAAGAATTTATTTTTCATCATAGATTAAAATGGGGGTAATCTTATATAAACCCGTGTACTCTAAAACTGTGATAAGGACAGCAACCAAGAATATAGTTGTAGCATTCCCTTTGACCTTTTGAGGAAAGAAGTTACAGATATAAGATATACAAATTCACAGAAGTTTAAAGATGGAATAAAAACATATTGCCTTAAGTCTAGCTAACAGAGTGGTCAAAATCAGTAGGGCCTTATGTGGCTAAGATTGAGATGTGATCATATTTTAAGTCCACAGAGTCAAGTATTTGAAGCAGTGTGCTCTTTTACTGCTTTACTTCCGTGTCTCAGAAAATGAATTCATTCATGTATTCAAATGATATTTATTAAGATATCATATGATTTATAAGTAATGTATTTACTATGGTCTCTGATCCCAAGGAATTACAGTATCTCTGAGGAGAAGATAACACAACAAATGGAGTACTTGGCAACATTAATAAAGTGCTAAATTGGACTATTCTCTAAACTGTTTGATATTTCTTCAATGATTTAGATGAAGATACATATCTTTTACAGATCAACTTCAGGAGTGGCACAAAGTTAAAGAAAAAGAAACTAATTAGAGGCCAAATCAGGATCCAAAAAGGATCTTGACAGGCTGGGCCAAAATTAACCAGGATGAAGTTTGGACTTAGGGTGAGAAAAACAAATGACCAAGTAAAATTAATAGATCATATATTCTTAGAACCCAAAGTGACACAGACTTAGGGATTTAAAGTTCAATAATTAAGTAGGGTAAGTGGAGTCAAAACAATAACAACTACCAAAAAATCCCCATTGATATTAACTAAGTGCTTTCTTTGTGCAGAGCACTTAATAAATACACACACTTTTAGCAGTCAACAAGCCCTACCCTACATGGTAGGGTTACCATTTAACTGAGGCTCTATTATAACAAGTAATTTAGCCCATGATCCCATAGCTACCAAGTGGAAAGCAGAGATTTAAGCTCAGATCTGACTGCAGAGCCTGTCTGTTCTCCATTATACCATGTGGTCTGCACTGCTCCATGTTGATAAGACTACTTACATATAAAAAAATTGTGTCCAGAGGGACAATGGAGGAAGAGAAGCAAGGCTGATGGAGAAGAAAGAGGGGCTGGTTAGTTCTGCTACAGAACAACCTAGAGCAGCTTAGAGAATAAAATAGTTAAGTAGAATAGCTTAACTATTTGGCCCCTTTTTTGTCCATGAGTACCTGTCAAGAACTAGAAATACCAGATAAGTAAAAGGCAACCTGGGAAAGACAGCCCAGTATCATTTTTGGTGTTCCAAAAGGTTTGCTGGCTTCTTTATGAAATATGAACATTTACTGCTGCCTGAAAAGGGCTTGGAGATGTGGAATGCCAGCAAGTGTCAACTCTCACTTCTGTTATCATGGCCACTATGTAAATATACTATAAAAACACAACACAAAGTTTAGGTCACAGCAGATCCATCTTCTTATTTACATAACATGGGGCATTCCTTTAGCCCAAAGAAAATGACAAACTATCATTTATTTTCAAATATTAAAAGCTATGTTAAGAGGCAAACTAGTATATACAGAATGTATAAATAACAAGGTCCTAATAGCACAGGGAACTATATTCAATATCCTGTGATAAACCATAATGAAAAATAATATAAAAAAAGAATGTACATATGTATAACTGAATCACCTTGCTGTACAGCAGAAATTAACACAACACTGTAAATAAACTATACTTTGATTTAAAAAAAAGCTATGTAAAACAACTGTTATTAGCCTAAACCAAAGAAAAGGTTAGAATATGTCATTCATTGTTTTGTACTTGTTTTCTCCAAGTAAAATTAGGAGGCAGAATAACATGAATCATTCCAAAAGTAGATACAACATAAAATGAAAATTGCCTTGTTAAAAAAGAGGGGATATATGTATACGTATAACTGATTCACTTTGCTGTACAGTAGAAGCTAACACAACATTGTAAAGCAACTATACTCCAATAAAAATTCAAAAAAAAAAGAAAGAAAATTGCTTTGTTTCATGGTGATCTTTCCTGGCACTGAAAAGAATTTTACTGGAGCACGTTTGTTAAAAAGGTTGATTTTAGAATACCATATCCCGACCAAGTCCTTTCAGTAATAACTGATATATATATATTAATTGAAGTATAGTTGATTTACAATATTATGTTAGTTGTAGGTGTACAGCACAATGGTTCAGTCTTATCTATATATCTATAAATCTATAGCTCTATCTATCTATATCTTCTTTTTCAGATTCTTTTCCTTTATAGGTTATTATGAAATATTGAGCATAGTCCCTTGTGCTATACATTAGGCCCCTATTGGTTATCCATTTTATACATAGTAGTGTGTATATGTTAATCCCAACCTCCTAATTTATACCTCCTCTACCCCTTTCCCCTTTGGGAACCATAAGTTTGTTTCCTATGTCTGTGGGCCTATTTCTGTTTTGTAAATAAGTTCATTTCTATCTTTTTTTTTTTGATTCCACATATAAGTGATATCATATGATAACTGTCTTTGCCTGGCTTATTTCACTTAGTAGGATAATTTCTAGGTCCATCCATGTTGTTGCGAATGGCATTATTTCATTCTTTTTCGTGGCTGAGTAATATTCCATTGTACATGACAAACCCACAGTTAATATCATACTCAATGGTGAAAAGCTGAAAGCATTTCCTCTAAGATCAGGAATAAGACAAGGATGTCCACTCTGACCACTTTTATTCAACATAGTTTTGGAAGTCCTAGCCACAGCAATCAGAGAAGAAAAAGAAATAAAAGGAATCCATGTTGGAACAGAAGAAGTCAAACTGTCAGTGTTTGCAGATGACATGATACTATACATAGAAAATCCTAAAGACACTACCAGAAAACTACTAGAGCTCATCAATGAATTTGGTAAAGTTGCAGGACACAAAATTAATAACAGAAATCTGTTGCATTTCTATACACTAACAGTGAAAGATCAAAGAGAAGAATTACGAAAACAATTCCATTTACCATCACATCAAAAAGAATAAAATACCTAGGAATAAATCTACCAAAGGAGGCAAAAGACCTGTACTCTGAAAACTATAAGACACTGATGAAAGAAACTGAAGACAACACAAACAGGTGGAAAGATATACCGTGTTCTTGGATTGGATGAATCAATATTGTTAAAATGACTATACTACTCAATGCAGTCTACAGATTCAATGCAATCCCTATCAATCTACCAACGGCATTTTTCACAGAATTAGAACAAAAAATTTTAAAATTTGTATGGAAACACGAAAGACTCTGAATAGCCAAAGCAATCTTGAGAAAGAAAAACGGAGCTGGAGGAATCAGGCTCCTTGACTTCGGACAATAATACAAAGTTACAGTAATCAGAATAGTATGGTACTGGCACAGAAACAGACATGTAGATCAATGGAACAGGATAGAAAGCCCAGAAATAAACCAATGCACCTATGGTCAATTAACCTACAACAAAGGAGGCAAGAATAGCCAATGGAGAAAAGACAGTCTCTTCAATAAGCGGTACTGGGAAAACTGAACAGCTACATGTAAAATAATGAAATTAGAACATCCTCTAACACCATACACAAAAATAAACTCAAAAGGGGTTAAAGACCTAAATGTAAGACTGGATAACTATAAAACTCCTAGAGGAAAACATAGGCAGAACATTCTTTGACATAAATTGCAGCAATGTCTTTTTGGAGCCATCTCTGAGAATAATGGAAATAAAAACAAAAATAAACAAATGGGACCTAACCAATGATAATTTGAAAAGGATTCAAGCAAGTTTATGGGCTTTCTCTGTTTCTAAAAAAAAGAAAAACAACCCAGTGAAGATTCAGAAAGGTTTCAAAAATTTAAATTTTCATAAGTGGGTATAATTCTCAATTTCACACTAAAAAAATCTGCTGGAAGCAAAATATTCACTCAGAGGGAGTTACCTAGCAATAATTATAGGACAACTGCTGAGGTACCATGTGTAGTAAAAAGGAAGACGGGAAAAGTGGTGATGAAAGAGGATCAGGGAGTTCGTTTTTCCACTCACAGAGCTCTGGGGCTGCAGGGGCAGTGAAACATTAGGCTTGCAGTCATAGGTGATCCACATGATAAATGTTACTAGACAGTGGCTGCAACTTCTCAAATCTTTTCCTGTTTATTGCTGAGAAAAATGAACTACTGTAGGATAGTAAAAAAAAAAAAAGAAAGAAAAACAAAATACAGTCTCTCTAGGTAAGAGCCATGAAAGGCCACAGGAAGCAGAAAACAAAATGTGCTAAGGTGGCAGAAGTTTCATGATGATGAGGGCTGGGAGCTCAACAGGGATAGAAGGGGAGGATCTGGGCAAGTTGAGAGCAAAGGAAGTCCCAAGGCCAGAGAGCAGTTAGAAGGAATATGAAAAAGCCACTGACTCAGGCCCACCAGTGTGCTTCGAGTCTACATTTAAATCTAATGTAGTAGTGGCATTTTTCTTGCCTGTCTCCAAGTAAGCAGCATAACCCTAATTCATTAGCCCGGAGAAGTGAGGCTAGTTTAGAAAGTAGAGTCATGATCTTGAGCTGTGCTAAGGACGGACAGGAGAATCTTAGAGTCAATGCTAGATGCCCAGAGCCCTGAGTGCTGGCCTCACTCAGTAAGCAGTACCTGGCTGAAAACACAAACCTATTGGCCTAAGATGAGATGAAGAAACAAACTCTCAATCCTGGCACTGTGGCCAGCTGAGAAGCATTGATCTGGACTTTCAGGATTCTATGGCTCCTTTCCAAAGCAGGTGTGCTAATTCTTACTTAGGTCTTTTTGGGAACTATGGAAACCTCTTCTGTTTCCTAAACAAGAGGCACAAATAAGCACCAGAACATGCCCTCTGCCACAATGACAAAGGTAGCTTTGGGGAAATAGGCATTTCATCTAGGTTACCATTAAGGGAGCTCAGGGTCATGCGTGTTGCAACCTACCAGAAAACAAACAAAACAACAACAATGAAACCAAAAAAGAAGCAAAACAAAAACTACAGGTGCAGTTAAGATGAACCAATATGAATTATTAACAGTTATGAAAAGCACTGTCCCAAAGAATCAAACGTCATTTCCTTTCTTACCTCAAACATTTTACTGTATTTCATTCTTTCCTTCCTCTCTCTCTCTCTGCCAATTAATATACATTGAGGGCTGACAACATGCCAAGCAACACACTGTCAGTAAAGTCTACTTTGATAAGGAGTAGCAACTCTTCTGGGTTAGAACATCTATATGTGTGCTATAACTGCCCCATGTACAGTTTTCTGCTCCAAAGAAAGATATCCTGACTTTAAAGGACACCTTTATACCTTCTTTCATTAATCTCTACTTTGTCAGTAGAGCAAAACAACCCAAACTAACTCAGTATCAAAGTCTGTACTTAGAAATCTCTCATGTCAAATAGATAACAGTGTCTTGAACCAGGCAAGATTACTACTTTAAAAACTGTCACCTAATATTTATATAACACTTTAAGGTTTACAAAGAACTCTCACATACATTATTACTTCAACTGATCCCCACACTGTGAGGTGAATATGATTACCCCTGTTTGACCAAATGAGAAAACAGATGCAACAAGATTAAGGCACTTGTCCCAATTCTCCCAACTAGTAACCAGCAGAAGTAAAACTGGAATTCAGGTTTGTTTGACTCCAAAGCTGGTGCTATTTCTATTTTACCAAATGTCTCTCAGGAAGAAAGATAACATACTCTTGGAATTTTTTTTTTCTGTTGTATCCAGCGCACAAATGAAGCACTCACTTTTGTAGAGCTAATTAAATATTTAAAAGTTTCTCCGTGATATAACTGAACTTTTATCAAAACTTCTCATTTAAACCCTGTAAATAAGAGTCTCCACAATCCAAAAATTGTGCATGTTACAACTCAGGAATACAATACTTCTGAAATAATGCTTTCTGCTACTACATCCTAGATGGCCAGGGACCAAAGGGTGATGTAAAAGAACAAGAAAGTAGATCTTGGGTCTAAAGGATGCACATGATCCTTACGACAGAGCAATTTGCAGTTAAAAGACCAAACTGCAATCCACTTCCCAACTATTTGGCTGGGACTCCAGACTATGGCAGTCTTGGCCTCAGACTGCTCTTCCTGCACGTTAGGGACTTCTTCAAATTTCACATCTCAGGCCTTTGTCAATGCACTTACCTCCTTTTTTGTATGCAATCCAAAAAGTTAGCTGCTATTACTACTCATTTCTGTTCAAATTTTGTAAGCAGTTAGAACTTCTCACAAGTTCCTCAGTTCTTCTTGATTTAGGATTAGAAAAGGTTACAGACCAAGGAAATTTCCTTCATAAGGCTTTTTAAGCTCAATTTGAGTTTTGTAAATGAAGTCGAGCACCTCTGTTTTTCTCCCTAATGGGGAGTGTAAGCTTTTGCTATTCAAGCCTGAATAAACATACAATTTTCCTGTGGTCCCCCATATGGAAACCATAGGGCAGAAATGACTCACAAGTGAAACGTGAAAGACAGATTAAAAAACTATACTTACTTAGGAGGAATTCGTGAAATTGTGTTCACATTTGTGACTGGGACCACTACTTGAAGAATGTGTTCAAGGGCTGTTAATCCACCAGCAACTTGAAATGCAATCTGATCTGCCACATTCTAAACAGAAATACAAAAAGAAATTAGCCCCATTTCCCAGGCATAAAATTATAACCAAATGAAATATTTAGTTGTAGTGTGAAATATTCTGTTGGTTCAATTATTCTACAAACACTTATTGAATGCTTACTCAGTGCTAGGAACTATAGGCCAAAAGTGGTGAACAAAAAATCATAGTTGCTGTCCCCCATGAAGCTTAAAATTTAGTGGATGAGACCAACATTAATCAAATAAATACAAATAAAACAATTTCAATTATAATAAGTACTCTGAAGAAAAAGGAAAGGTGCTCTATGAGAACAGTGGGGGAATCAACTGTATATTGGGGAAAGGGTCAGCACAGGCTTTTCTGAGAAAGTTGAGGTTTTGAGACAGGCAAAAGAAAAGGGAAAGGGATGAAGCACTCCAAGTATAGGAAAAAATCATTTCATACAGAAGTTTTTAGCAACACTTTTAAAAACTGGATTATTTTGTAATGTTAATTACCACTTAACAAGACAAACTGACTTCCACAAAGATTTCCTTTGCTAGAACTTTTTTCTTCAGTAATACAAGATAATCTAATAACTAACCAGTTAGATGTACCTTTTTTAAAAAAGGGGAGACCTTTAAGATGGTGGAGGAGTAAGATGTGGAGACCACTCTCCTCCCCACAAACACATCAGAAATACATCTACATGTGGAACAACTCCTACAGAACACCTACTGAACGCTGGCAGAAGACCTCAGACCTCCCAAAAGGCAAGAAACTCCCCACGTACTTGGGTAGGGCAAAAGAAAAAAGAAAAAACAGAGACAAAAGAATAGGGACAGGACCTGAACGTCAGGGAGGGAGCTGTGAAGGAGGAAAGGTTTCCACACACTAGGAAGCCCCTTCACTGGCAGAGACGGCGGGAGGCGGAGCGGGGAGCTTCTGAGCCACGGAGGAGATCGCAGCAACAGGGGTGCAGAGGGCAAAGCAGAGAGATTCCCGCACAGAGGATCAGTGCCCACCAGCACTCACCAGCCTGACAGGCTTGTCTGCTCACCCGCCAGAGCAGGTGGGGGCTGGGAGCTGAGGCTCAGGCTTCTTCGGAGGTCGGATCCCAGGGAGAGGACTGGGGTTGGCTGCATGAACACAGCCTGAAGGGGCCTAGTGCGCCACAGCTAGCTGGGAGGGAGTCTGGGAAAAAGTCTAGAACTGCCTAATAGGCAAGAGACCATTGTTTCAGGGTGCACGAGGAGAGGGGATTCAGAGCACCGCCTAACTGAGCTCCAGAGATGGGTGCGAGCCGCGGCTATCAGTGCGGACACCAGAGACAGGCATGAAACGTTAAGGCTGCTGCTGCAGCCACCAAGAAGCCTGTGTGCAAGCACAGGTCACTATCCACACCTCCCCTCCCGGGAGCCTTGCAGCCCGCCAATGCCAGGGTCCCGTGATCCAGGGACAACTTCCCTGGGAGAACACACGGCACACCTCAGGCTGGTGCAACGTCATGCTGGCCTCTGCCGCCACAGGCTCGCCCAGCACTCCATACCCCTCCCTCCCTCCCACTGGCCTGAGTGAGCAGGAGCCCCCTAATCAGCTGCTACTTTAACCCCGTCCTGTCTGAGTGAAGAACAGATGCCCTCCAGCAACCTACACACAGAGGCGGGGCCAAATACAAAGCTGAACCCCAGGAGCTGTGAGAACAAAGGAGAGAAAGGGAAACTTCTCCCAGCAGCCTCAGGAGCAGTGGATTAAATCTCCACAATGAACTTGATGCACCCTGAATCTGTGGAATACCTGAATAGACAACGAATCATCCCAAATTTGAGGAGGTGGACATTGGGAGCAACTGTAGACTTGGAGTTTACTTTCTGCATCTAATTTGTTTCTGGTTTTATGTTTATCTTAGTTTAGTATTTAGAGTTTATTAGCACAGTAGATTTGTTTATTGATTTGGTTGCTCTCTTCCTTTATATATATATATATTTTTTTTTTTTCTGTTTTCTCTTTTTGTGAGTGTGTATGTGTATGCTTTGTGTGATTTTGTCCATATAACTTTGCTTTTACCATTTGTCCTAGGGTTCGGCCTGTCGGTTTCTTCTTTTTTTTTTAGTGTGGTTTTTAGTGCTTGTTATCATCAGTGGACTTGTTTTTGGTTTGGTTGCTTTCCTCTTTGTTTTTTTTTTTTCTTAATTACTTTTTAATTTTTAATAATTTTATTTTACTTTTTATTTTAATAACTTTATTTTCCTCCCTCCCTCCCTCCCTCGGTTTCTCCATTTTCTCCTGAGCTGTGTGACTGACAGGGTCTTGGTTCTCTGGCCGGGTGTCAGGCCTGAGCCTCAGAGGTGGGAGAGCCCAGTTCAGGACATTGTTCCACCAGAGACCTCCTGACACCATGTAACATCAAACAGCGAAAGCTCTCCCAGAGATCTCCATCTCAACGCGAAGACCCAGCTCCACTCAACAACCAGCAAGCTACAATGCTGGCCACCCTATGCCAAACAACTAGCAAAACGGAAACACAACCCCACTCATTAGCAGAGAGGCTGCCTAATATCATAATAAGATCACAGACACCCCAAAACACACCACCAGACACGGCCCTGCCCACCAGAAAGACAAGACCCAGCCTCATTCACCAGAACACAGGCACCAATTCACTCCACCAGGAAGCCTACACGCCCCACTGAACCAACCTTACCCACTGGGGGCAGACACCAAAAACAATGGGAACTATGGACCTGCAGACTGCGAAAAGGAGACCCCAAACACAGTAAGTTAATCAAAAGGAGAAGACAGAGGAATACACAGCAGATGAAGGAGCACGGTAAAAACCCACCAGACCAAACAAATGAAGAGGATATAGGCAGTCTAGCTGAAAAAGAATTCAGAGTAATGATAGTAAAGATGATCCAAAATCTTGGAAATAGAATGGAGAAAATAGAAGAAACGTTTAACAAGGACCTAGAAGAACTAAAGAGCAAACAAACAATGATGAACACCACAATAAATGAAATTAAAAATTCTCTAGAAGGAAGCAACAGCTGAATAACTGAGGCAGAAGAACAGATAAGTGACCTGGAAGATAAAATAGTGGAAATAACTACCCAGAGCAGAATAAGGAAAAAAGAATGAAAAGAATTGAGGACAGTCTCAGAGACCTCTGGGACAACATTAAACACACCAACATTGGAATTACAGGGGTCCCAGAAGAAGAAGAGAAGAAAAAAAGGGACCGAGAAAATACTGAAGAGATTATAGTTGAAAATTTCCATAATATTGGAAAGGAAGTCCAGGAAGCTCAGAGAGGTCCAAACAGGATAAATCCAAGGAAAAACATGCCAAGACACATAGCAATCAAACTATCAAAAATTAAATACAAAGAAAAAATATTAAAAGCAGCAAGGGAAAAGCAACAAACAACATACAAGGGAATCCCCATAAGGTTAACAGCTGATCTTTCAGCAGAGACTCTACAAACCAGAAGGCAGAGGCAGGACATATTTAAAGTGATGAAAGGGAAAGAATTACAACCAAGATTACTCTACCCAGCAAGGATCTCATTCAGATTCGACGGAGAAATTAAAACCTTAACAGACAAGCAAAAGCTAAGAGAATTCAGCACCACCAAACCACCTTTACAACAAATGTTAAAGGAACTTCTCTAGGCAAGAAAAACAAGAGAAGAAAAAGACCTACAATAACAAACCCAAAACAATTAAGAAAATGGGAATAGGAACATACATATTGATAACTACCTTAAATGTAAATGGATTAAATGCTCCAACCAAAAGACACAGACTGGCTAAATGGATACAAAAACAAGACCAGTATATATGCTGTCTACAAGAGACCCACTTCAGACCTAGGGCCACATACAGACTGAAAGTGAGGGGATGGACAAAGGTATTCCATGTAAATGGAAACCAAAAGAAAGCTGGAGTACCAATTCTCATATCAGACAAAACAGACTTTAAAATAAAGACTACTACAAGAGACAAAGAATGACACTACATAATGATCAAGGGATCAATCCAAGAAGAGGATATAACAATTGTAAATATTTATGCACCCAACATAGGAGCACCTCAATACAGAAGGCAAATGTTAACAGCCAGAAAAGGGGAAATCGACAGTAACACAATCATAGTAGGGGACTTTAACACCCCACTTTCACCAATGGACAGATCATGCAAAATGAAAATAAATAAGGAAACAGAAGCTTTAAATGATACATTAAACAAGATGGACTTAATTGATATTTATAGGACATTCCATCCAAAAATAACAGAACCCACTTTCTTCTCAAGTGCTCATGGAACATTCTCCAGGATAGATCATATCTTGCGTCACAAATCAAGCCTAGGTAAATTTAAGAAAACTGAAATCTTATCAAGTATCTTTTCCAACCACAATGCTATGAGACTACATATCAATTACAGGAAAAGATCTGTAAAAAACACAAACACATGGAGGCTAAATAATACACTACTAAAAAACCAAGAGATCACTGAAGAAATCAAAGAGGAAATCAAAAAATACCTAAAAACATATGACAAGGAAAAAACAACGACCCAAAGCCTATGGGATGCAGCAAAAGCAGTTCTAAGAGGGAAGTTTATAGCAATACAATCCTACCTCAAGAAAGAAGAAACATCTCAAATAAACAATCTATCCTGACACCTAAAGAAATTAGAGAAAGAAGAAGAAAAATCCCCAAAGATAGCAGAAGGAAAGAAATCATAAAGATCAGATCAGAAATAAGTTAAAAAGAAATGGAGGAAATAGCAAAGATCAATAAAACTAAAAGCTGGTTCTTTGAGAAGATAAACAAAATTGATAAACTATTAGCCAGACTCAACAAAAAAAAAAAAAAAGGGAGAAGACTCAAATCAACAGGATTAGAAAAGAAAAAGGAGAATTAACAACTGACACTGCAGAAATACAGATCATGAGCAATTACGTGCCAATGAAATGGACAACCTGGAAGATATGGACAAATTCTTAGAAAAGCACAATCTTCCAAGACTGAATTAGGAAGAAATAGAAAATATAAACAGACCAATCACAAGCACTGAATTTGAAACTGTGATTAAAAATCTTCCAACAAACAAAAGCCCAGGACCAGATGGCTTCAGAGGTGACTTCTATCAAACATTTAGAGAAGAGCTAACACCTATCCTCCTCAAACTCAGAGTAGAGAGAGGAGTACTCCCAAACTCATGCTACGAGGCCACCATCACCCTGATACTAAAACCAGACAAAGATGTCACAAAGAAAGAAAACTACAGGCCAATATCACTGATGAACATAGATGCAAAAATCCTCAACAAAATACTAGCAAACAGAACCCAACAGCACATTAAAAGGATAATACACCATGATCAAGTGGGGTTTATCCCAGGAATGCAAGGATTCTTCAATATACGCAAATCAATCAATGTGATAAACCATATTAACAAACTGAAGGAGAAAAACCATATGATCACCTCAACTAATGCGGAAAAAGCTTTCAACAAAATTCAACACTCATTTATGATAAAAACCCTCCAGAGAGTAGGCATAGAGGGAACTTACTTCAATGTAATAAAGGCCATATATGACAAACCCACAGCCAACATCATTCTCAGTGATGAAAAACTGAAACGATTTCCTCTAAGATTAGGAACAAGACAAGGTTGTCCACTCTTACCACTATCATTCAACATAGTTTTGGAAGTTTTAGCCACGGCAATCAGAGAAGAAAAAGAAATAAAAGGAATCCCAACTGGAAGAGAAGAAGTAAAACTGTCACTGTTTGCAGATGACATGATACTATACATAGAGAATCCTAAAGATGCTACCAGAAAACGACTAGAGCTAACCAATAAGTTTGGTAGTAGCAGGATACACAATTAATGCATAGAAATCTTTTGCATTCCTATACACTAATGATGAAAAATCTGAAAGAGAAATTAAGGAAACACTTCCATTTACCAATGCAATAAGAAGAATAAAATACCTAGGAATAAACCTACCTAAGGAGACAAAACACCTGTATGCAGAAAACTATAAGACACTGATGAAAGAAATTAAAGATGATACAAACAGATGGAGAGATATACCATGTTCTTGGACTGGAAGAATCAATATTGTAAAAATGACTGTACTACCCAAAGCAATCTACAGATTCAATGCAATCCCCATCAAACTACCAATGGCATTTTTCACAGAACTAGAACAAAAAATTTCACAATTCGTATGGAAACACAAAAGATCCCAAATAGCCAAAGCAATCTTGAGAAAGAAAATGGAGGTGGAGGAATCAGGTTCCCGGACTTCACACTATACTACAAAGCTACAGTAATCAAGACTGTATGGTACTGGCACAAAACCAAAAATAGATCAATGGAACAGGATAGAGAGCCCAGAGATAAACCCAGGCACATATGGTCACCTTATCTTTGATAAAAGAGGCAAGAATATACAATGGAGAAAAGACAGCCTCTTCAATAAGTGGTGCTGGGAAAACTGGACAGCTACATGTAAAAGAATGAAATTAGAACACTTCCTAAAATGATACACCAAAATAAACTCAAAACGGAGTAAAGACCTAAGTGGAAGGCCAGACACTATCAAACTCTTAGAGAAAAACATAGGCAGAACACTCTATGACATAAATCACAGCAAGATCCTTTTTGACCCACCTCCTAGAGAAATGGAAATAAAAACAAAAAAAAAAACAAATGGGAATTAATGAAACTGAAAAGCTTTTGCACAGCAAAGGAAAACATAAACAAGATGAAAAGACAACCCTGAGAACAGGAGAAAATGTTTCCAAATGAAGCAGCTAACAAAGGATTAATCTCCAAAATTTACAGGCAGTTCATGCAGCTCAATATCAAAAAAACAAACAACCCAATCCAAAAATGGGTAGGAGACCTAAATAGACATTTCTCCAAAGAAGATATACAGATTGCTAACAAACACATGAAAGGATGCTCAACATCCCTAATCATTAGAGAAATGCAAATCAAAACTCCAATGAGGTATCACCTCACACCAGTCAGAACAGCCATCATCAAAAAATCTACAGAAAATAAATGCTAGAGAGAGTGTGGAGAAAAGGGAACCCTCTTGCACTGTTGGTGGGAATGTAAATTGATACAGCCACTATGGAGAACAGTATGGAGGTTCCTCAAAAAACTAAAAATAGAACTACCATGAGACCCAGCAATCCCACTACTGGGCATATACCCTGAGAAAACCATAATTCCAAAAGAGTCATATAGGGCTTCCCTGGTGGTGCAGTGGTTGAGAGTCCGCCTGCCGATGCAGGGGACACGGGTTCGTGCCCCAGTCGGGGAAGATCCCACAGGCCACGAAGCAGCTGGGCCCGTGAGCCATGGCCGCTGAGCCTGCACGTCCGGAGCCTGTGCTCCACAACAGGAGAGGCCACAACAGTGAGAGGCCCGCGTACCACACACAAAAAATAAATAAATAAAAATAAAAATAAAAAAAGAGTCATGTACCACAATGTTCATTGCAGCTCTATTCACAGAAGCCAGGACATGGAAGCAACCTAAGTATCCATCAACAGATGAATGGGTAAAGAAGATGTAGCACATATATACAACGGAACATTATCCAGCCATAAAAAGAAACGAAATTGAGTTATTTGTAGTGAGGGGGATGGACCTAGAGTCTGTCATACAGAGTGAAGTAAGTCAGAAAGAGAAAAACAAATACCGTATGCTAACACGTATATATGGAAACTAAAAAAAAAAAAGGTTCTGAAGAACCTAGGGGCAGGACAGGAATAAAGGCACAGACGTAGGGAATGGACTTGAGGACACGTGGAGGGGGAAGGGTAAGCTGGGACCAAGTGAGAGAGTGGCATGGACATATATACACTACCAAATGTAAAATAGCTAGTGGGAAGCAGCCGCATAGTACCAGGTGATCAGCTCAGTGCTTTGTGACCACCTACGGGGTGGGATAGGGAGGGTGGGAGGGAGACGCAAGAGGGAGGGGATATGGGAATGTATGTATACATAGAGCTGATTCACTTTGTTATACTGCAGAAACTAACACACCACTGTAAAGCAATTATACTCCAAAAAAGATGTAAAAAAAAAAAAAAGTCTATGATAATGATAATAGCTAAAAATAAATACATAAAAATAAAAAAAGCCACTTCACCTATTTTAGGGAGAATATTAAGTAACCATTTTAGAACTCAACCTATGATTTTTCTATACAACTTCTGATTTGTATACCATTCTTGTGGGAAGGATATATACGCTCTTTGCATTCCTCTGGCATGGGAAGGGCAAGAGTTTTTAAGCATACACAGAATCACTGCATCAAATATGTGAAATACAGGATAGCAACCTGCTATAGGCTGAATTGTGTCCCCACCCTCCACTGAATTCTTATGTTGAAGTCCCAACCCCTAGTACCTCAGAATGTAACTGTATTTGAGGATAAGAAATTTAAAGAGGTGATTAAGTGAAAATGAGGCTGTTAGGGTGAGGCCTTAATCCAATATGACTGTTGTCCTTATAAGAGAACAAGAGAAACCAGGAATGCACATGCACAGAGAAAAAGGCCGTACACAGCAAGAAGGTGTCCAATTACAAACCAAGGAGAGACGTCCCCTAACACTTTCACCCTGGACTTCAGCCTCCAGAACTCTGAGAAAAGAAACTTGTGCTATTTAAGCCACCCCGTCTGTGGTACTTTGTTATGGCAGCCCTAGCAAACTAATATTCAACCCCTCTATTACAATACCCCTTTATATTTCTTTTAATAGTATTCTACAGTTCATTAAGCCTTGAAATGTCTTTGGAATACTGAGGGGCTTTTTTACTGGGGGGTTATTTGGGGGAGAGATATGAGGTATTCACAGGCTCTGTCAAACATGTTCTCCTGATTCTTCTGATGTTCAAAGCACAGTGCTCTGCCTGCTTGATGTGGACTATCAATTATTGGCTCCAGTACATGTCTGGAGTTTGGTAGTATAATATCTTAGTCATTCATTTACTCATTCTTTGTGCACAATAAAATACAGTCTGAGACTATAAGAAGTTCATCATGAATCCTAGACAAGACCTCACACTTTTAAGATTAAAAATTAACAATTTATGTTGTTATTAATGAAAAAATGTTTCCTTGCAATAAAACTAACAATCAGAAAATTGAAAACTAGGTGCTCAGTAATTTATTTAAAACCATAATGCTGTTACCATTCTTTCTTCTTATGCTAGGATGTCAATATAATTAGAAAATAGTAACAACTTTGTATTAGTACATAGCATACACAGATAAAACTGCACTAATCATAACTATATAGCTGGATGAGCTATGGCAAATTGAAAACACATTGTAATAACTCTAAAATTAAAAAATAAAGCTCTATAACATGCCATAATACCCCGTTGCCCATCCTACTCATTATCTCTCCATCTTTCCCCGATGTAAAGGCTTTCCTGATTTCTAAAATCACAGAATCCTTTTGTTTTCTTCTCAATTCTATAAAAATAGAATCACACTTTATATATTCTATAATATCTAATTTTTCTTGCTTGTTTTTTCCCCTAAATTCATCCATATTGTTGCCTGTAGCAGTATTTAATTCATCTTCCTTGCTGTATAGTATTCCTTTGTCTGATTACATACCTCAACTTATTTAAATGTTTCACCGCTGATTGACACTTGGGTTGTTTCCACTTCGAAACTCTGGACAATGCTGCTTTCAACATTTTTGTATATGTATTTGGGCCCATGTGACATGCAGTTGAGTATATGCTTAAAAGCAGAACTGCTGGGTCACAGAGTGTGCATAGGTTGTGTTATTAGTTATAGCCAAACAGCTTTCTAAAATATTCAGAACAATTTTTGTACACATTGCAGTGCCATGATGATTTCAGTTACTCTACAATGACACCAAAACTTGCCTTTATCAAGTTTTTTTTTTTAAACTTTAGTGATTCTAATGGGTGTACACTCGCCTTTTTTTGGCTGTGCTGAGTCTTCGTTGCTGTATGTGGGTTTCTCTAGTTGCAGCAGGGATGCAGTGAGGCTTCCATGGTGGTGCGGTGGTTAAGAATCCGCCTGCCAATGCAGGGGACATGGGTTCAAGGCCCTGGGATTACTCTTCGTTGTGATGCACAGGCTTCTCACTGTGGTGCCTTCTCTTGTGGCAGAGCACGGGCTCTAGGCATGTGGGCTTCAGTATTTGTAGCACACGGGCTCAGTAGTTGTGGCCCACGGGCCCTAGAGTGCACGGGCTTCAGTAGTTGCAGAGTGTGGGCTCAGCAGTTGCAGCGTGTGGGCTCCAGGGCATGTGGGCTTCAGTAGTTGTGGCACACGGGCTCAGTAGTTGCAGCTCGCAGGCTCTAGAGGACGGGCTCAGTAGTTGTGGCACATGGGCTTACTTTACTGCATGGCATGTGAGATCTTCCCGGACTAGGGATTGAACCCGTGTCCCCTACACTGGCAGGCCAATTCTTAACCACTGGACCACCAGGGAAGTCCCTGTATACTCACATTTAATTGAGGATTTTATTTGTCTTTCCCTGATAATGATGGGGTTGAACACATTTTGTTCATTGGCTTTTTTTTTTTTTTAATTTGAGGTATACTTTACAATAGGGTGAAGAGCTCAGATCTTAAGGATACCATTCTAACCAGTTAAATTTGATGAGTACCTATCAAGACCTGAACATTTCCATTACCCTAGAAAGTCCCCTCATGCCCCTTTCACAGTCAATCCCTCCTCCCTGATGCAACCACTGATTTGATTTATGGTACCATAGGTTAGTTTTGTCCACTGTAGAATTTCATATAAATGAGATCATGTAGTACGTATGAATATTTAATTTGGTAGTGATTGGTTATCCTACCAGCAGTTTTACCAGAGCCAGGCCTAGGGTATCACGGAAGCATCTTTAGCCCAGGGGAAATGGCAGAGGGGCTCTGAGTCAAGATAGGGAAGCAAACACATATGTACATATCCTTCCTTCTATACTCAAATAGGAATTATAGATAAAATATTTAATAATATGAAAAAATAACCACATTAAAAATAAGTGAAACATCTCTGTAAAACAGGGATGGAAAAGCTCATAATAATGCATAGAGCAAGGGTCCAACTTTCAGCAGACTCTTAAAAGAACATTTGCCCTTCTAGACTCTTTCTTCTTCCTCAGCTATCACACTGATTCAGCCTCCAAGTTCTGATTACTCGTCTCCTGTTATGGCCCTTAACTTTTGCCTTTTCTATCCATGTCTATATTCTTACCATGTCAGTTCAGGCTTTCATGGTCTGTTGCTTGAGGCACTGCAGCAACCTCCTAACTAGTATCTCTGGATCCAAGCTTACTTCACAGCACACCATTCTCTAGAGCAGTGCTTCCCAAACACTCTAGGATAAAAGTCAGGTGTTCTTGTTTGTTTCTTTGTTTTTAATATTTTCACTCCATTGTGACCAATAGTTTTGTGAAATATAATACAAATTAAATACTAAACAAATGAGGGGGAAAAGGTATACTAAGTTTGAGCCCACATTTTAAAATATTAGATCAAAGACATAAAATTACTCTTGATTCGTGTACTTATCTCACCATATTCTAGTGACAGTAGCCTGGCACTGACCTGTGGACTCTCTTTTGAGTAGCCCTGCTCTGGATGCCTTTATATGCAATGAAGATAATATTCTCAAGAGTAAATGTGATCATGCCACTCTGTGGGTGAAACATTTGAATGACTGCTTCCTTACTGTCTACAGAATGAGGCCCAAACTCTTTAGTACAATTCTTCAGAATCTGATCCCTCTCTAACAGCCTCCTTCCCTGCCATGCTCCTGCCTCTCTCTCAACCAGATTCCCCATGTGGCCCATGCTGTTTCATGCATCTGTGCTTTGGCATATACTGATCTTCCTAGAAGGGATGATCCTCTAGCTTTTCATCTTTGTATCCCCACTAAACTCAGAGCTTCCTGCAGTCAGGGACCATGTCTTCTTCACCACCATATCCCCAACACTTATCAGAGGGGAATGTACTCAGAAAATGCTTCATCAACAGTTTTGAAAAAGAAGGCTCACAAAGGTATTTTAACAGGATTTTAACTGTGAAAACACAGATAGTCAATTGCTCTGGTATGATCCCAGGATACAGTTCCTGTTACAGCATGTGCCTAGTGGAATAGTTTTTCATTGGGATTGAGCTTCATGACCAGAGAACAAAATTCAGTTTTTTGAGACTGAAACACATGTTCACCTTGAGCCTCCTTAATAGCCACCAAGGAACTAAATTCTCCACTTGTACTCCGTTTCAATGTAAAGCCTTTGTATTTTGATATTTCTCAACTCAAAGGTATGTCATACCCTAAGCCAAGCAGATGCACCAATTGATGCAATCTGTCCACAGAGAAACAAAACAGCACCACTGCTGTTCTCATAGACCTTTCCACAGCAAGAGAGAACTGGGTCAACATTGCAAAAGTGTAGGGGAAAAGGACTGAGTGAAAGCAGACCATCTTAATGTACACATCTATGCCTTAAAAACAAAACAAAATAAACTCAAAGCCTTTCATGCAGTGCCAACAACATGGATATGACCTCTTGAAAAACTTGAAACATGGGCTCTAAGAGACATTAAGCAGGAAAAAAAAAAAAAAGCCAATTTCAGGAAGATAGGCCATTCAAAGCCAAATTTTTATTAAAGTATTATTGAAAATTGAAGTTCTAATTTATCATTTGCACCTTTTCAAGGAACTGAAGCAAAAAAAGCAAAACCAACTGTGAAATAAAAAAACTCACAAATTTCTCCCCAGAGAAATCAAGGATGGTTTTGGTCATGTGCACTTCTGTATTACAGATCCAACAAGCCATTTTTGGATTCTCTTCCACAGAGCATGGCCAAATGGGAACACTGTTCAGTATCCTCCTAACTTCTTCTTCATGCCCCACATCAACTCCTATTCATGCCATCATCTCTGCCCTACCTCAGGGCCCCATTTCTCTCTGTTTGCAAGCTCCTCAAAAGTGGCAGCTGACTCATCTCTGTAGCCCCAGTGATGACACAGAACAGAAATGGTAAATACTTAATGGATGAGTGACTGAACAAAAGGATGAACAAATGAAAATATTTCTCTCAAACAGCAAAAATGTCCTGTGAGATATGACAGTTTAACACAATTATAGGGGCCCGTGAGCATAACAAGGAGAAACACCTCCCACTGGATCCTATTTCCTAACACAGTGCAAATGAACAGCTCTTCCCTCTCTCTGTACATAAGGGTAGATGAGACAATCCTCTGATAGCCTATGCCTTTTTCACCTCAGGGGGACAGAAAGGGAAACTCAAACTGGCTCAGTGATGAGTTGCCCAAATGTTAAAATCAAGGGGGGAAAAACACCTTCTTAAGCATGTGGCATTAAAGACTCTTTATGCAAATGAAGATCACTTTCACACAGTAATCCAGGTAGACTTAAAAGACATAGAGAGCCTCTCATTTCTTCCTCCTCTCTATTCCCACCACACTAGCTTCTTGTGCCAATCACGTGGTACTTCCTATACACTGCTCTTTATATTCCTGGATGCCACAGTGAGGCTGGATGCTCCTCAAATACATGGTCATATACTTGTTCCTATCCCTCTCAGTGTCTAGAAAAATGCAAGTATGCTAAAAATGCTTAACCATAACTATACTCTCCATCCAACCTGCCCCCTTCTCAATTTGTAGTGTTCAAATGCTATCTCTCAATCCTTTAAGACCCAGATCAAATCACTCATAAAGTCTTTCCTGATCCCCTCAACAAAAGTCAAAAGGTCTTTGTATTTAACTGTATTTCTCTTATGGCCCTTATCACTCTTGACTTTATCCCAGAGCTTTTTGTGTTCATGTGCTGCATTGTGAAGCCTAAGCTCTCCTACCTCTGCATTCTCAATCGTGGTCAAGCAAAGGATACACATACTGCAGATACCAAGCAAAGTTTGTTAACTGATTGAAAATACCTCATCTAGAAAGGTGAACTAGATATTTTTCCTTTTTTCTGTTACCCCTTTTCCAAATACTCTGTGTTCAGACAGAAATTATGAAATTAGAACTTTCATAAATAGCTTTATCATTCTGATTTGAGCAAGAGAAAAATACCTCTGAAGAGGAAATATGTGGCTTTACTTGTGTACCAGACATAACACCTTAATAGCTCTCCCTTCCTTTGCTCTCTCCCACTGTGAGACTGACAACTGACTAATAGGATTAGAGGCTCCATTATAATAACCCAGCTTAGCTAAAGGCCAGCAAAAAATGACAGCTTCAATCTGAATTACATGGCCTAGGAATCCATTCAATTATTAACTAGAGTAACTGTTATTACCTCTCCCAATTAAAGGAGAGGCAGCTGTTAATCTTTGGTGGCCTGAAAAGGCTGATGGCCTTTGTACTTGACTTCTCTATAGACAGTAATTACATTCTTTGTGATCAGAGAGGAAGGCCTTCCTAGCCTTTTAGACAGAGGTGGCAGATGGGGAAAACTGTTTGCATGTTCATTAGCAGGATAGGCTAGGCTAGATTTGTGTGGAGCATCTGGTGGCACCTTAAGACCTGTTTAGAGATAATACAAGTAGGTTTTGGCAAGTTCATAAATTTAGAACTCAGTAGCCCCATTTATAGAGATGAGAAGATTCTAGAGTGAATTTTTTTACAGCTGTTTTTCCCATAATGAAAACTTTCCTACCGCTTAAATGACATCATCTCTACTCAACTACTATCTTCACCTGTTATGGTCAGCTTGAAAGAAGCAAGTATAATGAACAGATATTCCTTCTTCTGTTACATGGTTTTTCTCTTCTAAGTCTTCTAATGTCGACTTCTTTACATTCCCATAATCTACATAAAGGTTTGGCTCAGTCTTTCAGCCGCAGACACTCACACTTGAAAGAATCAGTTTCTGGAGTCAAGAATATCACAGGGAAATTGTAAATCTGTGGGACTGTGGTGCCATAAAGAGTAAAATCATAACCCACAGTTTGAAGGGTTAGGTAATAAGGTAAGTGGGGCTGAGAGAGGCTGGAAAAGCTTTCTCAAGATGAGAGGAAGAATTCCTTTGTGATGCTAATCAGAACATGGATCCTTTGGAAGGCTCTCCCTGAGGGAGCTGAATTGTGCCATGTTTGACCTGTTTGGACTAAGTGAGATGAGGGCAGGGTGAGTGAGAGGGGGTGGTGCAGGAACTGAAGGATGAAAGCAGGACACAGACCTGAGTGCTCTCATTCCTTCTCTTTAAGCTGTTATGAGACAGATGACCAAAGATTAGTGTATAGAGTTTATTACTACAATCCAACAAAACTCACAATAAAGTCATTTTGATCTTCCCTCATCTTCACGCTCCACAAAGCTGCCAAGTGGCAGGCACTGGGCCAGACCCAGCACTCATAGCTACAGTGAGAGACAGACTTAACATAGACAAATGCAACACTGTGAGATAAGCACTATAATAAGGGGATGTACAAAGAGTTGTATGCACACAGAGGACTAGTTCTTCAGGATATAATGGGTGTCAATGTGAACAGTTTTCTGAGGTATCATGTTATCAAACTAAAAGACAAAAAAAGGATTCAAAGTCAAGGACCTACATATGAAGTTCCTCGTGCAACTCCTTTATTCTCCCACCATTCCTAACTTCCAGGCTACCTGCTGCTTTACCGCAGAACTTGAGAAGTCTTACCACAGCAGTTCCCTGTTTCCCTTGTTGCTGCATCTTAACTCTCCTGGGTGCTTTAAAGTTGGGAGGCAAAAGAAACTCAGGACCATGAGACCAAGGAGAATCTGTTTTAGGCAAGGGAGTGATACGGACAAGGACCAGTAACAAGGACAAACTCCTTTAGGTCCAGCAGCTCCCAGGGAGCAGGACCATAGAGCTCGAGGCTCTTGTCCACTGAGATGCAAGGAAATGGAGAGGAGTGGTCCTAGAGCACTCTGTTCTTGCTCCATTGTGACACTGGCACTTCTTGACTGATTTTTCTATTATTTAATTGTAAACTAGATCATACTGATTATTTATTTAATCACAAGGTAGACTGTGAGCTCTTTGACAGCTGGGATTACATTTCTATAGGCCCAGCAAAAAGTAGGTATTCAATAAATAGCTGTTGAATATAAAAGTACAGTCTAATTTCTGGGCTCTAACATCAGAAATTCTCTTAAGAGGAAAGAAAAGCCATCAATCCTTAATGAGAAAGAAAAGGCTTAGAAACACTCATGTGCCTGGGAAAGTCAAGGCAAAGATACAGGTAAGCTAGAAACTGTGGCTGATAAGGCAAGGCAGGCCCTGGTGTTAGGCCTGCCTGAAGGGGACAAGCCCAGAGAGGAGAGGCCAGGAATGTGAAGGCCAACTGCAAGGCCTTTGCTAGTCATCTTTGCTTATGTCCTGCCTTAGTCATCTCGACATTCTTCCCCCCCCCC
>NW_006789256.1:507133-521920 GCF_000442215.2 Lipotes vexillifer
CCCCCCGCCGCCCCCGACCTTATTCTCAAGGGAAGTAATGACCCAGACCCTTTTATGTCCTTAAGAAGGGATGGGGAGAGCAATTTTCTCCAAGTGCCATCCTGGAGGGCTGAAAGTGACAATTCAAGGAATTACTATGTGGCAGGCCCTAGGCTGTTATCTTATCTAAGCCCTCAAAACTGGTACCTCATCATCATCCCATTAAAGAAAAATAGTCTTAGAGGAGTCAGTTACTTACTTAAATTTTTACAGCTAGCAAGTGGTGGAGCCAGGGATTGAGCCTAAGTTTATCTGACTTCCAAGGGTATAACGGGTCTATACCAAGAAAGCTGTGGGGGAAATCTAGTGTGTGGTTACAGGAATGTACGTGACTTTTGGCACACTTATCACTCAATATCCCAATTTTGTAAAATCTTGGACTTGATATTATTTTAAAATTTCAAAGAATATTTTATTTTGAAATAATTTTAGATTGAAGAGTTACAAGTACAGTAGAGAATTCCTATATGCTTTAATTGAGCCTTCTCTCATATTAACATCATACAAAACCATGGTACATTTATCAAAACTAAGAGATTAAATTAAAACTATACTATTAATTAAGCTATGGCCTTATTTGGATTTCCCCTAGTTTTTCTACTGATGACCTTTTCCTGTTCCAAGATCACATCTAGAATACCACATTGTATTTAGCTCAATGTTATTGTGAAGACAAGGTGAAATTACTCTTAGCATTAGAGGGGGGATTCTGAGCTCTTATATTAGCATTCACTAGCAACTAAAAACATTCAAAAAACTTGAAGTAATCCAGACTCAGAGAATGCAAAGGAATGCCAAGTTTGACTATCACAAGTAAATAAAAAAGGAAATGAGAGCTAACTAGATTCTAAGGGACTGAAATATGAGTAGTTCTTTTAACTGGTGGTGCAGTTCTTGAGACTGTCAGGAAATGGGAAGAAATGTGCACACAGCAGGAGGGAAGCAAGCCTTGGGTGAGGAGGGAGGGAATGTGGGACCAGGGTTAGAAGAGACTCCAGGTGGCCCAGGATGGTCTCCCCCTGCAGCTCCAGGCCCAACTGGCCTTCAATACTTTTTTGGCCTATGGCAGGCTTTCAAAACCCTTTCCTTCCTGGATGTCAGTGAAATCCAGTAAAGCCTTCCAACTCTAGCATGATACTGCTTCAAAGTCCTCAGAGTATGCCTTTCCCACTTGTGCCCATGATAGGATATTTACTGCAAGATTTTTTTCCAAGAAGCAGCTAGGTTAAAAACCTTGTGATGGGGCACTAGGAAAATCAGTTACAGTTGATTTTTGAAATGATCCTGCTAGGAAGCACTGGGTCTGCTTAATTTAGTCCGGAGGAAATGAAAGGGGGGAAATAACTAGTGATAGGCAATGTTTTCTCAGATGGATTATCTGGAGTCTGCACTCCGGTTTAGCCCCTCCTGTTCTCTAGTGTCTAAAATATACAGGGAAAACAGAGGAGACAAAATCCACACTAAATCTGTTACTTAAGAGACTATCTGATACAAAATATGGCAAGGAAGAAGGCAAAAATGAGCAGCCTTTCAGATTTTGGACTTCAAGATGATTGTGCTAATTTATACTTTGATCGTGGATGAAAACTGAGTAACCACGCAGAGCTTTTGTTCCCCATTAAGATGCTGCAAACAAGACCTTCTTATACAGACAAGAGTGTGAAAGGCAGAATATCTGGTCATTCTTCCTGATTTTGCTAAATCAAATATGATCAAATGTTTACTGAAGAGTTAATGCTGCCCGACTGAATTGTAACTGAATTAGAGATGCTCTGTGCTACCACTTTTAGCTAGTGAGAATAAGATAAGACCTTTACTAAAGGAGAACTAAAATGTGTAAAAGTCTGCTTATTCAAGGCAAACAAAACTCAGAAGACTCATTAAGTCTGGAGAACACCAGACCATTACAGAATCTTATTTCTTTATAAAAAGGCATATATGAATCTCTTTCTCTTTACAAGGAATAATGAAGTTCATTTGAAGAGAAATTTGGTGATCAATTTATATTTACACAGCTTTTAGTCTGAAGTCTGAAAAAGGTTTTAGTTTTAAGTCAGAATGCAAGTCCATATCCTCCCATTATGGGGAAGTAAAGTTATCTTATGGAAAAGAAATGTAAAGATCCTAAAAAGAGTCCACACTTCTGAGGACATCCATGTGTAAACATTAAAAGGCATACAACACTAGGAGGCCTTTTCAGCAGGGACAGGGAGAGGAAGGGATTTGAGAAAGACAGGCAGAAATGATGTTTTAGATTTTGTTCGTTATGGCACAAATGGTGTCTTTTTTTTTTTATTTTAAAGAACAGATGTTATTTGTTTAGAGTTTGCTATAGCAGATAGTCAGCCACCAACAGTTACATTTGGCGGAGGGATGGGTAAGCTTTATAATGAAAAAAAGAGAGGGCTTCAAGTATGCACTGTTTGGAGGCTATTGGCATGGGGAAGCTAGAGGTAGGTTAACTAAGGATGGTTAACTAAGGTTAACCATCTTATGTGATGGCTTGAGTAGCGTACTCATGTTTTCCTGGTGGGTCTTGAGTTAGAAGCAGGATCAGAAAACAGTGAAGCTGGCAGTCACTGATCAACTTCTGACCATTCTGGGTTGATTGCTTCAGAGGTAGTAGATTGGCTTCCTAAACTGGTTGCTGGTCATTGTTCTATTGTTATATATGGGCTGGCTATTGTCTATTTGTATATTCAGTTTCTCAGACAACTTGAACATACATGCAGAAAATCCAGACGAACATACAAAAAAGCTCTAAAAATAATAAGTGAGTTTAACAAGGTCTCACAATATAAGTCAATACAAAAAAATTAATTGTATCGGCAAATCTGTGAAGATAGAAGTAGATTAATTGTGGCCAGGGGCTGGGGGAGGAGAAAATGGGGTGTAACTACTAATGGGTATGGGGTTTCTTTTTTGGGGTGATGATGTTATGGAATTAGATAGTGGCGATGATTGCACAACCTTGTTAATAAACTAAAACCCACTGACCTGTATACTTTAAAGGGGTGAATTTTATGGTATGTGAGTTAGATACAAACTACGTCTTATTTACTGTTTAGAAGCTGTTAGCATGGCCTATGGATTAATTCTGCCACGGGTTGAATCCCAACTCGTTCACTTATTAGGCATAACATCAGGCAAGTTCCTTATCCTCTTGATGCCTCAGTGTTCTTACAAATGAGGGCACATAATTCCCACTTCAAAAGGTTATTAAGAGAATTAAATAAATTGACCTATATAAACATTAGAATCATCATCATCTTCTTTATATTGTCCCTGCTTCTTTAGCTAAGTACCTAGTATAATGTCATCAAATAAATATTAGTTCCCAACTGCTGAGGGTTCTTGCTTTTTCTAGACTTCACATTTCACTTCTAGTTCATTCAGTACGAATACCCGTAAGAGTAGACCCTTAATGTTCTTGATAGGACATATCCTGGAATCTTTCTGATACCTCAAAATTTCACTAAAGTATGATTTCTCTCATAAATACCTTTATTTTAGCTGAGTCTACCTTCTCACCTCATCAGCCTCAGCTTCAATATTAGTTCCTCAAAAGGGCATTCTCTGACCTCTAGGTTGTATTTAGTCTTCCTATGACTTCCACAAACAACTCTGTATTTCCTCAATCATTTCCTCAAAAACTCATCACTCTTTACTGTAATTAACTGTTTAACTGCCTGTAAGGGCAGGGCCTGTATCTGTCTGAATTAGTGCTATTTCCCATGTGCTTGGCACATAAAAAATTCACTAACATTTGTTAAGCATGTGCACACAAGGCCAGGTACTCTCCTAAGTGCTGCTTTGCAAACACCGTCTCATATAATACAACAGCATGAGGTGGATACAATTATCATTCCCATTTACTTGGAGAAACTAAAGTTCAGGGAAGATAAGTAACTTCTTTAAGATTATGTAACTAGTAAGGGCTGGTCTAGGACTCAAATCCAGGTATATCTGATTCTAGAATCTGAGCTTTAACCATCACACTATTCTGCCTCTCTGCATACTATGCACTGAAAAATAAAATTGTTTCATTGAACTAAAATGTCTGTGAGTGAGTACAATGATATAGAGTTAGTGCTGGGAAGTTTCCCTAGACAGGAAGATAGCATTACAGACATAATAAACTATACATTTCTACAACAGGGATGGCTCTATATTGTTCTTGAGAATAAGGCTTTGAAAACAAGCTATTATTCAAGTAGCTAGGAGTAAATGGTAAGAGGCAGAAAATAATTATAGAAACTAAAAATTTTAGATTAAGAAGGAACCTGAAAATGATCTAATTCCCTTATGTTAGTTGAACACATTAGATCAGGCAAAGATGCATAATAGAATATTTTAAGGTGGCCATTTTGGGTAGTTTGGCAAACGTTATGTGCTCTATAATCTTACTAGATTTTTATGGCATATTTTACAACTTATTGTCACAATTGTCACAACTTGGACATAGATGAACAAGCATGTTATATCAATTCAGCAAATAATCTATGTAGTACCCAGAATATATAAGGAACTGTAGTTGGTGCTTCAGAAGACCAAATCAACAGATAGCAAAAAATCAAATTTAAGGATAACTAATGTCTGTACTTTGGGTTTTGTATTCAAGAAATTAGTGATGCAGAGGACTTTCCTCGTGGTCCAGTGGTTAAGACTCCATGCTCCCAATGCATGGGGCCCAGGTTTGATCCCTGGTTGGGGAACTAAGATCCCACATACCGCAACTAAGCTCGCGCGCCGCAACTACTGAGCCCGCGCGCTCTAGAGCCTGCAAGCTGCAATGAGAAGCTTGCAAGTAGAGAAGCCTGGACACTGCAATGAAGAGCCCATGCACCACAACGAAGACCCAGCGCAGCCAAAATCAATCAATCAATTTTTAAAAATTCAATTAAAAAAAGAAATTAATGAGGTAAATTATGTATAGGCTTTTTAAGATAAAAATATTTTCCAGCTTCCTTTGGTCCTTGATATAAGTATAATAAACTTGGGATATGTAAATGACAGCAAACACAATAAAACAGAGTCACTGCTGCAACTCTTTAAGATAACACCAGTTTTTCCCTCTGAATAGACTGACTTTGTGAGGTAATTCCCAGAACTCTTTCCTAGTATCACCAAATCTGCCAAGTTGGCTACTTCTGTAAAGTAAGCTATTCAGCCCAAACATCTATCTTGAATGTTTAGGCATTTGCTTGCCTTAAGGCAAGGAATGGACTAGAAGACAAGCCAAAAAACCATTCAATTTATTTGAACAAACATTTATTGCCTGCCAACTGTGTGCATGGTGTTTGTTAAATGGCAGAAATACAGACGCACAGAGGATCAGGACCTGCCTTCAAAGACCTCACATTCTACTGAGAAAGAAAATTAAAAAACAGATTAATGCAACATAGTGTGATAAGTCCGTAGTGTGATATGATGGAGGTACACCCTGGGCTTACTTAGTAGGTACCTAACCTGCTTGGGTGAAGATCAGAAAAATGACAGGGAATACTTCCTAGAGGAGGTGACACCAGAGTTGAGCCTCAAAAGAAGCCATCCAGGTAAAAGTATTTGATTATGGGGTGAGGGTGGATGTGTGTGTGTGGGTGGGTGAGTGGGGTGGAGGGAGGCAAGTGCACTGAGCGGGAGAGAGGGAGGTGTTCTAGGGGATGAGGTGTATGCAGATAAAAGGGTACAAGGCCCACTCAAGGGGCAATAAGCCACTGAAAATGGTTACGAGTGTGAAGTGATGGGGGAAATGTTGAGAGATGATGACAGAGGGGTAGGAAAAGAACAAATTTTGCAGGGGATCTCATACTCAAAGAAAGAGAGTCTAAATCTTATTCTAATGCAACACAGAGCTTCCAAAAGGTTTTAAAGCAGAGTGACACACCCAGATTTTCACTTTTGAAAGCACGCTCTGGAAACTATATGGAGGACAGACTGGAGAGGGTTAAGATAAAAAACAACTCAAATAGTAGAAATGATTAGGGACCCAACACCATCAGTGACAATTCAAATAGAGAAGTAAGATGGCTGGCTAAAAGTTATATTTACAAGTAAAAGCAACAGCCTTGGCTGCTGATTGGATGTGGGAGAAAGAAGAGTCAATTTACCAATCATCTTCTATGTATAAGGCAAAAAGGATACAAACTGGTCTGGCACAGGATCAGACTCTTCTCCATGAAAAAGCTTAGAATTCAGTTAAGTATACTAGGGATAAAAAGAATCTAATGATTTTCAAGGTAATGTCTACATGCTAAATGAGTAGGTAGCAGTCACAGGACACAGGGTTCATGCAAGGCAGGAGAGAGACAGGTATCATGCCTCCTTTTCATAATGCCAAGTGAAAAACATGTTTAAAAACCGTTTTAACCTTTTAATATACAACCTTGGTAAATGGAGCAGTGGCTTGAATTGGGTATTTGTACACAGGACTGAAAATTGGACAGATTTTTTACTGCATTTGTCATTAATCAGCCATCTCTATTCAATAATATTAATTTCATAGAAAAGATAAAGGAGTAAAATATGAAGGAGAAGGGGAAAGAAGAAACGGGAAGATACACTGCTTTTTCTAGGAAAGGCAATATTTCTCCCAATGAATGTCATATATTGGTTGCCATGACTCTGAAAAAAAAAGCCTACTTTTCTTTCTCCTTAATTTGAACTTAAAAGGATTCCTATGGCATCACCATATAGGTGCCATTGTTCTCTGAAGGTTTTGTAGATATTGGTTTGGCATCTCTTCTATGTTCATAGCAGCAGGGGTGGGGCTACATCATAGGCCCCTATAGTCTGTACCAAAGCACAGAGTGTGTAACAGTTTGAACACGGAATAGTTCAAAGAGGAGACCAGAACGTCAGTGAAAGACTTTTGAATGATCTTGTGCTCATGTTTTCCAAGCCCCAGTCAGTATATCCATAAGCTCAGAAGCAGTGTATATTTAAGCTTTGTAAGCCATTAGCCACCCACAGACATGATTCTGTCTTCTCAGAATGTGCATTTTATTAAATTAACTTATTTCTGACAAAGCACCTTTTCTCTAATCTGCTGAGAAATACACTTACCATATTTCAGATGGCCTCTGAGTGGCACTGCCTAACAGTCAGTAGACTGTGTCAGATATGCAGTTATGCTACCTCCCCTTTTTTAAAGAACAACGTAACTTGATAGGAAGAACTAGGGCTATTTCAAAGTAAACAGGCAGGTCAAAACTGTTAAGTTAAAAATTTCTATACAAGCTTAAACACCTTACATATATGGTCTGAACATATTTACATGAAGATGTGAGTGTTAAGTCAGGTAAATTTACTTATATATTACAACTTGCACTTTAAAAATTAATTTTTATAATCCTAATATTTAACACAGTGCCTGGCATTTAAGTACTGAGTAGGTACTTGAATAAACACAAGTTTTTTATACTAATAAAACACTCCCAGCCTACAAAGGAATAAATCAAAAGATTGCAATCCCTAAACATATGAAATACCAAAATGCACAAGCAGCACAAGAGAATCACATTCTATACACATTGCTATGTCCAATGAACATTACACCAGAATTTAAAGTTGCACTGTACAATATATACATACAATGCATATATTATAACTAATCAGAAATATTACTTTTGCAAAGGTAGATGAGCTACAGCATTGCCAGTGATCGGTGTGGATTTACACGTTCCAGGCAATCCTACATTCCCATCTTTTACTACTCCAGCTCTGGGTGGTGCGGGGGTGGAGAGGAATAGCTTCCTGCAGTTATAACTCTCTGGGTACCATCAGCCTTCTCTTTTTGCTCCTCCAACCTGTCCAATAATTTTTATAATGAAATCTTTGTTTTAAATACTCTTCTTTTTGAAATACCTAAAGTAGTCACTATTTTCCTGACTGGGTAATACTTTCTTACTGCCCACTGTTGCTTGACATTTTCATTCATTTATTCAACAAACATTTATCAAGCAACCATTATGTTCTTATATTAGATTCTGGGGACAGATAAAACAGACATGTCCATCCCTTTATGGAGTTTATAGTCTAGCATTCTAGTCTGGTATAATTAGTTTCTATTCACAAATACATAAGGATTAGAAACTCAGTGAAAGATCATAAAGTACTACTCAATTCTTACTGGTAAATGCTTTACTCAAAATTAAATTTATTGCTTTAAGTAAACCAAACGATAAAAGTAATTTTATTAGTTAATAAATCAAAGTGATAAGAAAAGTAAGTCAACCCTTCATAGTTGTACTTTAGTAATCCATTCCTATTCCTAATGTTACAATTAGGCATTGCAAAAATACATATGTGATACAAGTTATGCAAACTGTATACAAAGGGTACAAAAAGGGTACACAAAGCATATACAAAAATATCAGAGAAGCTGCATAGACTCATCACGAATTTACCTAAATCCTCATTTGAATTAGATAAGAAATTTATTAAATTTGTTTCTATGGCACTTGATACAAAGATAGTGGACAAGTCCAAAACGTCCTCTGTCAAACGGAGTCAGCAGTCTAATGTGTCCCCAGACACCAGGTTACCAATTTGTTTATCACTGATCTTGACTATAAGGTTTTTAATGTATTATTCATAAGTACATTATGCATTTTACTGCTTGTTGCAGAGATTTTAATTCAGAAAATGCTCTGTGCCAGCAAGAACTTAGTGTAAATGATACAGATTAAAAAGATCATTTCATGGGTTTCTGACAAATGATTTACATAACTTTTCTATTAATCAAAGTAGAATAAGTAGTGTATGACGCAACTTGTCACCCACATGGGGTTTTCTATTCTGAAAAATCCAAAATGCTTTGTGACTGACTTTAATTTTCTTATAATTGTCTAAATCTGTGATAAAGAACAATTTAGACCAAGAAGTCTGAATTGAATACACATAATCCAAACTATAAGAGATACATTCACCCACTATGACTTATTCCAATTTCAGTTTGGTGGAGAGATATCTCTTTAATCACTGTATAGTACCTGATTCACTGGTAGTGAGTCAATTAAAATATTGACGATTTTAATTCTGTCAATAAAGCAATAGTTGCTCCTCAAATAGTATACCCATTTTAAAGTTTTATACTTGAAAGGGAAGGTAAAACGATAATATTCAAGTTACTAAATTTGGAGCTCATTTAGACAAATAGCTTGCAGTAAGATGTGAAAACCTGGACTCTACAGAGATGTTTGAAACACACACACACACACACACACACACACACAATGTGAACCTTTGATCATTATACTAAGACAGGGTAGGAAATAAATATTTCAAGTGTAAATGTTAACAAAATGCTAAGGGGGATGAGGGAGATTAGAGAGTGATGATTAAAGGGTGCAGAGTTTCTTTTCAGGGTGATGAAAATATTCTAAAATTGATTATATTGATTATATTCAACTGTGAATATACGAAAACAGTAAATTATATTGTTAAATGGGTGAATTCTATATTATGTTTAAAGCAGTTTAAAATGTTAACAATAACATAAAGCAGTTTAAAATGTTAACAAAATGGTTTTACTAAAAACCACACAATTTACTGAAATATTGGGCTTGAAACATTTACAGCAATTTCAGAATAGACCGATTAGCATAGTTCTCACGCAGTATTAACGTCTTTACTAAAAGTGGCACATTGCCTTAAGTAAACATAGTACATAAAATTCAAATTAGAACAACACTTATGAAAATATTTTCTACTTTATAAAAGATTCAGATTCAGGTGACAGGACTGAAGAAAGTCTTAAGTAATAGATCAGACATACATTTGCACAAAATGAGAAAAACTTAGAATCAGACAAAAGTCTCTGATTCTAGGTTCTGATATGGACCGACATGTTTCTCTCTCTTGCACAGAAGCCAGAAGTTCTGAGTTATAGGTTTCCAGGACAGTCACTGATTACCCTTTATGGGAATCTGATAGAACCAACTAATAATCAACGAAGAGATTCAGAATTTCTGTGCTTCAGAAAACATGATAATATAAACAACCTTAAGCACCTGAATTCCATGGGAATTAAACTACCGTCAGGACCTCATTCATGCATTCAATAAACATTTTTGTGTCATTTAAGGCTTGTGCTTCCTTATTAATTTGGGGGTATCCATCCAAAGACAGTACTGAGGTGGGAAGTACTGTGTAAGGAAAACAAACAACTCACTGTAATTCCATATGGTAAATGCTATAACAGAAGTATAATCAGAGGGCTGTGAGAACACAGAAAGAGGAGAAATTGCTGCTTGTATTTTAAAAAGAAAGTACGTGCTTTATATATGAAAAATAACAACTATACCATGTTATCATGTATGCTGGACAGGATGATATACATTCCACTTCAGTGTCTTAGTAAAAAAAGAAGCGCATAAATCAACTATCAAAAATCCCAATTGTTGTGTGTGATCAGGGTAAATTCACTTAACCTCTCCCACCTTAGTTACCTCACACATGCCATCAATTCCTGACTCACATGAGACTGAAATGACTGTCAGGACTTAAATAAGACTCTTTCATATTTCAAATACGGTTTGAAGTTCCTTTAAAACATCAACACAATTAGCTTTACACAAATCTTTCTAATGTTAATGGCCTGATTATTCAAATAGAAACTTTACTTACTTTACCAGCAAATCTGTAAAATTTTCATAGCTTTGCAAGACAACATGCAGTAACAAACTCCTATAGAATGCTTTGTTGTCAGAGTTAAAAAAAAAAAACTCCACAAAACTCAGATATATGAAACGACCGTTCATGTGACATTTGTGCGCTGTGTGTATAGACTGTGCTCATCTACCTTGTGGAATATAGACAGCCATGGTAGGAGACCTTGAGAGGACTAGTGCTCGAAGCGATAAAAGAACAAGCAGCCACAAGCCAGGGCAAAAATTGGTACTTGTCCTAAGACGGATGCAGACAAAGTGTTTTTAGAGTTCAAAGAAGAGAGAGATCATTACTCCTTTGGGAGATATTTTCACTTGGATTACTAGGCTTTTATGGATGATTCTATTGAATATTTTAAAATATATTCACTTATTTACATCTTACTGCATAATTATTCTTGCCTCCATGTTATTTTTATGATACTGAGATAGGAAATGAGGACAGTCCCACATTCTGCTGAGAAATGTTCATTCTGTACTTTTTGGGATATTTAAGACAACGGTTAACAATTTCTGGAGTCTTTTATCATTCATTCAGAGACTTAACAATAGATGAGAGTGTTATCTTTGGAATGAAACAAGAACTGCAACATAATATTGAAATATCTCAGGAATAAACATGAAATAAAGCCTTCCAACTATAGGCTTACATGAAGGGAAGATCTTCTGAGACCTGAACTACTTAAAAAGTCCATCATAGGACTCTTAAGTTATGAAAAATTAAACATAATTACTGGTCCACATTAATACTGACTATGTTAATACATGACTGCAAGGTAGAATTCAGTTTTTGGTAAAGTTGGATTTTCTATGCATACTCAAAAAAATATAGGCATCCCTTAACAGATGCCTATTTTAATTAAATTTAATTAGAAGTTTACCCTGTTAATGGTTTTCAAGGCTAGGTCAAGTAGTTTTATCTTTGCCTTGTGAAATCACTGGCCTCATCTATGATTTACCTGATTTTGAAACCTTGTTCTAGAATCTAAACTTATAATATGACATTATTCTTGTGCAGTAATTTTGATTCATAAGCGTAGTAATTTATTGAAAATATTCACTCTCCTCTACTCTTACTTTACCATTTCTGTCATAAAGTCCTTTGCATATTTTAACTCCCAATTATATACCCTCCTCATATCTTGTTATCACCAACTAAAGGGTTAAGTTTTTCTTCCTTTTCCTTTTTGTGTAAATAAAAAGTTTTTTTTTTTTTTAACATTGTCAATGGTTAATGAAGCAAACTGATGCATTTTTACAATTTCTAGGCTCACCATTTTTATGTATCCCATGCCTTCTCTCTGAACTTATTTTCTTCTTGCTGACCTATCTTTTAATTGCTCTTTTAGTGAGGGCCTGTACTTCTTCTATTTCTTTGTCTTCAAATGTTTGAAAATGTCTTCATTTTGCCTTTATTCCTGAGTCATGTTTCACTGGGCATAAAATTCTTGGTTGATATTACACATTTTGAAGATACTGTTCTCTTGCCTTTTGGTACCTCTCATAGCTGACAAGAAGTTTCAGTCTAACTGTACTTTTAAGACAATCTGTATTCTGGTAGTTTAAAATATTTTCTTCTCTTTGATCTTCTGCAGTCTCACTATAATGTGAATGCATATGCCTTTCTTCCATTCTTGAAAATTCTCAGGTTTGAGTGTGAAATATTAACTCCACTTTTCTCACCATTCTTTCCCTCCAGAACTCCAAATAGATACTATGGAATCCCCTCAGTATACATTCATGACTCTTAATCATTCTTTCATTCTTTTTATCTGTTTTTCTTCTCTGTTTGGGGGATATTCTTTAATACCATCTCCCAAGCTACTGATTAATTCTTTCCCTGTCTACTTTCAGTTTATATTTTATCCTGTTGAGTTTATTCTTTATTTCAAGAGCTATATTCTTATTTCCTAGATTTCTTTTAGTTTTTTCTCATATTACCTATTATTTCACTTCTGCCTATTTTTTCCTGCTTTCCTACTGATTTTAAATGGGTGCTTTCATTTATCTCCTTCAGCATACTAAATATATTTCTTTAAAAATCTCTTTCAGAGAATTCTATAAAATCAATTTCATCTGCTATAAATTCTTGCTCCATTTAAGAAATTGTTTGGCTATTCTTTCTAACATTTTATTTATTCATGTCTGTAATTTTGACTTGTAGGCACATTCTGAGCAGAGGTGTTTTCTCTCTATCCCTTTATTCTCCCTTATCTAGTTTCATAGTTGCTTCCCCTGGGCACGGAGGGCTCAAGGTCACTTAAATGGCAATTCAGAGGTTGGAGCTCCAGCAACGATCCTGGAGATACTGTAGATTTGGTTACTGAGCAGGCAGGTGCCTTGGTTTAATTCTTGGTTGTGAGGCTGTGTGTTCTCTTCCTTCCTAGGCCTGAAACTTCCTGCAAGCTGATGCACTAAGCAGTAGTCAGCAGCATTTTTTATTCAACCTGCTTTCAGGAGTGGAGAAGTCCCTAGCCCAAGCTTTGTCCTTGGGCTGTGAACATGACTTTTTATGGGACAGTTACCCCTCTTCAGTCCACAGGAGCCCAATCCTGGTCGCCATAGTGTCTCTGGTCTGAGAGTAGTATGGAATGGTGACTTCTGCCCTTTTGTTAATACTTTGTGTTTCTATTCATTCCATCCTGGTCCACAGGAATCCCAGTTTTGCTTTTGACCTGGCTATGTCCCCTTAGTTTTCTTTTAAAATATCTTTTATTATTGTTATGTATTTGAAGCAGAAGAGAGGTGCCAGTATATAAACTTACTATGCCAACATGATCCAAAGTTTCGCTAACTATCTGAAAACCCTGTTTTTCCCCTTCTGATTTTCCCTATTACTCTCACTAACATTTACCTTCATCTTTGAAGGCTTGTCTTCCTTTGCTTCAATCAGGGGTTAGTAAAGTTTTCTTGATGGGCCAGATAGTAATATTTTAAATTTTGCAGGCAAAATGAAGGCTATTATGTAAAATATAATCACTAATAAATGTAAAGAGCATTCATAGTTTGTGGGGCATTAAAAAACTGCCAGTGGGCTAGCTTTGGTCCATGGGCCTTAGTTTGCCAAACTCTGCAGTAAATATTATTATTTTTCAGGTTTCTCTCCTCCACTCTATCCTTTCATTACTCTATAGATTTTTACCCATTTCTACTGTTCTCTTCACTGTATCCAGGCTGATGATCCTAAATCTCTATCTCTAGCCTAGGTGCTTCTTCTAAGCCCCTTGTTTTTAGAGTTAACTTTATACTAGATATCACTATGTGGATGTCCCATGAGCACATGAACATGTCGAAAATGGAATCTGTTCTGTTTTTTCTTATAAACCTGATACTAAAAGGCACCATCACCCACTTCATGTGAAGCTTCTTCCTTCCCCATACTCCTTACAGCCAATGTTGATTGAATATCTCTCAAGTACTTTTCAAATGCATCTATTTCTCATCCCTACATTTGTCAACTTAGTCTGCCACCATCTCACTTAAATATCCAAAATAGGCTTCTAAAACGCTTTACTGCTACAAGCTTGGCCTCCTGCAATCTACTCACCACACTGCAGCCTGAAGGATAGTTTCAAAAGAAATAGCAAAGCTACTGACTTCACTCTCTGTTTGAAGTCCTTCCGTGGCTCCACTGTCTTTATCTGACCCTTCACTGGTCCCTGATTATCTCTCCAGTTTCACTGCTTACCACTCCCCATCCTTGCTATGTCCCAGTAATGATAAATGACCAACGTACCACACACTCTTGTGTGCTTCTCTGGGTCTTTGCAAGTGCTGTTCTCTCTGCCTGAAACACTGTTAAAAACCTCTTACTCATCTTTCAAGTCTTAGCTTTGTTGTAAGGTCTCCTCTGATATCAATTACTGGATTATGTGCTCTCATAGCACCTAGTATTTAAATTTTACTCATTTACTCAACAAGTATTTATTAAGTACAGACAGAAATCCCTACTTTCATGAAAGTTCTATTTTAGTTGGGGTAGAAAGTCATTAACAACATAAATGAGTATGTTAGATGGTGATAAGGACTACAGAAAAAAATAAAGTAGAGATGAAGGGCTGGGGGCCATGGAGGGAAA
>NW_006789256.1:521930-546543 GCF_000442215.2 Lipotes vexillifer
TTCAATTTTTAAAGGATGGTAAGAGAAGGCCTCCTGAGAAGATGATGTCTGAATAAAGACCTGAAAGAGGTGAGGAATAAGCCATGCAGCTATCTGGAGGAAGAGATTTTCAGGCAGCGAGAAGAGTAAGTGCAAAGGACCTAAGAGAGAAGAGGACTGACAGGTTTGAGGAATAGCAAGGCCCATGAGGCTAGAGCAGAGTCAGTGAGGGGGAAGAGTAGTAAGAGCTGAAATCAGAGATGTAAAGAGTGGGGCAAATCTACAGCTTTCTAGGCTGTTGTAAGTACCTTAACTTTTGCTTCAAATACATTGGGAAGCCACTGGCAGGCACTGGGTAGGGAAGTGATGTGATCCGACTTAAGAATCATTCTGGATGCTGTGTAGAGAGCATACTGAAAGCAGCAAGGATGGAAGCAAGGAGACCTATTATTGTACAACTTATTATATGGTATTTTAACTGCCTCTTTGCTTTTCTGTAGTCAGCTATTAGACTGAAGCACCTTGTGCGCAGAGTGTGACACACACATTAGGCATTTATATTTATTGAAAGAATGATCTACTTCCCAAGGATCTGTTTTTAAACATAGTTTTCAGGAATGAAGGAACATGCTCGCCTAAGAACATATTGCATAATAAACATCAAATGCCTTTTAGGAGAGAGATGAAGTATCCTTCCAAAATGAAAGGCAGGGTACGTCACAATAAAGTCTGCGTCCATCAACTAAATTACCTACATGTTATAACTTATCTCTGTGTTTCAATGACCATGTGACTCCTTGGTTTTCAATGACCAGGTGAATCCTACTCTCAGGCATCCTGTTTACTTTTTTTGGTCACTGTACTCTTTTGAAAGAGGAGTAGGCATTGCCTCCTTGTAAACCATGTCCTGAACCTTTCAAACCCAAATTATCTTAATGTGGTCTGAGGATGAGAAAAATTTGAAGGTATCATGTACAAGGCATCCACTGTCTAGAAAAATCTGTTCCAAAGACACTATGGCAAATTTATCAAACCCTTCATAGTCAAACTTACTCACGAGGATCTTGCTCTTTTTACGTTTTTTCCAAATAAAAAAGTGAGTATATGTACCTGCACATGGTTTCTGAGTGTGCACTGGGGGAACTAGAGAGCATCTGTTTCCTGTGAACGTGCTATGTATCTGGAAATCATCACCATCGTATGCAAATTATGTACCATTGTTCACAGACCAACCTACAGCACTGGGAAGGAAAAAGTGAAAAGGAAGGAATGAAGGGAGAGAGAGGCAGAGAGGTATGTTAATGATGGAAGAAAACATCGAGAAGACACATTTCTTGTAATCGAAGAACTTTAAAGTTATGTGTGTATATTTATTTAACCCAAACCACAAGGAACATATTTATGAATCAGTTCTGAACTATATAGATAAAAGCAATGATTTAGATGACTGTAACAAAAATTTAGGGTAGAAGTCTGTAAATCTCAGAATTTAAAAAAATGACTGTAAATATGTTAGTCTTCAGGAATACTGGTATTTCTTGAACACTTTAGCAAAAGTTGAGGGCATAGAGACCCTTAAGTAAAACTCGCTAGGAGAATCTACTGAAGTTGGTAGAGGAAATCAGAAGATCAAACCACTTGGGATGAGATGCCTGTTTTCCTGACTGGGCTGGAAATATACTCCCTCCAAAAAGATATCTGAGACTGAAATATGGCTCTTGTAGTTGTGGCTTATGAGAATGTGTGAAGCTCTCTGGACAAAGGAGTTAAGGGACAGTCACATCCAGATGCATGCTCAAGCAAGTAAGAGGCAGCAAGATAAATATCAACTTGCTTTGCTCAGTACACTGTAGTGATTAATAGCTTGGACTCAGGCTGCAACTGATTTGTTTTCAACCCCTGGTTCCCTACTTATCTGCTGTGGGACCTTGGAAAAGTGCCTCAGTTTCCTCATTTGTAAAATGGGGATAATAAAAGCAACAGGACTGCTGTGAGGATAACATGTGTTAAGTTTATGTTAAAAATTTAGGATGAGTACCTGGCACAAAATAAGTGTTAATTATTAGTCTGCACCTATTGAATCATACTGTCCAGAGATGTTTTCTTCTACGTTCCCAGTATCTTTTGGCTCTGAGTAAAGGAAGCCTTCAGGATCCCACAGAGAGCTAGTGGCCTATCTACCAATCTTTAGTAAAGTCAGTGAATTGGACGACTGGGTTGTGTCCATGCTCTTTTCCTCAGCAGATTCCTTGTCCCTTTGGCATCAGGGCATGGTAGAGAACACAGATAATCAAAAGCATCCCCCAGCAAGAATAAACATCTCTAAGATGGAGTAGATAGAACATAAGTTTTCTCCCACTTGCCACCCCCGACTAGGTACCCTTGGTTTCCTTATCCTCATTCCAATGCTTAGTGGCCATCAGCTTTGTTCTAACTTCTGTAAGAGGATCTTTGCATATGAGGAATGAAATGAGAAAGATTCTTTGGACACCATGATGCCATCTGCAAATATAAGCATTATTACTATTATTGTGGGATTGGAGAGACGGTACATCTATTCTGAGATTCCACCACCTTCTGATTATGCTGGCCAAAAACTTTCTAATTCATATTCTACCTTTCTATAATTGTGCTTTGAGGCAGTCAGAGGAAAAATTACATTTAAATTCTCTTTGAATGATGTAACCATTGTCTTGAAATCCTACAATGCTTTTCTTCTTTAGCCACATAATAACTTAAAAGTCCCCTTGCCATGACTATACAACTCTTTCAGCAGAAAGGAGCTTCCACAGTATGGTTCCAGAGACATAACGCTAATTAAATTTCACTCTGCCTTCTAAATAGTTCCACCCAAAAACCACTTTGCTACTTTCATGTATCTGTAACAGTCCAAGATTGGAGAGCTCGAAGAACCCTCAAAACCATTGTTTCATTGACGAGGAAACTGAGGCTAAAAGGTTTTGTCATTCCCAAGCACATACAACCAGGTAATGACACATCTGGAGCAAGAAGCTGAGGCTTATCATTTCTGTGGCACTGTTCTCCCTTGTCACAGAGATGACTACACTGGCAGTAAGATGACTATATGACTAACATTCAAGCTCCATTGAGATTATTTTTCCCATCATTTATTTTCCTTTTTGCTTAACATATTTTTCTCTTTTAAGTTGGTAGTCTAATGTTGACTTCCACTCATCAATAAATATCTATTACTCATTTATTTTTCATTAAGTATCCTGAGGGTCTACACTGCTCACTGTACTCTTGAAAGCCTCAAGGACTGAGTTAATCATAGGTTTTCTAAAGGAAGTGTATCTTGAATGTGATCTTGAAGAAAACAGTAGGCACAGATAAACAGAGGAAATGGGGGCCTATTACAGAAGCAAGGAAATGCAGAAAGGAAAAGATGGTGTAAGCACAATACAGAGGATACTGTTCTGATTAACAAGGGGTGATGCCCTTGGAGAAGTGGGAATGAAGAACCAGTGAGGGAGGCCATGAATGCTAGCATTCTAGAGCAGAAATATGATGTCCTAAATTAAACAATTCAACATTTATTTAGCACCTACTAAATGCCAAACACTCTGCTTTACACTAGTGACACATGATTAAATAAAACAGCCCTTACCTTTTAGAAGCTTCCAGTTTTAGTAGGGGAGACAAACAAGAAAATCAGTAATCATATTATGAGGTAGAAATGACAAATTGTATTATGATGCTATGACAAAACTTGCTAAGGACTTTAAAATCAAACAATGGACTGAGATAAAGCTCCTAAAGGTGATTACTGAAATTAGTTTTGAAGAACAAGTAGGGGATGGCTTCAGGGAGTAGGTGTTTCAGAGGAGGAAGCAGTATGGAGGCCGTTGGGAATGAAATGTACTGTTAAAAATTCAGTATGTCATGGACTTCCTTGGTGGCAAAGTGGCTGAGAAACTGCTTGCCAATTCAGGGGACACGGGTTTGATCCCTGGTCTGGGAAGATCCCACATGCCGCAGAGCAATTAAGCCTGTGAGCCACAACTACTGAGACCACGTGCCACAACTACTGAAGCCCGTGTGCCTAGAGCCCACGCTCCGCAACAAGAGAAGCTACCGCAGTGAGAAGCCCGCGCACCGCAACGAAGAGTAGCCCCCACTTGCCACAACTAGAGAAAGCCCACACGCAGCAACAAAAACCTAACGCAGCCAAAAAAAAATTAAAACAAAAATTCAGTATGTCAATATTTATATACATACATATGATCTCTGGACAGATCTTAAGCAACATTCAATTTATTTATACACTCTCCAAACCTTTGCTCAATAAAAGATTAATACCTGAAATTGAGAAACAGGCTTTAATTGGCTGTAATAGTTGACATGACTATAGTGCAAGCAAAGGGCCACTCCTCCTTTCTAAAAACTCCTCCTCTATCTACTTGTCAGCACATTTTTCTGACCTAACTTGGAGATGATCGGAAAAAATATCACCACAGGAAACACATTCTACATGTGAGTTTCCACATTTCACTTTTGGAAGAGGGTCATTAACCAAAATAGTAATATAATTTCTAATACTGGAATGACTTCTTCTCACCCTTTAGCCATCATCTGTAAAACACATTTTTTTTTTTAAAGACTAATTCAGAGCAATACATGGCAACTAGTATAAAAATTCTGTGCTATTCATCTTCTTGTGCTGCAGTTGGTCACTATAGTGAGCAGGCCTGACAGTTTGCAGATGAAAATGTAAACACTGAGCTCGACTCAGTTATGTTGAGGCCAACCATTTCTGACAGTCTCTACAACGTGATAAACACCGTCTGTCTATAGTTCCTCTGTATTTGAAAGTTACGACAAACATTTTGTTGAAATGTAAACAACTGACTTCGTGACTGGTGAAGCAGTGGGCTGCAAATTTATCTAAAATCAAGAAAACAAAGATCTTGTTTGACACTAGATAAACCATTAGTGGTCACCAAGGGAGCAGCTTTGGGAGGTCATAAGTGTTGTCATCAGTCTTGAGAAAATATGCACCGAAAGGTATTGTCGCAACTTAGTTGAGGCAAGAATAAGTAATATGAGAGACAAAAGAATTAGAAACTAGTAGAAAAAGGGTAAATTTTTCTTTTACTCTAAAGGACAGTTTTTAACCAGTAAAAAAAGGTGAAATTTTCTCTTTAAAGGACAGTTTTTAATTGGAGCCGGATTTTAAACTCTATTAACCTTAATTTCTGTTTTTTCAATGACTTTAAGTGGAAGAGTATGGAATAAAATTTATAACTAATTTTCTAAAAAACTTAATGAATCCATTCTTTCATTTAGTCAATTCTATGGGAGATAATTGTTATTACTTCTTTGTACGGCCTTACTGAAAAGTTATGCAAGTCCAGCCCAGTGCTCTGGAAAACTTCAACTTACCTTTTAATTAAGGTGGCATTGCAAACCAAATTCTACTATTTTATAATGATATATTATAAGGTTAAATTAAATAATATTTATAAGTTATAAGGTTAGAGTATCACTGACTGAATTTTTATGACAGCCTGTAAACGTTTACAGTTCCTGTATCTGTATTCCTGGGCTACATATACTTAGACCTTAATGATGACTTTCAACATGAAGGACAGATATATTAAAATTTTTAATTTCTAGATATGTAAAAAAGTGTTTATAAAATGGAATGGCCGTCACTTCAAGACATGGTAACAAATATATTAAGTGAGAGTCCAAAATCAAGGACTTGGCTTCTTAAAGTTCACAATAAATATCAACTAAATTATTTTCTACATTTTATATAAGGCAATTCATATTGCACTATATGGCAAATTAAAGTCAATTTTTTCTAGTGAATTTATTAAGATTAATCTTCTTTAGTCATTCAGCCAATATTCAGAATATGTAAAATGCACTTCAAAGACCTCTTTTCAAGATTAGAGAAGGGAGATATTCCTACTATGAATATGAAAAAAGAATCTGTATATTTTACCTTGATCAATCGGCTAAAATAAAAACTGTCATAGCTTTATTCATCCTGTACCATTATATTTTAAATCAAAACCACTAGATTCATTTTGCAAACCATGTAATTATAAAACCAAAGACAAAAGCACATGAATTTGTTTACCTAGTGTAGTTCTTCCCAGGGGTTAGCTCAGTCTTGTGTTTTATAGAATATCAGTCATATGTTAAGCCCTCTACGGTTTCTTCTCAACTACCTACCTGCCCCCTGAACACACCCAATACCAGAGAAACAGCAGCTCAGCAATACTTTCTAGCCACAGCCTAGTACTAACCTATTTCTTGATCGATCTGTGTGCCAGTTTCCATCTGCTTCTGTTTTCCCCAGGTAAAACTTTGCTGCTTTTTCTTCTGTTTCTTCCCCGTCTTTGCCTTTTACATCAGTCAAGATGCTCAGCACCATTTTTATACCTAAGACCTACATTAGAATACCCTCAAGTAAAAGCGTTACAGTCTTGGTTTGGTTCACCCTGTGACTGTTTAATTCTAAAATTTTCCACCAACTTTGTCCTGGCCCCAAAGTCTAGAACTACACAACATGGATGGCTTTAGCCTAAATTCCCAGTGTACAGGACAAAATGCCTAGATACCATCTTATGAAAGGAAGTCTACACCCTTCATAAATTACCTATTTATTGAAATAGCTTAGTAATCTTTATAGACAAGAAAGTTTTCATAGTCTATGAAGTTGTACATTTTGGCTCATTTCTCATTCTATCCTCAAAGAAATTGGATGGTATATCTTAGACCTTATTAAAAACATTATGTATACAAACTCCACTAGCTTACTCTTTACCCTTTTCCTAGTTAAAAGAATAATCTCATCCATTCTTTAATTTTGCTTCTTCAGTAAGTCTTTATTGATCATCTAGTAATATGTCAGACATTGGGCTAGGTCCTAGGGACTCAGAGACAAAAGGATCCTCAAGGACTCTACAATCTTATAAGAAGACAAACAAGCAAGTGAGCTATTCTGGTATAGCAACGATTCTCCACCCTAGCTGTATCTCAAAATTACTGGTAGAGATTTTTATTTAGTAAATCTGTGGTGGACCCAAAGCATCATTTTCTTTTTAATTTTTATGATAAAAAATTTCAAACATAACAGAAAAGAAGAGAGAATCACCCAGTTATCTGTATTTACTTTAAAAAAATTCCTAAATAATTCTGAGGCACAGAGTTGAGACCAATACATTATACTAATGATAGTGCTATGAGAGGTAAACATGAATGGATGAGATTATAAAGGAAGGGCAGCTAATCTGGAGTGATGACAGGCAGGTGTGTGTGTGTGTGTGTGTACAGGTACAGAAAGGGCAGCCTGGTAGGGAAGTCTTCCAGAGGATATAACACATCAGCTGGTTTTTCTAACAGTGGAATTTCCAATCCTTTGTTTTGCCGTAGAGATTTCTAATCCGGAAAATGGGGATCTACCATGAGCACTCCAAGCTCACTGTTATCACTGCTACAGTTCCTTTTCCTGCTGTTGTCCTTTTCTTGGGTTGGCTAGGATTCCCAGTGGAGAAGGGACTACAGTCCTCTTCTTTGCTGCTCAGTTGAACATCAATTTACATGCTTTAGGACTTTACCCTAACCTGGGGATCTCAAAAGACCGGGAAAGAAGAAGAGCTTCTCACAAAATGCCGGATGCAACGTGCAATTTATAATTCTACTTCTAGAAATATGTCCTGCAGAAATACTTAACGCAAGTACTCAGCAAGATCTGTAGGTCATTTTTTTTTATTTAACAAACTTTGCCACTTACTAATATTTTCCCTTCTGAAGAAAATTTAAGATCATAGGGTAAAATCAAGATTAGCTTTTCTTCTTTTGGAATTGAAATGCCAAAAACATAATCATGGGGAGGTAGTATGTGAGAATTCAAGGTAAATCCAAGAGGTTATCAAACAAAACATTTTTCAGAAACTGTGGCTTAGCAATTTAGTGTGTGTCTGTCTCTCTTATTTACATTTGGATGTTAACTACAACAAAAGGTAAAACTCAATGTAAAGAGAAATACAGGTCTTAATTTATACAATGAAAACATGCTAGAGCAGACACACTCAGTAGGTCCTGTAGAAATGAGTTTAACATTTAGGATTATAGACTGATTGGTTTACCATGCCCATGCCATGACCACGATATCTTCTTCCACTAAGAGTGTAGGAAATTCCACTTTTAATCTGTATTGATATGGCCTTTACAGACTTAAAGCATCAGCACACTTCATTCACATATTCCACAAACAAAAGAATGAGAGAGTTGGCTAAATAACTCTTAACGTTACTTAACTTCTAACATTCTATGACTTTCTTCCAATAATTTGTAAAACCAGGAAAGTGCCTTGTAGGCTCAATATATACTTAGTGAAAAAATTTTATAAACCATTCTGAAAGAATATTTCATGAAAGGAAAATATACTAAAAATTTCATATTTCTACAAGGACTACTTCTATATTTTGCCAGAATGTTTTAACTTCTTATATGAAATATATGACATTGAAATACTGAATATCCCATTCGTGCAATAAACTTATTATGTCAAATAAAAAGGCTTAAAAGTATTTTTCAATCTCAGCTCTGCCACTTACTGTGTTACCCTGGCCAAGTTAGTTAATCTCTCTGTCTCAGTGACTTTACTTTAAAAATGGGGATAACATCAGATAACATTACTATACTATAATGTTACTATAATGAGTTAATGAGACAACATAGGAAAGCGTTATGACAGTAGATGCTCAATAAGTGCTAGAGTTTTGTTCTTGTTGTTGTTCACTGAGAAACATTTTCCAGCTTTAAGATGCCTTTTGGATTAATAATACCTGGTGTTGAAAGGATGAGTGGAAATGGACCCTTGCAAACCATAGGTAGGCTTGTGAATTAGTATAGTACAAAATTCTTTCAGCTGCTCTCCACTTGGCCAGAATGATGGTTTATGGGACACTCTCCACTTCTCCTGTAAAACATGCTGACTGATGCCTACATCCCAGTGAACATCTTGCCTCTGAGTGCTATCACACACAGCGTAGGTTCCATCTGTTCCCAAAGAAGTTTATGTTAATTGACTCTTCACCATATTATGTAATTTAACTAAATATCAAGAAAATTAATGACATATTAGGAAAAAAACATTTCTGTGAAAACTAAGTTGAATGCTTCGGAAAGATTCGATAATAACAGCTGCTATACAAAACTGCTAGCAAATTAGGTCTAAGTGAGTTAAGTGAAAGGACTGGGGGAAAAACATAAAAATCTCGAGGACTAGGATGAACTCAGATGGTTTTACACTTTAAAAAACCTGAATGTGAAATCTGTAGCTATTGTATTATAGGTAATAATACTCATGTAAGAATAATGGAATGGAATTCCAAAGAAGAGATCTATTCACAAAGAAAAGCCTTGCTTCTACACCAGAAGACTGGTGAATGAACATAAACTGAAATGTTTTATATGTTGAAACAAAATATTTAAAGTACTTAGGTATCATTTATCATGATTTCCTTGGTTTGACCTTTGGGCTTAACTGATCAACTACAATTGATCTCAATTATACTGGCTAAGGTGGTTACTACTTTTTAACATATATGAAGTATATATAATTGGCTTTTTTAAAATCAGAATTTCAATTCCATACCTAGTAGATCTATCCTGGAAAATAAGCCCAAGTCCACGACAGCACAGGTACAGAGATGTACATTGACGCACTATTTGAGAAAGCAAAATCCCCCCAAAAATCCAAACAAAAGTCCATCAATAGGGAAATGGTTAAATAAGTCAATGGCACAACTATTCCATAGAATACTATGCAGTCTTTAAAAAGAATTTCCAGGGTAAGTAAAAGAGAAGGTTGCTTTTCATTGAATTCCCTTTTGGATGGTTTAATTTTTTTTAAGCCATGTATTGCCATTTTTTTCAATTGAAAAATAAGCCCAGCTAATTAAAAAGGTAAGAATTAGGTAGATCATGTGCTCACATGGAATAATATTCATAATATGCTACTAACGGAAAAGAAAGGACTAACAGTACATATAGCTTGATTTTTTTAATTAAAAAAAGTATATATGTATGTATATGCATAAGAATATTAACAGACAAAAAATATAGAAGGATATTTTCCAAACTCCTTAACAGCTGTTATGTCTGAGATGAGGGACTAGGAGGGAAAAATGAAGGGGCTTTCACTTTTTTATATACGTATTTCTGTACTGCTTAATTTTGTTTTTAACAGTCAACATACATTATTGTAAACCTAAAGGTCTCCCAAACAGATGATTAACCAAATAAATTATAGTACTCTCATATGATAGAAAACCGTGTGGTTCTTAAAATCATGTTCATAAGAAATACTAAGAAAATGTTTAAGTGTTACACATTTTCTACCAACACACATTACTTTACTAAAATAAAACTAAAATGTTTTATTTTAAAATTATATTAAAATACATATATTTTTATTTGAAACACTGGTAGTTTGCTTCTGAAAGTTTTAAGTGGAAAAGAGCTGCTGTAATCAACTTTTTATTTTCTGAGGACAATTCTGTATCCATCCCATACCATTAGCAGAGGAAAATCAATGCAACCAACTCATACATATTGGAGACTTGTATGGATTTGTTCCTTCTCCCCCTCCCCACACATGATGGTATATTTTTGTTCTCTTTACAGAAATTCAATTAGCAATATTAGCCTCCTCCTCTGTCAGTGATGGACACCATTGAGATTCTCCTCACCACCTAAAGACATGTAAGATGGGCTTACTGATTCCCTGACTTACTAGTTAACAGGAGAATTACTGCCCACTCCTATAAATGACTCTATATGTTTCTTGTCATAAACACAGTGACAGCTTCTGAAATCAATCTTTCATGACCTTATTGATTAGGACACTTAGAAATAATGAGACTTCACTAGTGGCAGAGTAATGCTTGGAAAAAGAAAAAAATACTCCAAAGAGGACTTGCCTATTAACACTGTGAAATTTATCTTCTCATTGCCCTTTTCTTATTACAGACATTCACCTAGAAACATACATGATGAAAAGTTAATAATCAGTTTTGTGGTTAATGTCCTTTTTCTTAATACTTGCTGGTAACATTTTAAATTAACAAAATAAATAGATATAAAAACAATTTTTGACCACTGTCCTCCTACCCTGTTAAGATCAATACATAATTTCTAAACAAGGGGAACACCTGGGTTTTTCTGAGAGCGATTACAGGATAAAAGCTATTTAGGGAAATTCTGAATATTCTAGAAGGGGGAAGTTTTAAAACTGTTTCACTCATTTGAATATTTTCTGCTTATATGATTTACATATATGTGTTTGGAGCAAAACAATTTTAGAGCTGGACAGAACCCTAGAGATCTTCTAATTCAATCTACTTTTCATATTATGAAGAAATTGTCACCTAGGGAAGGGAAGTGACTTGCTTAGGGTTATACCCAAACAGAGCTAAGATTGGAATCCATAACTCATCTGATGAGATGTTTTACAATTTTCCATAAAGTGAGAGGAGGAGGTACAGCTTATCTGGTTAAAGAAAAAAGAAAGAATTCTGCTTCTTTTACCCTCTATATCACTTTTAGGGTATCTGGGACAGGGTTAGGAAACACGACCATGTTTTATTTAAAATATGGGCCTGTAGACAAGAATCACATCCCTTGTACAGTACCTGGCATATTACAGGTGCTCAATAAAAACAGGCATACCTCTGAAAGAGTGGTTCTGTGGATAACATTTTCCTGGTACCAAGCCTCTTGGTTTTTAGTACCCAAACTTGATAGAACACACTTATCTCTCATTAAAAAGCTTTTCAGTTGAAATATACACAGAAAACTTATATGTACCCCGAACTCAGTACATTTTAAATACAATGATATGCAAGTTGAATTACACTCCAAATAGAACTCATAAACGTCAGGATTCCGTGTAGATATTTCAAAAAAATGCACTGACTGACAACAAAGGGAGTATGTAATATGCTACTGCATGCAAAGTAAAATATTAACAACCATATTAATCGTTATGATGTTGTAGACACTTTACATTGTAATGTGTCTATTACTTACATATACATTTTACTGTGTTTTTTTAGTACAGTTTAGGAAACTGGAGTTTAAAATGTAATTTTTTTTTTTCCTCATTTAAAATAATGGGAAACAGACTTGCAGCTAGCATTCTCACACATAATGGATTCACTTCAGGAATGAATTACTAATGGTAAGAGGGAGATTTTCAGTGCAGACACTGTGCTTACCACTGCTGGGCACAGCACTGTACTTTGCACTGTGGACAGAAGAAACTGTACTACTTCTAAATCCTGTCATTGTTGAAATCTGAGAACTGGATGTATCTGCTGCTACCCTTACTGGAATGGATTCTTTGTAGTGCCTTTCTTCCTTACCTCCTTAGACTCAGATGCAAAATTTGGCATGGGTGCTTCTAACTGGAAGAACTTAGATCATAGGCCCATGCCAAGCTGTAAGGGAGGCTGGAAAAATAGTTTTCTGATTTCTATTTTGGGAAGGCTTGTACTCATAAGGTAGGGACTTCCATAATACCATGAAAACTAAGACCTCAATATCATGATTTTGCAATAAGACACCAAATCCAAAACCAAAAGAATAAAAAATAAACTGGACTTAATAAAAATTTAAATTTTTATGCTTCAAAGGACACCATTAATAAAGTGAAAAGACAACCCAAAGAAAGGGAGAAATTACTTGTAAGTCATAGTACTGATAAGAGACATAACCAGAATATACAAAGGACACTTACAATTCAACCATAATAAATAACCCAGCTTAAAAATGGGCAAAGGATTTGAATAGACATTTCTTCAAAGAAGATATACAAACAGCCAATATACACAAACAAATGTTCAATATTATTACTTATCAGGGAAATGCAAATTTAAATCACAAGATACCACTTCTCACCCACTAGGATATCTATATCTATATCTGTCTGTCTGTCTGCCTGTGTAACTATCTATTTATTGGCAGAAATTAACAAGGATGTGGAGAAACTGAAATCTTCATATGTTGCTAGTGGGAACGTGAAATGGTGGCAATTTGGAAAAGTTTGCCAGTTTCTCAAAAAGTTAAATCTAGAATATGCTATACAACTAAGCAATTCTACTCCTAGACACATACCCCAAAGAAATGAAACCATATGGCCACACAAAAACTTGTACATGAATGTTTATAGCAACATTATTTATAATAGCCCCAGAGTAAAAACAACTCAAATGTCTATCAACAAAATTAAATGTGGTACATCCATACAATGCAATATTATTTGGCAATAAAAAGAGGACAGAATATTGTACTAATACATGCTACAATATGGATGAGCCTTAACAATATTATGCTAAGTGCAAGAAGCCAGTCACGAAAGTCCACATATTGTATAATTCCATTTATATGCAATTTCCAGAATAGGCAAATTTATATAAACAGAAAGTAGATTAGTGGTTGCCTAGGATGGAAAGGGCAGGGGAAAATGGGGTGTGATTGCTAATGGGTACAGGGTTTCTTTTGAGGGTGATGGAAAAGTTCTGAAACTGACTGTGTGGTAGCTGCACATCTCTGTGAATATATCAAAGAGCATTGAATTGTATGTCTTAAATAAGTTAATCGTATGGTATGTGAATTATGTCTTCTTAAGGTCCCCCTATATATAGAGGACCAGTTACCTATACACCTAATTGTTTTTAGTATCTACTGGTGGTTATTATCTAGATTCATTTCATTAGAGGATTTACAAAGCTAGTGATTTTCTATGTTCAACATTCTTTATTAATTTATTAATATCGATTACTTGGTTACCCTAAGATACTATCTACATAAAAAAGCCAGGATAAATACTTGATTCCTTCCCTCAATTTACATATTTTCAGAATAATGAAATATTACAAAATATTTCAAATATACACAAAAATATAGAGAATAATATAACTAAAATCTATGGGCCCATTGCCTACATTTAATAAATGCTATTTTTTCAAATTGCCTTAATTTTTAAAAAAGAAACAGAACAAATAGGGTTACCTTCCCCTCCTAACTTTCTCAAAGGTTATGACTATCTTGAATTGGTATATATACCTCCTATTAGTGCTTTTACACTTTTATGTAACCCTTTCTCTCTCTTTCTCTCTCTCCCTCCCTCGCTCCCTCTCTAGCAACATAACATTTCTTTGAGCATTTTAAAATGTTACCTAAACGGAAGCATACTGTATGTAGACACTTACAATTTTCCTTTTTTGGTCAACACTGCATTTACATTTTTAAAAGTAAATGTTTTACTTAAGTATACATATAGAAAAGTGCATAAATTATAAGTATAAAGCTTGATGACTTCACAAAGTGAACATACTCTTTGCCTCCATTTATTTTAACCACCACAACTTAAGTGATGACTTACAAGACTTTGTGTTGCTTACCATCATATCCTCAGTATCCAAAGTGTTTAGTACACAGTTGAAAGTTCATTAATGTTTCTTAAATAAATGAATCAATAAACTGCTTAATAGTATTCTATTATACAACAAAGCTGCAATTCATTCATTCTCTTAGTGCCATTCCCCCACTGATGACGTTTAGGTTATTTTTAGGCTTTTGCTATTAAAATGAGGATAGAACACACATCCTTGTATAGATCTCACTGCACCCAGGTATAAGAGTTTCTCCAAAGTATAAAACTAGAAATAGAATTCTGGGGGTCAAACAGGGCATGCAAGCTTGTACTTTACCAGATCTTGCCAAACTGCTCTACAAAGTAGTATATCAATTAATACTCCCACCAGCAGTATATGAGGGATTCCTTTTACCATATGCTTTCAAACACTTAGTATTTTCCATTTTCAGTTTTCACCAGACTGGGAGTGAAATGGTGCCTTGTTTAAATTTATAGAAATCTATTAATGAGGTTGAACATCTTTCCAAATATTTAATGGCCATCTGGATTTCTCTTATTTTATGACTCCACTCAATTTCCTCATGGGTTCACTTTTTCCTACTGATTTGTAGGATAACTTTAATATATTTTTCTAGTCCAATTTCTGGTTATATGTGTTGCAAATATCTTCTTTTCATGCATAGCATATAACTTTGAGTTATTATTTGAAGACATGTTTTACTTTAATGTTGTCAGTCATGCTACCTTAATTATATATGCTTTTGAGATCTTAAATTATGTTATAACTAATATCATAAAGATATACTATACTTCTTCTAAATTATAAAAGTTCTGCTTTTTACATATAGGACTTTAACTTATCCTGGAATTAATTTTCAAGTTTGTGAGATAGGGGTCTTATTCCATCACTTATTCACTTACACATACATCCATTCATTGATTGATTAGTATGGAAAAATAACTGTCCCAGTCCCATTTACTGAAGGGTTCATTCTTTCTCCACTATTGAATATTCAACTTATGTCAAATACCAAGATCCTCTCTCTCTATACATGTATATGTGTACATGTATGCATTATATACATAGGTATACACACACACACACACACACCTATATATGTAAAACAGTTTCTGGGCTAATATTTTCCACAGATGTATTTGTCTATTTGCACCAACATCACATATTTACTACAGCTTAAAAAAAGTCTCGTTTAATTCTTCGTTTTTTTTTCCCAGTGACTATCTTTTCAAAATTTATCATTGAGTTTTATTGAGATATAATTGACACATAACACTGTACAAGTTTAAGGTATCAAGTTTAATCAAATAATGTGTTGATTTAATATACATATATTTTATGAAATGATTACCATAATGTTAAATAACACCTTCATTATCTCACATATTTATCATTGTGTGTGTGTGGCGGTTGAGGACCTTTAAGATCTATCTCTAAGTAACTTTTAACTATATAATACAGTATTGTTAATTTCAGCCACCACACTATACATTAGATCCCAGAACTTATTCATCTTATAACTAGAAGCTTATACTCTTTGACCAACAGCTTCCCATTTACCTTACCCCCCAGACGCTGGCAACCACCATTCTATTCTCTGGTTCTATAAGTTCGATTTTTTAGATTCTACATACATGAGATCATATAGTAGTTGTCATTCTCTTCACACAGCATGCCCTCTATCCATGTTGTTACAGATGGGAGATTAACCTGTTGGCCTTTTTATGTGTTCTTAAAAAATGTCAGTTCAGGTCTGTTTGCCCATTTTAAAATCAGATTATTATTATTATTTGCTATTGAGTTGTAGGAGTTCCTTATATATCTTAGATATTAACCCCTTATCAGATATTTGGTCTACAAATATTTTCTCCCATTCCACAGGCTGCCTTTTCATTTTGTTGGTTGTTTCTTTTGCTATGCAGAAGCTTTTAAGTTGGATGTAGTCTTACTTGTTTATTTTTGCTTTTGTTGCTTGTGATTTTGGTCATATCCAAAAAAATCATTGCCAAGATAAATGCCAAGGAATTTTTTGCTTGTTTTCTTCTGGGAGTTTTATGTCTCCAGGTCTTAGATTTAAGTCTTTATTCCATTTTGAGTTAATTTTTTTTTAGTTAATTTTTGTGAGTGTGAAAAGAGTCCAGTTTCATTCTTTTGAACGATTATCCAGTTTCTCCAACACCACTTTTTGAAGACATTATCCTATCCCTGTTGACTATTCTTGGCTCCCTTGTCAAATATTAATTCACCCTATGTGTTGGTTTATTTTTAGGCTGTCGATTCTGTTCCACTGGTTTTTGTGTCCGCTTTTATGCCAGCACTAAACTATTTTGATTACTATAGCTTTACATAGGGATTGCATTGAATCTATAGATGGCTTTGGGTAGTGTGGACACTTTTAACAATATTAATTCTTCCAATCCATGAATGAGATTTTTTCCCCATTTATTTGCACATTCTTCAATTTCTTTCATCAGTTTCTTTCACCAGTTTTCAGTGTACAGATCTTTTCACTTCTTTGGGTAAATTTATTCCTAAGTATTTTATTGTTTTCGATGCTATTGTAAATAGGATTGTTTTACTTCTTTTTCAAATACTTCCTTGTTAGTGTATAGAAAAACTACTGATCTTTGCATATTCATTTTGTATCCTGCCACTTTAGAGATTTGTTTATTAGTTCTAACAGCTTTTTTGGTGGAGTCTTTGGGATTTTCTATACATAAGATCACATCTTCTGCCAACAGAGACAATTTTACTTCTTCCTTTCTGATTTGAATTCTTTATTTCTTTTACTTGCCTAATTTCTCTGGCTAGGACTTCCAGTACTATGTTGGATAAAAGTGGTGACAGTAGGCAACCCTGTCTTATTCCTGGTCTTAGAGGGAAAGCTTTCAATCTTTCACTGAGTATGTTGATAGCTGTGGGCTTTTCATATATGGATGTTGTTATGTGGAGGTATATTCCTTTCATAACTGATTTGTTGAGAGTTTTTATCATGAAAATGTGTTGAATTTTGTTAAATGCTTTTTCTGGATCTACTGAGAGGATCACATAATTTTAATCTTTCATTCTATTAATGTGGTATATCACATTTATTGATTTGTGTATGCTGAATCATTCTTTTATCCTAGGAAAAAAATCCCACTTGATCATGGTTTATGATCCTGTAACGTGCTGTTGAATTTGTTTTCCTAGTATTTTGCTGAGAATTTTTACATCAACATTCATCAGGAATTTTGACTTAACTTTTTTTTCTTGTAGGTCCTTATTTGGCTTTGATATCAGGGTAATGGTGGCATTGTAAAATGAGTAGACAGTATTTACGCCTCTTTGATTTTTTTGGAATAGTTTGAGATGAACTGGAATTAATTCTTCTTTAAGTGTTTGGTAGAACTGACTAGTGAAACCATCTGGCCCTGGGCTTTTCTTTGTTGGGAGGTATTTGATTACTGATTCAAATCCTTTTGTTATTTTTCTGTTCAGATTTTCTCTTTCTTCAGGATTCAGTTTTGGGAGGTTGTACATTTCCAGAAATGTAGCCATTTCTTCTAAGTTGTCCAATTTCTAGGTGTGTAATTGTTCACTGTAGTCTCTTATGATCCTTTGTGCTATCAGTTGTAATGTCTCTGGTTTTGAGTTTTCTTTTTTTCTTTGTCTATCTAAAGATTTGTTAGTTTTGTTTCTCTTTTCCAAAAATCAGCTTTTAATTTAACTGTCCTTTTCTAAATTTTTTTCTCTATTTCATGTATTCTGGCCTGATCATTTTTACTTCCTACCTTCTACTAACTTTGGGCTTAGTTTCTTCCTTTTCTAGGTACTTGAGGTATAAAATTAGGTTGAGATCTTTCTTTTTTCTGAATGTAGGTGTTTATCATTATAAACTTCCTCTTAGAGCTGCTTTCATGGCACCCCGTAAGTCATGATATGTCATGCTTCTATTTTCCTTCAAGATCTTTTTAAAATTTCACTTTTTTTTTCTTTTTTTGCGGTACGCGGGCCGCTCACTGCCGTGGCCTCTCCCGTTGTGGAGCACAGGCTCTGGACGCTCAGGCTCAGCAGCCATGGCTCACAGGCCCAGCTGCTCCGCGGCACATGGGATCCTCCCAGACCAGGGCACGATCCCACGTCCCCTGCATTGGCAGGCGGACTCTCAACCACTGCGCCACCAGGGAGGCCCTAACATTTCACTTTTGATATTGGTTGTTTAGGAGTGTGATGTTTAATTTCCACATATTTGTGTATTTTCCAGTTTTCCTCCTGTTCTTGATATCTAGTTTCATACCACTGCAGCTGAAAAGATACTTGGTATGATTTCAGTTTTCTTAAATTTGCTAAGATTTGTTTTGTGACATAACATATGATCTATCCTGGTTAATGCTCCCTATGCACTTGAGAAGAATATGTATTCTGCTACTGTTGGACGAAATGTTCTGTGTCTATTAGTCCATTTGGTCTAAAGTATAGTTTAAGTCCAATGTTTCCCTATTGATTTTCTGTCTGAATGATCTATCCATTATTGAAAGTGGGATATTAAAGTACCCTTGTATTGTTGTCTATATCTCCCTTCAGATTTGTTAGTACTTTATATATTTAGGGGCTCTGATGTTCGATGTATATACATTTACAATTTTTATAGCCTCTTGATTATTTGGCTCATAATTTTATTATTATATAATTACCTTCTTTTTCTCATTATAATTTTTGACTTAAAGTCTATTTTGTCTGAAATAATGTAGCTATCCCTGCTGTCCTTTGGTTTCCATTTCCATGGAATGTCTTTTTCCATGCCTTCACTTTCAGTCTATGTGTGTTGTTAAAGGCTGAAGTGAGTCACTTGTGGCCACCACATACTGAGGTCTTTTTTTAAATCCATTCAGCCACTCTATACATTTTGACTGGAGAATTTAATCAGTTTACCTTTAACATAATCATTGATGGGTAAGGACTTGCTAAAGCCGTCTTACTGTCTTCTGGCTACTTTGTATTTCCCTTATCCTTTCTTCCTCTTTTGGTATGTACTATTTTTGGGGTTTTGTTTCTTGGTTACCATGAGGCTTACATAAAACAACTTATAACAGTTTCTTATAAACTGGTAATTTTGATTGCATACAAAAGTCTACCTTTTTAATCCCTCCCATTTTATTTTTTGATGTTGCAACTTGCTGCCTCTTTTTATATTGTGTAATAATTAACAAACTATTGTAGCTATAGTTACTTCTGATACTCTTGTCCTTGAACCTTCATACCAGAGTTAAGTGACTAACACACCACGTTACATTATTAGAGTATTTCAAATTTGACCTTAACTTTACCAGTTTTATATTTTCATGCTACTAATTAGCATCATTTCATTTCAGCTTAAAAAACTCCTTTTAGCACTTCTTATAAGGCAGGGCTAATGTGATGAATTCCATCAGCTTTTGTTTATCTGGGAAAGTCTTTATCTCACCTTCATTTCTGAAGGACAGCTTTGCTGGGTAAAATATTCTTGGTTGGCAGTTTTTTCTTTCAGCACTTTGAAAATATCATCCTACTCTCTCCTGGCCCACATGGTTTCTGCTGAGAAATGCACTGATAGCCTTATTGGGGAGGGGACCCTTGTATGTGAAGAATTTTGTTTCTCTAGCTGCTTTAAAAATTCCCTTTGTCTTTGACTTTAGACAATTTTATTATAACGTGTCTTGAAGATCATTTGGGATTGCAATTTTGGGGGCATCTATGAGTTTCATGAATTTGGATGTCTAAAACTCTTCCCAGATTCCCATATCTGTGAAGTTCTCAGGCATTATTTCTTTAAGTAAGCTTTCTCAAGAGACCCTTTCCTTCCCTCCCTTCTCCTAATTGGACTCCAATAATGCAGACTTTTTCTTAATGGTAGACCATGGTTCTTGTTAGTTTTTCTTCACTCTTTTTCATTCTTTCTCAGGTAAATCTTACATTTCCATTTCTTTGGGGTCAGTTGCTGGAAAACTGTGTTCCTTTGATGGTATCATATTTCATTCATGTCTTGCATTGCTATCTTCTTGTTTAAAGAAGCCATCACCTCCTCTTTACTGACTGGCTTCAGTAGAAAAATTAATTTGGTCAGCCCTGTTAGGGATTCTAAGTTTTCTCAGAACTATGAATACACTTGCTCCATACTTCTTGTTCCTCTTCTGGGGGAATGTTAAGACTATATGCCTTCTCTTGATCCTGCAACGCCAGGCCATGTGCTGACAACCTCCCTTTTGCTTTCCCTAGGGTGGTGCTGAATGTTCCCATTTGGGTGATTTCTCTCAATTCCCCAGAGTTGGGCCAGCTTTCTGTGTTGCTCATTAGCCACCTGCAGAGGTTTCTTCTTGCTGCTGTTAGAGGCATGCACTGGGAGCTGGCCAGGGGGTGTAGGTTTGTGTGAGTGAGGTGCTGGGGTACTTGTGGACCAGTTGAGGGGATTCTAGGGCAAGGTGCCTTCAGCATCTCATGGGCGAGCTTCCTGATGGAGTCCACAATGTGGTTCATAGGATCCATGTCCCTTTGATGTTCTCCAAGAGCACTAGCTGCTGTTCTCCCAGCCACACCCAAACTCCTAGTCACACAGCACACCTCAGTATTGAGGATGGGGCTAAAAAGAAGTGGGTCTCTTTGGCAGCATCCTGCCCAGCTGGGGAAGACTAACTCTAATATGCTCTCACAATTCCTCCTTGGGAGAAACCACAGGCCTAAAAGGTGTCTCATGGCACTGTGCTGTGCCTCCTTGGGGTAGAGGTGACACTGATAAAGGTGACATGTCCTCTTATCCTCTTCAGTGTATCCAATCTCAAAATTTTTTGCTCCAACAGTGTGATGAAACTTCCCCTGGGTCTAAATTGGTGTTCTTGGGCAGGGGGAAGACTATAGGAAACATTTAACCCACCATGTTGATGATATCACCAACTCTCATTTATTTCTTATTTAAAATTGGTTTAGTTATTCTCAACTTTATTTTTCTAAAGACTTTTAGAATTATCTTGTAATACTCCATGAAAAAGTTAATTGCAGTTTTAACTGAATTTTATGTTTTAATTTGTAGAGAATTGACACTTTTTAAGTCTTCACAATCACAAACATCAAGTATTTCCATTTGTTGAAATACTCTTTCCATAGAATCTCATAATTTTATCCCTGAAAGTCTTATTTTTTTAAAAAAGGTTATTCCTAGGCATATAATATTTTCTGTTGTTATTAAGAATGAGATTAAAGCTTTTCTTGTTTACATTTGTAGTTTTTGGTCACTGGTGTCTAAGAACACAACTTAATTTGGTAAATGGATCCTGTAACCAGGAATCTTTATTGTCTTTTTGGTTTTAAGAATTTGTGAATTTTCCTGGATTCTCAACATAGACAAGCACCTTATCAGCAAATATACACAACTTTGTTTCTTTACTGCTTATCTTTTATTCAGGAATGATGTTCAGATATGTTAGCAACATACTTCACAGATATCAAATAATCAAAAGGAAGCAATGGCTTTAAACAATCCATTTGGCTGTACTGGTGCATATCAGCCAGTAATCAGCACTGCTTTTTCTTGTTATATTGAACAAGAAAATATATCGTCCAGGACCTTGAGGATAGTGAATCAATGTTTCATTATTAAATATGATGTTTTTGGCAGGTTTTTGGTAACCACCCTAAACTAGCCTCTTCTTCTTAAAATTAAATCTTTAAAATTGTTAAAAATTAGGAGTAAGTGTTGAATTTTAATTTATGCCTTTTCTGTTTCTACTAATACTGTTTTTCCCCTTTAATTTTAAAATGATGGTTTATATTAATTTATTTTTAGATGTTATATCAATCCTTTCATTTCTGTAATAAATAATAGTTGATTATGTTGCTACTAAATTTTAATTCTCACAACTGAAAGAGTTAGATATGCAATCCTACCCATATTTTTCAAAGGAGAAAAGTGAAGTTTCTGGTACTTCCCTGGTGGCGCAGTGGTTAAGACTTCACGCTCCCAATGCAGGGGCCAGGGTTCAATCCCTGCTCAGGGAACTAGATCCCACATGCATGCCACAACTAAGAGTTCGCATGCCACAACTAAGGAGCCTGCATGCTGTAACTAAGGAACCAGCAAGCTGCAACTAAGGAGCCCACCTGCCAAAACTAAGACCTGGTGCAACCAAATAAATAATAAAAAATAGATATATTAAAAAAAAGATTAATTAAAAAAAAAGAAAAGTGAAGTTTCCTACAAAGGTTAATAATCTGGCTAATCTCACAGAGCTACTACATGGCTGATCTGGAATTTGAATTCAGGCCCATAACTACAAAGTCTGTGGTCTTAATAGCTGCATTATATTGTATCAACATCTGCCGACTGCCTAATTATTGCCATGAGTTTAACATAAATTATTTCATTTAATAGTCACACAATCCTTTGGGACGTGTCAACATCATATATTTTACTGATAGGAAAGACTGAAGCCCAGATAGATTAATTAATTTGTCCAGGTTCACACAATAAATACGTAGCAGGTTCTAGGCCCATGCTTTTAACATTGCTCTCATCTGCTTCCTTAATATCTGCCCATTGATGGTGCAATTTTGACCAACATCCCGTGCAACTTTCAACTATCCTCTATTTCTTCATAGTTCCTGAGAATGGAATAGAGGACAACATAGATGAGTTAATTTATTTTAAGGCAGAGTTTCTCCAAATGTCCATTTAAGTATCTCTAATGTCAGAAAAAAAGTGAATTTCCAGGGACATGGGGGTATACACCTAGTAACAGCAAGAAACATCTTCATGAGTATCTTGTTTCAGAAAGAAAAAAATGTTGCATTCCTTTCCATGATATCATTTATGTTTATTTTAACCAGAAAATAGTTTTATATGACATACTATTGAGGAGGAAAATAGTTTTCTACTTGCCTTACTTCATACACAAGGTATTTGCCATGGAGTCTATTAACGTAAAAAAAAAAATGAGCTGAACTGAAGACAGCTAGTATCAAGGTCCTTATACAGGCAATTTCTCATTTTTTAGTGTCACTATTTCCGAGAACCCAGACTTATATAAATGTGGTTAAAAACAGTAAGTGTTTACTCATTGCATCCAGCAATCAATCACTAAGGTGAGCCCAAGAGCAGAATATTGCCAGTGAGGTAGCATGATGGAATACTGTCAGGCTGCTATGGGAAGAAACTTCAAAAAGCACATCTTACTGACAGGTAAAATCACTCATGTCATGTGCTGGGCCGAAAGGATCTCTTATACAGCATTGTCTATTTACTTATTTATTTTAAATCATAACAACAATGTACTCAACAAGAACTTTATTAGTGAAGAAAGAACTCTAACAATTTGTTCTTAATATTATCAGTAGCACTGTCATTTTTAGCAATGTAAATGAAGATTAAATAATTCATGGTCCTACTTCTGGTTCTCAAACATCATTTTCATGACATTTCTTGCCTAATACAATAATTGACATGCTTCGGTTAAAATTTATCAATTATTTGCCACAAAGTATTTATTCAAGAGATAATACTAAAATAGTCTTTTTCACAAAAACCTGAGTGTAAAAATTTTTTTAATGATTTTTTTTGTCGCTAATATTTGCATGAAACTGACACTCCAGGGAAGTGTACTTTTGTATCTAATAGCTTTGAGAAGCCCCCCTTAGCAATGTTCTAGGGAAAGGTGATTAACGACAATATATCGGCATTCACCTAGCTAGATGAGAAGTGAACTTGGTTTTGCTTTCTCATGCTTAGCTCTCTTTAAGCACACCATAATCTCTCTACTTCTAAGAAGAAATGAAAAATAACCACCAAAAAGTGTGTAGCTGGGAATCAGTTATATATAACTCTAATGTTCTATAGTTCTGGTCAATGAACTGAATACTTTTCTGAATGAGGACCTGCACTGTTCAGTCAGCACAGACAGACATTCTCTTTTTAAACTAAATCCTCTACGTGTGATACTTTTCTAAGTAGAAGATGACACACAGCTGTTTTCCAAGATTTGCAACATGGTTTGATATGAAACAGGTCGATCCTCAGTTACACAACTAGCTAACAACTCTCACAGCCATTTCTCAAAATGCTGCTGTTGTAGACATTAATATCCTTCCAGTCTGTAATTTATTTTAAAAGTATGATTTAAAATGATGCTAGAAGGTACCTCATTCAAAAATGGGAAGCTAAGCAATTAAGATAAGCTCTCCTGCTG
>NW_006789256.1:546553-560565 GCF_000442215.2 Lipotes vexillifer
CCAAAAAAGCTGAATAAAACATTTTTATTATTCTAAACAAATTAAAGCTACCAGAGAGAGAACTGCAAGTCAAAAATCCAGGAGAAGGTAAAAACCAAGAAACAGAAGCACAGCCCTCAAAGCTGCTTTTGCTGATCCATGAGAAACAGTTACAAAATGACACAAATTAAACCATTCCAAAAAAGACTGAAAAGTTTCATCCTCATAATAAGCCTGAAATGGAAGTCAGCCAGCCAATCCACATACTTGCAGTTTGTTTAGGACACCCAAGTGGCCTGGGGAACCTTAGACCTTGAACTTGAATTAACATGGTTCCAGAAACATTAGTACTCTTAGCACCTACCAAAAATAAATGAAAATATTTCCAGAGGAAGGCACCATCATATTAGGTTTTCAATTATTCTTAAAAATTGTTCAAATACAATGACCACAAAACACATGTAAATAAATTTTAAAAGGCTGAAATTATACAAAGTATCTTCTCTAACCACAAAAGAATGAAATTAGAAATCAGTAACAGAAGAAAGTCTGGAAAACTCACAAATATGTGGAAATTAAACAATACATTCTTGCACAACCAATGGATCAAAGAAGAAATCACAAGGGAAATTAGAAAATACTTTGAAATAAGTGAAAATAAAAACACAATATAACAAAAGTTATGGGATTCACTGAAAGCAGTGCTCAGAGGAAAATTTATAGATGTAAATATCTGCTTTAAAAAGAACAAAGATCTCAAATCAATAACTTAACTTTACACTTTAAGGAACTAGAAGAAGAGCAAACTAAACTCAAAGCTAACCCAAAACTAAAAGAAATAAAGATTCGAGTGGTGATAAAATAGAGAACAGAAAAGCAAAAGAGAAAAATCAATGAAATCAAAGTTGGTTCTTTGAAAAGATCAAAAACATTGACAAACCTTTAGCTAGACTAAAGAAAAAAGAGAAGATTCAAATGACTAAAATCAGAAATGAAAGTGGGGATGTTACTATTGACCTTACAGAAATAAAAAGGATTATGACAGCATACTATGATCAATTATATGCCAGCAAGTTAGATAACCTAGATGAAACGGACAAATTCCTAGAAACATGCAAACTACTAAAACTGAGTTAAGAAGGAATAGAAAACTGGAATATATTTGTTAACAAGCAAAGAGACTGAATCAGTAATCAAAAACCTCTCAATAAAGAAAAGCCCCAAACCAGATGGTTTCACTGGTCAATTCTACCAAACATTTAAAGAATTAATAACAATCCTTCTCAAATTATTCCAAAACACAGAAGTAGAAATAACACTTCTTATCTCATTCTATGAGGCCTGTATCATCCTGATAATACAGCTAGACAAAGATATCAGAAGAAATTCTAGACTAGTACCCTCTATGAGTATAGATGCAAAAAGTTCTCAACAATTACAATTATCAGCATGTAATGAAAAATTAACAGGTTAAAAAGGAAACAAGACATCACAAGAAAGAACGTGTAAAAACACACACTGAAAGATGTGAGATATTAAGGTTATTAGACATGGATTGTAAAATGTTTTCTGTGTATAAATAAAAAATAAGCTTGAAAATATCTGCAAAGAACATGCAATTATAAAAAAAGGTCATAGCAGGTGTGAAAAAGAGCAAACAGGCTTTCTAGACATAGAAAATTAAATACTGTGGTTAAAATTAAGAATCTCATGGATAGTTTTAAGAGTGTATCAGAGACAACCGGGGAGAGAATAAATTAAAACAGAGAAGCTAGAAGAAACTCACATATCTACAAAACTTTGATTTATGACAGACGAGGCACCAAAGAACAGTAGGGGAAACTAGTCTTTTCAATAAATGGTGCTCAAAAAATTAAGCACCCAGATGGAAAAAAAAATGAAATTAAACCTTACAATAAGCAGAAAAATTAATTCCAGGCAGATAATAAACTAAAAGTAAAGGCAAAACTATAAAACTTCAAGAATAAAATATAGAAAAAGACTTCTTGACTCAGGAATGGGACAATAGTTTATAAAGAGCAAAAACTATTAACCATAGAATACTGATAACTCTTTGCACACTAAAATTAAGAAATACTATATGATACCACTTATATGTGGAATCTAGAAAATACAACAAGCTAGTGAACAAAACAAAAAAGAAACAGACTCACAGATATAGAGAACAAACCAGTGGTTACGGGGAGGGGGAAGGACAGGGGGACACTACCATATTGTGGTAGTAGATTAAGAGGTACATGCTATTATGTATAAAATAAGCTACAAGTATATATTGTACAACACAGGGAATATAGCCAATATTTTATAATAACTATAACTTGAGTATAAACTTTAAAAATTGTGAATCACTATATGGTACACTTGTAACTTATATAATATTGTATATAAACTATACTTCAGTTTAAAAAAAAAGAACTGTTCATCAAAAGAACCAAGAGAGTAAAAAGACAGCTGAGTAATAGAAATGGATATCTTTAATACACTTCAACAACCTAGAACTGGTATCCAGAATATAGAAAGAATTCCTACAAATCAGCAGAAAAATGAGCAAAAGATTTGAACAGGCATGTCACAAGAGAAGAATTCAAATGGCCAAGCAATATGAATAGGTGCCCAAACCTACCTGCCAATAGAGATGCACATTAAACTACAGCAAGCATACTACTACATACCCACAAGATTGGCAAAAATTAAAAAGTCTGATAACATCAAGTGTTAGAAAAGGAGAAAGAAACAGGACTTTTATACTCTGCTGTCAGTAGAGTGGCTTGGTACAACTTATTTGGAAAACAATACAGCATTATCAAGAAAAGTTAAAGGTACACATACCCTATAACCCAGGAATTCCACTCCCTAGGGAAATTCTTACACATGAGTACAAGAATACATGTTTAGAAGCACGTTTTTTATAAAAACAACCCAAATTTCCATCAATGGTGAAATGGATAAGTGCTACTGTGGCAAATTTATATAATGACACAGTACATACAGCAATGGAAAAAACCCTCTACACAACATAAATTCTTAAATACATAAACTTGATAGAAGCCAAGACACAAAAGTACAGAGAGTAGCATTCCATTTATATAAAGTTCAAAACTAGACATGTTTAAACTAACATATATTATTTAGGAATGGATCCTTAGGGAATAAAACCATGCAGAAAATTTTTAAAAAGTTGTTTCCAAAAAGTCAAAGTAATAATTTATCCAAATATTAAGAGAAATGCATGATTGGCAAAATAAATGTAGGTGGGTTGCAGGGTTTGAGATGCTGGCAATGTTCTATTTCTCAACAAGTAGTCACCGGGGTTTCTTGCTGTTATAATTATTCATTTTTCTGTGCAAGTGTGTTTTACATAAATTTCTGTGTGTTGTATTACATTAGAGGTTTTTTTTTTAAGATGAGGTTTTTTAAAAAGAATTTAAAAAGAGTTTACAATGTTAATGTGCATAATCAGAAAATATCACAAGTTGTGTAAAAAAAGTTGCTATAAGCTAGCAGTACAAATATTCATCACTGAGTTTTTATAACAAATTTATTTGCTTTTAAAAGAGCACTCTTCAAAAAGAAGCCACAATAAGTGATTTCACACGGGATGACTAAAACAGTGTGTTTTTATAAAAGCAAGCCTCAACATCTGGAAAATAATATAAACTATTTTGGAATCATGATTATCTAATTTCTTTTTTTTTTTTTACTGAGACATAGTTTACATAAAATGCACAGATTTAAGTATTTGGTTTGATGATTTTTGGCAATTGGACACACCTATATAACCACATCTAAAACAAAATACACAAACACTTCCTCCTTTCTTTTCCTTCACTGTTTCTTTTTTTTTTTTTCTTGCGTTATGCGGGCCTCTCACTGTTGTGGCCTCTCCCATTTGCGGAGCACAGGCTCCGGACGCGCAGGCTCAGTGGCCATGGCTCACGGGCCCAGCCGCTCCGCGGCATGTGGGATCTTCCCGAAACGGGGCACGAACCCGCGTCTCCTGCATCGGCAGGCGGACTCTCAAGCACTGCGCCACCAGGGAAGCCCCACTGTTTCTTTTTAAAAAATACAAACCATATACATATTAAATTTCTGTATGATTCTTAAAATAACAATTAATTCCATTTTCCTTATATTAATTGTCTAACGCAAGCTAGTTGAAGAAGGTATCAGAAACATTTTCATTTTACTTTGGGCCATACGATACACTTCTGACAAAATATGGGTGTCATACAAGCTATACAGTTACTTGTCAGCTGCTACGAGGAAACAACTACATAAACTGAGAACACAGTAAGTGAGGGGATCAAAATAAGACGATCCTACGACTGAATGTTTCCCAGTTCCTCTCAAACTGAAGAGTTCCAGCTGAAAATAAGAGAAGTAAAACCTAATGCAACCATGAGGTTTGGAGGATAGACAGTGTCTACCAGGACCTGGGCACAATTTTCTGAACACAATTAGGTTGAAAAAGCTCTTAGGGATTAGTGGTTTATCTTCTCTAGGCATGTGTTAAATAGCCACAAAAAGCAGAAAAAAGCGGAATGGGGTGAGGAAGGGTTTCTACCTTTCTACCTTCCACAGTTTTTTGTTGGTGGAATTTTGCAAGATAAATTTCAAAAACACCAAAGTAAGACGGGGTTTGCTATAGGTATGAAAAAGTCAATTGTGATTTGACATCTCAATTCAGTTAAATTATGAATGCTGTCAGCTACGTGGTTTACTTATTCAGGTTCAAGAGATTCACAGCTGAATCCCTATTTAAATTTGGCAGGATTCTAAAAAAGTCAGGAAAGGCAACTGGACAAAATCCACGTCCAATCCATTTGCTTAAAGTGTTTACTTATAGTAACAGCATACAAATGTCTCATGTTACTGATAAACCACAGAAAGCTTGTGGGATGCTGTTACTATCCAAACTTAAATGTAATGTTCATTATGGCAGAGTAATGAGAAAGTCAATAAAAATACAAATCACATTTACTTAGAACAAATTTAATACAATGGCAAGTATGATGAAAGTGCCTTTGCATATATGAGAATGTTTTAGAAACTCTTATTTGAAATAATTAAACATTTCTGCAACAGAAGTGTCTTTGGAGCAATTTATTTTAACTTGAACTTTAATTATATTGTGAAACATAAACATAAGACAGAAAAAACATTAAGACAGAAAAAAAAGAAAACATTTAGTACAATTTTAAAGAATAATTATAATTTGAACATAACATCACCATCTGGTCAAGAAAAAAGAAGACTAGAAGCACTCAAGGAGCCACTTAGGTAAATCTTCCTGATCATACCATTCACCCTCTTCTTTGGATAATCATTATCCTGATTTTGACGAGAAATATTTTCCGTATCTTCTTTATAGTTTTACCACCTATGTATACAGTCTAAAAGAATAATGTTACCTTTGTCTATCCTTAAAGTTTATGTAACTGGAAATGTAACAGTATATAAATATATTTTGGCGACTTGGGACTACACATTGTGAGATACACCCATGTTGTTACCCATAACTGTAGTTCATTCATTTTTTTTTAAACATCCTTATTGGAGTATAATTGCTTTACAGTGGTGTGTTAGTTTCTGCTTTATAACAAAGTGAATCAGCTATACATATGCATATATCCCCATATCTCCTCCCTCTTGCGTCTCCCCATTCATTTTTACTGTTGAACAATATTCCATTACATGAACATACCATAATTAATATATTCAGCTATTGATGGATACTTGGGTTATCTTCCATATTTGGTAATTATAAACAATGCTGCTATTGAACATTTGTGTACATGTCTCCTGGTGCATATATGCATTAATTTCTCTAGGGTATAAACCTAGAAGTAAAATATGATATGCATGCCTTCAACTTTAATTGATCCTGGGCATACATCAGAGAAAACCATGATTCAAAAAGATACGTACACCCCAAGGTTCACTGCAGCACTATTTACAATAGCCAGGACATGGAAGCAACTTAAATGTCCATCAATGGATGAATGGATAAAGAAGATGTGGTACATATATACGATGGAATATTACTCAGTCATAAAAAAGAACAAAATAATGCCATTTTCAGCAACATGGATGGACCCAGAGATTGTCATACTGAGTGAAGTAAGTCAGACAGAGCCAAATATCATATGATATCGTTTACATGTGGAGTCTGAAAAAATGGTACAAATGAACTTATCTACAAAACAGAAACAGAGTCACAGATATAGAAAACAAGCTTATGGTTACCAAGGGGGAAAGTGGAGGGGTGGATAAATTGGGAGATTGGGATTGACATATACACACTACTATATATATTGATAAAATAGATAACTAATAAGAACCTACTGTATAGCACAGGGAAACTCTACTCAATACTATAATGACCTATATGGGAAAAGAATCTAAAAAAGAGTGGATATATGCATATGTATAACTGATTCACTTTGCTGTACAGCAGAAACTAACACAACATTGTAAATCAACCATACTCCAATAAAAATTAATTAAAAAAAATAAACTTGTAGTACCAACTTATATTATCACAAACAGTGTATGAGCATTCCCATTGCTCTGGATCTTTGCTGATACTTGGTATTTTCAGTGTTTAATTTTTGCCATTGTGATAGATGAATCACAGTACCACACTGCGTTTTTTATTTGGATTTTCCTGATTAATAAACAGATTGACTATCTTTGCATCTATTTATTGGCTAATTTTCTCCTTTTGGTTTTGGTTTGGTTTGGTTTTTTTCCGCTGCGCTGTGCGGCATGTGGGATCTTAGTTCCCCGACCAGGGATCAAACCTGTGTCCCCTGCATTGGGAGTAAGTTCCTCCTTTTGGAATGCCTATTCTCTTGATCATTTTCCTACTGGGTTGTTGGTAGGTTTTTTTTTTTTCCTCATTAATTTGTAGGAATTCCTTATATACTCTGGATACCCTTCTTCATGGGTTGTACATATAAAGATCTTCTCCCATTCTGTTCTCTTGTCTTTCTACTCTTTTTTCTGGTGTCTTTTGATGAATAGAAGTTCCTATTTTAATGCAAATTTATCAACACTTCCCTTTATGGTTAATGTCTTTTTTCGTACTTTCCTTGTCCAGGCAAAACCCCAAAGTCAAGAAGATATTCTTCTCTTATCTCTGAAAGGCTTTTTTTCTTTTTACATTTAGGTCAATCTGGAATTAATTTTTTGTTTATGATGTGAGGTAAGGTCAAGTTTCATTTTTTAAAAATAAGGATATTTAATCATTATAGCATCATTCACAAAATAGACCATACTTTCCCCTAATGCTTTACAGTGCCTCCTTTTTCCATACATACATAAACAAGCATACACACTTGAATAGGACTATTTATGTTTTTAATTATGTTCCATTTTTCTTTTTCTCCATCTTTGCTCCAACAGCACACTTTCTTAATTACTGCAGCTTTAAGCAAGAGATATGAATAATCTAATCCATGAACATGATAGATTTATTCCTATATAATATTTTGATGATATCATAAATACAACTGATTTTTTAATACTCTCCTTGTATCTAGTGGCCTTGTTAAACTTATTTATTAGCTTATGATGTTAGCTATTTTTTTTTTTTGTAGATACAATTTGTCACATTAAGGAAATTCCATTCTATTCCTGGTTTACCATCATGAATTGTTTGGCTGCTGAATTTACCAAATGTTTTTACTGCATCTTTCGAGATGATCATTCTTTTTTCTTTTTTCTTCTATTAATATAAGCTATGATTGATTTTCCAACATTAAACCGAACTTGAATATCCTGAATAAATCCAACTTTGTTTTTATATATTATTCTTTTAATACATTGCATGATTCGGTTTGCCAAAATTTTGTTTAGGAAATCTGAATCCAAGTTCATGAATGAGATCGGCTTGTAATATGATTTTCTCCAATTTCACTATGATGTCTGTAGGTGTATATTTCTCTTTATTTACCTGGCTTGAGCTTCATTTGGCTTCATGAATCTGTGGGTTGATTTAGAAGTTTTAGAAAGTTCTAAATGATGATGACTTCAAATAATGTTTCTACTCCTCTACTCTCCTTCTGAATAAGTATACATACATTAGGCATTTTCACTATATATTATATGCCTCTTACACTCTTCTCTGTTTTTTCCATGTCATCTTCTCTTCATGTTTCAGTCTGGATTCTTTCTTATGACCTACCTTACAGTATACTAATTCCCTGTCCAGCTGGTTTATTCTGTTGTTATCTCACCTACAGTTTTCTTGATTTTAATTACTAAAATATTCAGCTCCAAAACTTCTATTTTCTTTCAAATGTGCTGTACCTTTAAAAAATAATTAATACTTATATCATTGAACATAATAAGCATAGTTCTAGAGCCCCTATTGGCCTGTTTCTATTGATTTTTATCCATGTTGTCTGGCCTTTTATACGCCTAATTATCTTTCTCTGTCAGACAGTATATTTGAAAATTATTTTGTTGAAGTAATTTGAGACTTAGGTTGATTATTATCTTCCTCCAGAGTAGACTATCCATTTGCTTTTGTTAGGTACCTGGGGGGTATTAGCAATTCAAGATCACTTTACTACTTTTTCCAATGATGGGATTTTCCCAGCTACCCAGATGACTTGCCGTTTGTCTGCTGTCTGTGCAACGACTGGCATACTTCCTGTTTACAGTTCAGTCGTTTAAGGTCCCAACCCAAAACATGGGTTTTTGGCCACTGTCCTACGACTTACAGTCCTAGACTCCAACAATTTTTCCCCACCAGTTCTGCAATAATATCAAAAGTACTACTCAGCTTCTCATCTGCCCCTTTTGGATCACCAATTGTATCCAGCCCCAAAATGCCTGCCATGTTCCCAGATCTTGGACCAGTAATTCTTCACTACTTTATTAGCAATTCAGTTCCAGTTTGTATTTTGTCTAGCTTTATTCATTGTCATCAGTGAGAGGACTATTCTGAGTTACCTCCTCTGTCATTGCTGTTAGGTCTATAACTAAATATTTGCAAGCTTATCTTTTGTTTCCTTAACACGTAAAAGAACAGTTTTATGATCTGTGACTGGTATTTACAAAGCCTTGCAGTTCTAGTTTCTGCTTGCTCTTACTCATAATGACTTATCCACTTTTGTGCTTGTTTTTTGACTGCAGCTATTCGTTCTTATAAAATTACTTGACAGAAATTACCTGAGGCCTAGGATAAAGGTGTCTTCTTCCAATTAGGACTCGCATTTCCTTCTTCCAGGTTTCTAGGGGATGCTACTAACCAATCTGGGACTATTTTAAACTCAATTCACCATTTGATATAATATAGGTAATGTGAACTTGGACTGTAAATCTACTCCAGGGCTGGATTATGGTTATAACTTCTGCACTATACCGAGACACTTTCTTTGCAGTCTCTGAGATCAGGTGAGAGGGTTCATCATTATGTCGGGGAGCAGGCTATGGTGGTTTTGGTGAAGGGAAAATCTCCTATTAGACTTCATACTTTAGGTAGCCCTTAGGCTTTTACTTTTGTCTCCCTACCCCATGAGGCCTGCAAAATCGTAATTCACATTTGCCAGCCTGGCAAATACTCTTGGGGCATTTAGTTATAAGCACAACTGTCTAAACTCTTGCTTTTTCTTTGGCCTGATAACTCTTTATTTCTCCTTATCTCTTTGATGCTTTTAAGAAAATTACTTTTAAATTTTTTCCAGAATTTTTAGATGTTTTTGATGGTAGAGTTGGTGCAAGTCCCCTAGATCACCATATTTCTTACAGAAGTGGCTGCGGTTTGTTAAAAAGCAAAATACATGCAAGAAAGCTTACAAACATTTTATTTCTGAACAGAATCAGAGAACCCCAAAAGCCAGAAGGGACATGAGACACACAGTAAGTATTTCAAAACCCAGGTCTCCTCAGTTTCCAAATCTCTTTTGTGGCAATAGCATTTTTGTGTATCACACATTTAACCTGTTAGCCCTAAAAACATTTCTCAGAACTTCAGAAAAATTATCTAAGGAAACTGTGTCAAAGCAGTAACAGAATGCATCAGTGTGTTGAGGTCTAAATTAGAGGACAAAGGCCTCAAGATTAATCTCTCACCATTCCTCAGTGAGTGCTTGCCCAAGTTCTACCAGTCCCCCACCCCCACCCCCGTCACTTCTAGGCTGTCTTCAAATCCTTCACTGGGTACTTGGCTTTGGTGTTAATGATTTTGTTACTCCAGGCAGTTTTCCAAACAAAAAGGAATGGTTATTTATAATTCCTAGACTGAAATCATAAATACCATCAGCTGAATTACACTGAAATGTCCGTATAACTCTATGAACAGAAGTTCACATAAAGTTAGTCTGTCTTGGCTAGGTAAAAAGGATTTTAGCTATAAAAGTTGCAAAAGGATCTTACTGTAGGTAAGTTTAGACTCTTAGGTGGTCCTGCAGTGTATACTCTGAGGACAGCTTTGCAGCAAGGTTCCTGACACAGATCATTTAGGCTAGGAGCCAGACAACATTTTTCTCCCTCAAATTATAAGGGATCAGTGGTATTCCAGTAAATTGCCCCTTTGTGAATGAAATAACTTTACTTAGATTTTCATACTGAAATACCATACTGAATACCTTTCTTATACAGATCATTTTACTTTTTCCTCAAAAATTTTGTGATTACTTCAGTCTGAAACAGTATTCATGACATACGGTATACATGGTGGTATCTTCAAGCAAATGCCTTTTAGTTCAAAGTATAAGTACCCTTTATAAAAAAAAAAATCAGTATCTGCTCATTTTAAAATAATTAGAGATTTTTCCAAGGTATATAAAACCTCCAAACACTCCATCTAGTACATGCTGGACAACTAGCAGCTACTGAACTCTCTCATACTCTGAAAGGGACATGTTATACAAAAGAACTGACTCTATGTGGCTCTGCCATGATATCACAGTGAATATGCTGCTCTCAGTTCCTACAGAGGATTGTATTTTCTGATGCCAAAATGCAGCTGAGCACTATCTTGTAAAGCTGATCATTCATATGACTGAAAACCCGGTAATTCCACCCATGAAGCATATCCCCTAGAGCAGAGCACTGATTCTCAAAGTATAGTCCCTGGACCAGCAGCATCAGTGTCACTTGGGAACATATTAGAAATACAAATTCTTGGGACCCACTCCAGACCTACTGAATCAGAAATCCAAGGTGTTTTAACAATTCCTCTAGGTGATCCTGATGCAGACTAAAGTCTGAGGCTCCCTGCTTTAGAGAAATTCTTGTTCACTTGCTCTGATAGAAGAATTGTTTGAGCAGAATTGCCCCTTCTCTGTCTACCTCTCCCCTCCCCCACACACATCCAATCCCGAAAATGAACATCTACTGTCAGGAGAACAATATAAAAAAATGTACTACTAACACAATGTAGTACTCACTATACAACAGAGAAAATAAATGAAAAACAGCTAAATTTACAAGCTTAAATAAAACTTAGACCCATAATTTTGATTGAAAAAAATCACGTTAAGTCTGCAGTGTGATATTTTATAAAGGTTAAACACAAGCAAAACTAAATAATATATTATTTAAATATATATTTATGTGATAAAGCAATAACACTATTTTTTAAAAACAAAGAAAGGATACCCCTTTAATTCTGTACAGTATTTCCCTCAGAGGGAGCAGAGGCAAGGGGATAGGGTGAGGAAGGAACACAGTGGGAACCATAAATGTACTGGGATCAATCTAGTTCTTAGGTTGGTCATGAGATTGCAGCTGTTCATTTATTTATGTAATTTTTAACACTACATTCTTTTGTATATATAAAATATTATATAATACATTTTAAACCCAGAAAACAAAAAAATGCAGCTAATAAACAAAGATAGTCATTACCTTAAATAGAAAAATTAGAAACCACCTAAGTGATATAAATTGTGTAAATTGTGATATGTTCATTCAGTAAAAAAGAATTTTAAAATATATGAGAAAAAATTTATGATAAAATTAGATAAAATAATGTAAAAAATGTACAGTAGAAGGATTAGAAAAAATACAATAAAATGTCAATAGTGGGTATTACAGGGAGTTTTGTTTCTTCTTTGTACATTTAAATTTTTCTATAGTGAATAATAAATACTTTAAAAATCATTAAGGATTTTTAAAACTGTCACTGAAACATTTAATAACTCTAAGCCATTAAAGAAAACTACCAAATCTTCCACTGGAAACAGGAAGTTGGTATTTTGTGAAAATCTGTGATATATGAGCTTTAATATTCAAAGTTTTATATTTTCTGCCATAAAACTGTGTATCTTTATTACTCTGATTTCATTTAAAATAATTTGATGTTGTTTGTGTGGGAGGAAATATGACTGAGAAAACCATGACCTAAAGAATATATTTTTGCCATAGAGGACTTCAATGAAAACAACTAAAAACAACTTCGATATCCTTAAGAACAAAAAGAAAAAATATCCACCAATGGTTGACCAGCTTTTGGAAACACCGAAGAAACACATATACTGAGAGTCTGCCTTATAGCCCCAGGGCCCATCATAATAAGAAAGAAACATAAAGATTAAGGCCAGAGGCCAGAGATTTGTTACATACCTCTTTTTCCAATATTCTAGCGACCTCACCAAGGGTACGATCTAAAGCAGAAACCTTATTGTTTGCCCATGAGCCACTGTCTTGTACTTGTAGTTGTTTTAGAAGATCTTTGGCTAATCGCTGAAGCCTTGGATACAAAATGAAAGAGAAGAATGACATGAATGTATTAGACTATAATATTTTGTTTTCCTAAATATTTTTAAACAAAAGTTACTTTCATTATTGTATTAGAAACTGCTTCATAGAGCACCTAAGGGGAAAAAAAACAAACCACTCCTAAGGCTGGTATTATCCTATGTTCACAAACACCAATCTAGTCCTTGTGACACAAAATAGATCTAGAGAACAGTACTGTCCATTCACAGGATTAGCTGGAGCAATCGCTGCCATCAGTTTCCACGTGACCCTTAAACTAGAACAGAATTGGAGATGGGGAAAGGTGAGAGTATGATGGCAGAGAAAATGAGTATAAGACCCTGAGCAGGTTTTCATATTTTGATTTAAATCTTCAAGGTAGCCTTGGATACCATGTTATAAGCACTGCAAACTCTCAGAATATCAAACTCTCCATTTTCCAATTTACAGGCAATTTGGGGATTTCCTGCCACTGCTGATGTGATTTAGACAATAGAGCAATTATTTCCTTTTCACCAAGAATAACATGTATTTCCTAGATCGTAAGATTCTTTAGTAAGGGGAAGGTATGTAATATTTCTTTGAAGCCCTTACTTCTTCTGTTTCATATACCTTACTCTTTGATCAATCTTCCTCTCCTTTCAACTTACTTGCTTGAGTATCCTACCAGCAGATACTCACCAGACACTTTCCCAGATCTCTCCACTTTTCCCCTATGCATCATCTCCCTGTTGCCTTACTTCCATTTTTATCTATGATTGATTCCATAGGCCATCATTATAATCACTTTCTTGTAAACGTGTGCTACATTCCCTTTCTGTTGTTCTGTTACTCCTACAGCTAACCCCCAGCCATGGTAACAATCACTAATGTTTGTTTAGTGGGCCAGGCATCCCTCTCAGTGCCTTGCATACATTAATTTATTTAGCTGGATTAGTGAACATCTGCTTGCCTTTTCCATTTTTGATACTGAGAAACAGTCATACCATGCAAAAGACTGGTATGACTACAGATTCAGAATCTTACTAATATACGTTTGTCTAGTCTGCTCACTCTCCTACACAGACTTGCCCATTGCTTTCACATATGAAGATCTTACATTTTATAGAGGAAATGGAAGCTACTGGAACCAGAAAATCTTTCTGCCACAAAATCGACAAGGATATCAGCACTTCACCCATACTCTCCCTTATTTCTCCTATTACAATCAAGGAAGACTGATTCCTCCCATGTAGGGCTAGTCTTGCCACACAGGCTCTGTATGCACGAGGTCTTCCTGGATCTAAATCCCGCTCTTC
>NW_006789256.1:560575-562745 GCF_000442215.2 Lipotes vexillifer
CCCGCTCTTCCTGCTTCAGTGTCTTTGCAAATGCTATTCATTCCTTCCTCTGAAATGCTTCCCCCACCTCCACATTATCTAGAAAATTCTTACTTATCCCTAAGTTTTTAGGCCAAACATTGCTTCCTCTGATTTGACTATTCCTTCAAATCACTTATTACAAGTCTCTCCCATGCAGAGATTTACAACAGAACTTTTGATAATGATGGGAATGTTCCATATCTGTACTGTCCAACATGGTGGCTGCTAGCCAAATGTACCTATTGTGCACTTGAAATATAGTTAGTGTGACTGAGGAACTAAATTTTAAGTTTTATTTAATTTTAGTAATTTAAAAAGCCATATGTGGCTAGAAGCTATCATACTGGACAGTGCAGAAGCACAGTATTAACTTCATGAGACAGGGTTCTTTTCTTTTTTTTTATTATTAATTAATTAATTTATTTTTGGCTGCATTGGGTCTTCATTGCTGCACATGGACTTTCTCTAGTTGCAGCGAGCAGGGGCTACTCTTCGTTGTGGTGCGCGGGCTTCTCATCGTGGGGGATTCTCTTTGTTGTGGAGCACAGGTTCTAGGCGCGAGGGCTTCAGTAGTTGTGGCACGTGGGCTCAGTAGTTGTGACTCGTGGGCTCTAGAGCACAGGCTCAGTAGTTGTGGTGCACAGGCTTAGTCGCTCCGTGGCATGTGAGATCTTCCTGGACCAGGGATCGAACCTGTGTCCCCTGCATTGGCAGGTGGATTCTTAACCACTGCGCCACTATAGAAATCCCAAGACAGGGTTCTTGTCGACCCATTCACCATCTTATCCGTAGCACCTTTAGATAAGTACCCTCAATAGATATTTAATGATGAATGGTCTAAGAAGAAATTTCTTCTTTACATTAATATTAATAGTAACCATAACCTCATATGTTACAAAATGCTTTCATGTACATGATCATTTTTAGTCCTCTGAAAAACACTGTCCATCCCTGTTTGAAAAATGAAGACGCCAAGGCTCAGGCAAATTAGGTGACTTTCCCAAGCCCTCACGACTGGTAAATGTATTATTGGGACTAGAAACCTAGGCCTTTAATCTTCAAATTTCATGCTTTGTCTCCATACCATATTAGTCAATTCAAATAAGGAAATTTCACTCACAAATGAATAATATCTTAGAATATAATTTCATCTAGAAATGTATTTATGTAAAAAAATTGAACTCCTCAAAGAATACAACAGTAATTGCAGCTCAAAAAGGCCCTGGTGAACTCCAGTTTAAACCTAAGCTATCCATATGAAGTTTACTTTGATAAGTCAAGGAATAAATACAAACTCTAAAATCAGAAATACCTATGCTTAAACTCTGGCTCCAGAACATACCACATATGTAAACCCTGGGGAGGTTATTTATCTACTTTCAATCTCAGTTTCTTCAACTTAAAAGTGGAGATTTTTATATATATATATTTTTTCTTTCAGAGCTTCTGAAGATTAGAGATAATTAATGTAATGTACCTAACACCATTCACTAAAGTAGACATTCAATAAATGACCAACTCTTATTACTATTCATTGACAGAAAGTCTCAACCTAACAAAAGGAAAAAGGGAATATAATAAATACAAAAATAGAATAAGAGCAACATACTTTTCTTCCTAATCGAATATGGGCTAGAGTCCCATCCGATTAAAGTTACTGACCTTATCATGTGGATGAATATTGGCAGCGAACTTCATTGTGTGACAGATAAGTAGCCACTTCAGCTTTTGGCTGAATAAAGCCTGCACACCATGTAACTGAATATCCAGCCATAGCAATGGATGCATATGAATCTAGCACTATTCTTACCAAGAATGCTCACATTCCACTGAAAACCAGGGGTATTTAGGGAGGCACAAGGGCCATTTTAATTCACAGAATACAAGAGGCTTGTATTTCACCCTGAGGTAAATCAAATCTGGGATTCATATGAACCTATCTTTCAAGGAAGAATGCCAAATCAAGGGGATGCTTAGGTAACATGAGCTAAACCTCTGTTTTATTCCCTGCCTCCAAAGAAGTACCACAAATAATACAGCCCCTCTCAAGAAAAACATTAGATTTTGATTCATACTATAAATAATGATAGAATGTCACAGGACTCAAGCCCTGAAAGCTGTATTTTCCCTACAGGGCAAGAATAGGAGC
>NW_006789256.1:562853-573521 GCF_000442215.2 Lipotes vexillifer
TTATTAATACGAAATTGCTATTTGAGTTACTTCTGGCATGTTAATTTTTTCTAGCATGTAAAGAAAAAGTGAAGGATTCATAACTCCTAGCCTAGAACATGAGAAGTATCTGTCAGGTAAATGGCTTTATGGAGAATTTTTTAAGGTCAGATATTTTCTTCTCAAAACTTGAACAAATTCTAACAACTCTAAGTTCAAACCTGTCACTGGCAAAAGTGAAATATAAGGGCTTCTCTGTAAGGATCCCTAACTTTTACCACAGTCAATTTTGGGAGGTTCATTAGGATCACTGGGAAGATTTATAAACGTGTAAGAAAGGGGAATGGGCCCACGTTAGGAACTAACATTGCCCTTCGGTGTGATGGACAGGAAGACATAAACATATTAACTTCTTTCTTCTTTCACCTCCTCTATTTGAAAGGTACATAGTCTAAATTTAAGGCTACTGGTTCCCCTTCCATTTGTAAATAATATGCTTAAGCCTGTATTTCTAAATGTAACAGCCTAAGAAATCCCCATATAAGATGAAAAAATCAGTGTGCATATATTGCCTCCTACATTGATCATCATTCATTGTTGCCAGCCAGCAACATCCTTTCCTGTGGAAAAAGAACCCAACTATCTCTTTCAGGGAACTACCTCACCTTCATACTTACATGGGTATACTAGATGTGCTCAATGCTATCAGGGTGTTGCTGCTCCCAGGCCCTCATTCTTAGGGGAAAGATCTAGAAAATGTGTGTATATTATTATATAAATAAATATAAAAAATACATATAACTGGGCGCAGTGGTTGAGAGTCCACCTGCCAATGCAGGGGACATGGGTTCGTGCCCCGGTCTGGGAGGATCCCACATGCTGCGCAGCGGCTGGGCCCGTGAGCCATGGCCGCTGAGCCTGCATGTCCGGAGCCTGTGCTCCACAATGGGAGAGGCCACAACAGTGAGAGGCCGGTGTATTGCAAAAAAAAACCCCCCATATAACTATATATATAATTATATATACACAGAGTTGATGCTTGAGCAACAGGGCTTTGAACTGTGCAGGTCCAGCTATACGCAGATTGTTTTCACTATGTATGTCCCACAGGATTCAGGGGTGGTTGAATCTGTGAACACAGAACTTTGGAGGGGAAGGCCGACCGTAAAGGTTACAGGCAGATTTCTGACTGCTCGGAGGGCCGGCACCCCAGCCCCCACCCTCACTGTTCAAGGGTCACGTGTGTGTGTGTGTGTGTGTGTATCCCTACACTTTACATCTATATTTATTTCTACTTATATATATAATGGAAAATAGGAGTTAAAACCGATACCTACAATTCCAATTCACCACCATAGGATTTTCTATTCTCCCTGGGTCTATTTTTAACTCTCTTTTCTCATCCTTAATATATTTACTTATGTGAACAATCCACCTAACATATCATGCATCTTTCTTTATGCATACTGTTATCTTCCTGCTTGGCCTCCAACTCCCTACTCTGGGCTCTTCTGCCATTCTCAGCTTGCTTGGGTTTCATACCCTTTGCAAGACTCCCCTGACAGACTGTGCCAGGATGACATTCCATGCATTACCCTCCTCATTTGGCTCTGATTCCCCACACCAGGCCATGGTGTCCTACCCCACATGGAAGCTCCCTGCGCTCTGCTTGGGTTCTGAACCTCCATACCTGGCGCCCCTCCTTAGCCTACTCTGACACCCACCGTTGTGCCACTGCGGCCTCCAGCCATCCAGCCAGTGCAGATGGTTGCTTGGTGCTCTCTCATCTAGTGGCTTTAGGACTGAACTTTTCTGGAAAGGGAGGGGAAACTGGAGGAAGAGTCATTTTCATTTATTAGCTAGAATAATTTTATAAGGAGACATTTCTTTTCATCTGCTATTTGGTTACCAATTTCAATCGGTTACAATAATTATCCTTTTTGATGCTCAAATTGCCCTATTTTTGTCTATTAGTAAATTTTTCAAGTCAGCTCCTGAGTCTTTTGATAAAACACTAGCAGTCTTTGAGAGATTCCTTGCCATCTAGTATGACAGAGCATTCAGATCTAGCATTAGACATTTTTCCAAGAAGTTCTTGCTCCCTTTAGTGAGATATGCTCACTGCTACTGCATTGGTCATTGTTTCTAGGCCTCTTCAATTGACAGAGCTAGGAAATAAGTAAATGTGTGTACACACACATACATAATACATGTGTATCTATATATGTATATACACAAATACGCAGAACACTTTTTAAAAGATAAAATATCTCATAAATTCATATATTTCAAATTCAGTCCTACAGGGGTATTACCTGATCTCTAATGTATTACATCTATCTCCTTTCATCCAGACTGAGAATTCAGTTTCTCAGTAATACAGGGGATGAAAGAATGCTAGTCTCCATAATCTTCTTTACTTTATCCTTATTATTACACACATAGACTCAGAATAACATTATCAATAATACCATCACCAATATAATTGGAGAATGGTTAATTTTTTAGAATATGTTTTCCTCATTCTCCCCAATATTTTTCTTATAGTTACACTACAAAAACATCTGAGATACAGTTATTATGTAATATTCTTTTTCTTCTGGCCATCAGTTATTCTTAGTTCTATAAGAAACTATAACTTTACTATTCATCCCTAGTCTTTATGTTGATGTCTAATAATTTTGATTGTCTAAGGTTCATTCTCTCTTAGTATTTAAGATCCTCAAGAAAAGAAAATGTGGGTCAAGGATTTTGTAACTGGCAAAACTGATTTTTTTTTTTTTTTTTTTTTGTGGTACGCGGGCCTCTCACTGTTGTGGCCTCTCCCGTTGCAGAGCACAGGCTCCAGACATGCAGGCTCAGCAGCCATGGCTCACAGGCTCAGCTGCTCCGCAGCATGTGGGATCTTCCTGGCCTGGGGCACGAACCTGTGTCCCCTGCATCAGCAGGCGGACTCTCAACCACTGTGCCACCAGGGAAGCCCAGCAAAACTGATTTTTGAGGGCATAAAATTATTGATAAGAAAGAGTAAGAACTAAGGCAACATTGTTCATATCAACCCTTCCTGAGGAACCTACTTAAGAATGAGGTTCAGGTGCTTCTCTCAAATTGGTTCCCTGAACCTTCCAGTGAAAATCTGTTAGTTATTTTGGGGTTATCCTTTCCTTACATCTGTTATCCCAGTTGCTTCTCTTTGCTTTCTTTCACACTGATGTCATTACCATGCAGGTCTTGTGGCTATTTGTTCCCGTCCACTTGCATTTCAGATTTCATGTAGATATCTGGCAATGTAGTGTTTTTTGTAAATGCTTCCATGGGTTTTTGGTTTTCTTTATTAGTTATCTGGTTTCTATGTTAAAATTTGAAGATATTGAAAATTTATGCTTCTATTCCTACTGCCATCTTTCTAGACTTCTAATTAAAAGAATATCCTGGTTGCCCTGTGGCGAAGAGACTGTAGTAAACAAGGGCAGAGCAGTGTAGAACTAATTAGGAAGCTGCTACAATAATCCAGATGAGACACACTGTAGGTTAGACTACACTAGTTACTATGGAGGTAATGAATAGTGGTCAGATTCTGAATATATTTTACAGATAGAGCCAATAGAATTTTTTGATGGACTGAAAGTGTGAGAAAAAGGATGACTCTAAAGATTTTAGATGTCTTAATTTAAGGATGGGCTTGCCATCCTTAAATTAAGGATGAGCAAAAGTATGAGGGGTAAGGTATGGGAGCAAATTTCAGGAGTTTAATTTTGCACATGTTCACTTGAGGCATCCAAGTGAACAGAGACATTCAAGTGGAAATGCTAAATAGGAAGTTGGATATAGTGTTCTGGAGTTCTGGGGACAGGTCTGTATTGGAGACATAAATTTAAAGTCCATCCAGATACTAAATGTTTAAAGTCATGAAACTAAATGAGACTACCAAGGGAGTAATTCTCTATTTGAACTCTCAGGACAAAGGCATGTTAATGTCAGTGGTCAAAGAGACAAGAAACAACCAGGCAAAAGATACTGAAAAAGAGCATCTAGTCAAGTAAGAGGAGAATCCAGAGAAAGTTGTATAGTAGATTGTTACATTAAAGGTCCCCCTTGAAGTATATCTTGCCAGCCATGACGTACATAGTCACCTCAGACAGTGACTACGGACATGGCAAAATGACTTGCCTTGGCCAATGGGACATAAACAAATGTGACACAAGCAGAGGCTTGATCAGGCCTGATATCCTCTATGAACACTGATGCAAAAACCCTCAATAAAACAAGCAAAACAAATTAAACAGCATATTAAAAGGATTATACACAATGACCAAGTGATCTGTCATCCTCAAGGAGGCTGACCAAAGCTTCTTTATATGGCAGTCACAGGGGAGCAAGAGAGCAAAGTTGTGAGCAGAAGCCTCAAGACTTCTGGAGCCAAGGCTCGGGAGTCACATATTGCTTCTGCAGTAGACTGTGGATGAGAACAAGTCAAAAGGCTAGAACAAATTCAAGAGTAAGGAAAATAGAGTCCACTCCTTGATGGAGAGGTGGCAAAGTTATATTGCAAAGGGACATGCCTCCAGGAATGGCTCAACAACTTCTGGCCATCTTTGCAAACACTATACCACATCATATATTAAATTTCCTCAAATTTTGGATCTATTTCTAGACTGCTTTAAAAAATCTATTCCATTAATTTGTATTATTATTCACATGCCAATACAAAACTATTTGGTGGATAAATTAGGAGTTTGGGACTAGCAGATACAAACTACTATATATAAAATATATAAACAACAAGGTCCTACTGTATAGCACAGGGAACTATATTCAATATCTTGTAATAAACTATAATGGAAAAGGATTGGAAAATATATATATACTGGATCATTCTGTTGTATACCAGAAACTAACACAACATTGTAAATCAACTATAAATTAAAAAAATAAAGTACAACTTCAAGTGCTAGAACATAATCATATACATAATGAATAAAAGATATCTTAACCGTAAACAAAAAAGTGGACAACCTAAGCTCCGGATTCACATTGCCTTTCAATAAGACTACACCAGTCTGTACCCCTATCAGTAGTATTATATAAGTACCTTTCTCTCACTGCACCTCTACTGGCAGTCTATTTGAGAGAAGCAAAATGATGATGTTTTTGTTTACTTAGCTATTACACTTAGTAATTACACTTACACCCAATGGCGGAGTCTAAATCCTCATCTGTCAAGTGGCCCTTGCAACGATCTTGAATGAGATCTCCTCAGAGTAAGAACCAGTACAGCCTTGCCAGAACTTGTTTTGTTAGAATAGGGTTTCTTTACCTCAGCACTACCGATGTTTTGGATGTGGTAATACTTTGCTGTGGAGGCCTATCTTGTGCACTGAAGAATGTTTAACAGTATCCCCTGGCTTCTGCACGCTTGATGGCAGCTGCACCATTTTTCCAAGCTGTGATAACCAAAATATTATCACATACCCCTAGGCACAGACAAATGTCCTCTCGCAAAACCATCCCCAGTTGGATACCACTGTGTTAGCAGAATAAAATTCTAGGCATCAGATACAAAGTCCATGACCACAGGCATACAATGATGGTTCAGATAAGCTTTTGTTACAGGCAAAGACTGAAAAGACAAAGAACTAAAATGTAGGATAAAATACTCACTTTGCTTTATAGGGTGAGTCTGAGCCAGAATTTTTTGTTTCCAATAAACTCTCGTATTCCTTGGCCCTAAAGAGAAAAGAGTTTTATCACTGTTAGTTATTTTGCTGCTAATTTTTATAACGAAATAAAACTTTGGCTGTGTTTTTCCTCTCCCAGTACTAGGAACATTACTACACTAATTTTCACAATTAGATTTCTGAGACTGCATCTTTAAAATATTATAAATCTATCAAAAAAGACTTAAAAATACATATTTCCTCACAGGATATAAAAGAGATTCATAAAAACACTTCTGAGTTTAGGGACATGGTACAGAATTATGCTTTTTTCAGAAATGTTAAAATCATGATAATTAAATTTAAAACCATACTAAGTTTCTACAAGGTGGTTGAGGTGCCTCAAGAGGCATATAGTGCAAGATTAAATACAGGTAAAGAATAGTCACTTAACTCTAGAAATAATTTTAAAAGGCAGTGGAAATGACTTGACCAGATACTCAAAGATCTGTTTTGTTCTGCTTTTGTTATTTATACTGACTAAATACCAAAAGTCTGTAAAAATCTGAGACAACAGTCTTCTGCCATTGTCCAACTAAGCTCCACCTTGCCTGTAACTGTAGGTGACAGCCATCAACAGGTCACCAAACTAAGCAGACATCACTACAGCAATCCATTAACAATGACTTAATTTGTCAATTTCCCTTTTCAGAGGAAAAAGAGAAAAATACTAATTTAATTAACCATTTACCCAAAGGGTTCTAGTCTCAAATAATTAGTCCAGTGACCTATGAAAGAATTAGTCACAATGTACACCAATCCATACAGCAATGACTGGTGAAAAAATAAAAACTGTTTCATAAAAAACCTGAAAGATGCAAATTACAACACACCCAATGAGAAAAAAGCAATCTAGCATAGGTTATGCTTGGGAATGAAGAAATAACTAAATTAGAATTAAACATTAAATTATGTATTGCTTCAACCTACGTATGCTCATTGCTATCAGCCAAAATATTAAGGCATATCAAAACGGGGAAATAACCACATTGTAGTTGCAAGTAATTGTGACCTCATATGAAAGGCGGGGAAAGTAACAATTTTTCAGGATTGAATATGTTCCAAGAGCTGTGCCAAGGAGCTACACATTCATTGTCTCATACAGTCTTACAAACTCAATATATATATTGTCCTCATTTTACAAAAAAGAAATTGAGGCTTAGGAAGATGCCAGTTATATCAAGACATATATTTATCTGAGCCTTCAAGTGGAGAAAACTGAATACATTCTCCCATTCATGCACACCTAACTAGAAAAATACTACCCAAAGAAATACTAACTTTACCTGGAATGGTAGTTAACCACTTTTTCCTAACTTGAATCTCACCTTGATTCACTTTTAGCAATAAATTAAATATTTATTTCCAGAGCCCCTACTCTGTATAAACTAGAGTATGTGGGGATAATAAGAGTTATATATATATCAGGGATGGGGTATATATATATATATATATATATATATATATATATATATATATATATAGTGGGAATATTCAATGTATTTAGTCTCCATAAGGAGGAGGAAGATACAGCATTAAAAGATACATAGTTCTACAAAGCTGAGTAAGTGACTGATGGGTACTGTCACAAGTGCTCATTTCCACCTAAGATGCTAGGGTTTCCTCAAGGAAATGGAAAGTGTACCTGCTTGAAGGATAGGTAGCATCTGAATATACAAAAAGAAAATGCCATTAATAGGGTAGAGAATTGAGCAAATAATGCTAGACATGGGAGAAACACAGGTTTTGCTTAGGGAACAGTGTACCGATCCCTTTTGCTGGAGCAAAAGATTAAAATATGGGAATAATGAGAGATAAGGCTGAAAAGAATTATTTCAGAAACTATATTATTATTAAATTCTGATTACTTACTCTTTAAGATAATGACCTACTTTATTAATATTTTAAATTTATTAGTGTTGTGTTGTATACTGCATTCCCTCACTTTTAGTCTCCTTGTCATCGTGGTTGTACTCTTTCTTAGCCATAATGTGGGATATTTATTTACTCCGTTTTATTTTTTGTTAGCTTTTCAGAGTTTACCAATATTCTCCAAGAATTAGATCTTATCAACTTCTATTTAATTTCCGTTTTTATCTTTATAAAGATATAGTACATTGTAAGTGCCATATGTATATTTGTTAAATAAAAATAAATACATCTATCCTATTTCCCATGAAGAAGATATGAATATTGTTCTAACCCTTGAGTTGTTTAGACCACTACTACTTCAACTGATAAAATAATTTAAGGCTAAAATTTCATTCTGAGTAAAGTTTTGACCATACTCCGTAAGTGTCACAAATTTCAAACAGTTTGTATTTCCATTTTGTCTTACTCCTAAAAAGTCTTACTTCAAATAATGGTTTCTGGCCCACTCCCACCCCTTGGTTCCGAAGTGTTAATTTTTTTGTCTTTATAATTCTTTTTTTCATTTTTGGGTCAGCTTTATTGAGGTATAATTTACAAACAATAAAAACTTTAAATTTTAAGTGTATAATTTGATGAGTTTTCACAGTTGTGCCTACCAACATAAGTGAAACCACAATCACGATATAAAGCATTTCCACCACCCCAAAAAATTTTCTCATGTTTTTTGGTAATAATTCTCTTTCCCAAGCCCCCACCTTCTTATTTCTAGGAATAATCCATCTACTTTTTCCCAGTATAGATTTCTGAATATCAAATTACTACAATCATACATATTTTCTTGTGTCTGGATTAATTCATTTAGAATAAATCTCGAGATTCTTTCATAATAAAATATATTATTAGTTAATTCCTTTTCACTGCTTTGCAGTATTCTATTGTTTGGACACCACAATTTATCCATTTCCAGTTGGATATTTTACTTCTTTCCAATCTGCGGCTACTACACTAAACATTTGTAGACAAGTCACTGCATGGGCAGATGTCTTAATTTCTTTTGGATAAATACCTAGGAATGGGGTTGCTGAGCAATCTGATAAGCATGTGCTTAACCTTAAAATACAAAAATGTTTACCAAACAGGTCATTCCAATTTGTACTTCTACCAGCAAAGAATGAGAGTTCCAGTTGCTTTAATCCTTGAAGAGTGTCTTGCTTAATTTCTTTATATCTGTGAGGTTCTCATATTTCCTTTTGACTTCTAACTTCATTTCCTTGTGGTTAGAGAAGATATCTTGCATGATTTCAATATTTTAAAATTTATGAAATCTTGTTTTGTGGTCTAATGTATGATCAGTGCTGAAGAGTATTTCATGTACACTCGAGCAGAATATGTATTCTGCTGTTTTGGGGTAGAATGTTCTCTATTCATCTGTTAGGTTTCGTCAGTTGATGTTGTTCAAGACTTTTATTTCCTTGTTGATCCCCAGACTGGTTGTCCTATCCATTATCAAAAGTGGGGTATGAAGTATCCAACTATTACTGGTGAACTGTCTATTTCTCCCCTCAATTCTGTCAGTTTTTCCGTCATACATTTTGTGACTTTCTCAGGTGCATATATGTTTGTAATTGTTATGTATTTTTGATCGATTTATCCTTTCATCACTACGTAATATCCTCTCTTTATTGTGCAATTCTGGTCTTAAAGTCTATGTTGCAGGATAGCAATATAGTTATTTCAGCTATATTATCTTGCAGAGGGTACTATTTGCATGAAATATTTCTATCCTTTCACATTAAACCACTTGGTTCTTATATTTGAAGTGAGTCCCTTGTAGACAGCATATAGTTGAATGATTTTTAAAAATTCATTCTGTCAAATTAAAAAAAAATTCATTCTGCCAATTTGTTTCTTTTACTGGAGTCTTTAATGCATCTATATTTAATGTGATTACTGATAAGGACAGATTTACTTCTGCCATTTTGCATTTTCTGTATATCTCTTTGGTCCCCCAATTCCTTCATTACTGCTTTATTTTGTGCTAAATATTTTCTAGTGTACCACTTTCATTCCCTTCTCATTTCTTCAAGCATATGTATATACTTATTTACTTATCTATTGTTTTCTTAGCAGTTGTCCTGAATTATAATTAACATCTTAAGTCATAACAATCTAGTTAGAATTAATACCAACTTAGTTTCAGTAGTATATAAAAATGTTCCTATATAGCATTTACCTCCTTTATGCTATTATTATAAGTCATTTCTTTATACATTGTATGTCCATCAACATAGGTTTATAATTATTGTTTTGTGTAGCTCTCTTTTAAATCAAATAGGAAAAATGAGGAGATACAAAAATACTACATTTACACTGATTTATACATATATAGTTACTTCTACAGCGTTCTTTATTTCTTTGTGTGGATTCAAGTTATTGTCTACTGTGTTTTTATCGCAGACTGTAGATTTCCGTTAGAGCTTCTTGAAGTGCAGGTCTACTAGTGACAATCTCTCAGCTTTTGTTTATCATGGAATGTATTAATTTCTCCTTCATTTTTGAAGTTTTGCCAGATATAGAATTCTTGGTTGACAATATGTTCTGCTTTTGTGTTTTTCTACCAGGAAACTGAATATGTTTATCCCACTGCCTTCTGACCTCTACAGTTTCTGATGAGAAATAAACTGTTATTATATTGAGGATGTTTTACATATGAAGAATTGCTTCTCTTTTGATGTTTTCAAGATTCTCTTTGTCTTTATCTTCCCATGTTTGATTATAATCTGTCATAACGTGGATCTCTGCATTTCTCCTACTTACGAGTTTGTTGAACTTCCTGGATCTGCAGATCATATCCTTCATTAAATCCGGAAAACTTTCAGCCATCATTTCTTCAAATGTTCTCTGCCCTTTTCTCTCTCTACTCTTCTCTGGGACTCCACTTATGTATATGTTGGTATGCTGGATGGTGTCCCACAAGTTTTTGAGACTGTATTCAAATTTTTCCCCATTCTTTATTCCTTCTCTTCCGGGGAGTGGATAATCTCAATTGAGAATCTTCAAGTTCACTGATTCTTTCTTCTATCTGCTCAAATAAGCTGCT
>NW_006789256.1:573543-587842 GCF_000442215.2 Lipotes vexillifer
TGCTGAACCCTTCAAGTAATTTTTTTTCACTTCAATTACTGTACTCTTCAGCTACAAAATTTCTATTAGTTCTTTTAAAATTTTTATCTCATTATTAACATTATCCAGTTGGTTACATATCATTCACATGTTTTCCTTTAGTTCTCTGAGAATATTTAAAAAAAATTTTAGGCCTTCCCTGGTGGCACAGTGGTTGAGAGTCCGCCTGCTGATGCAGGGGACATGGGTTCGTGTCCCAGTCCGGGAAGATCCCACATGCCGCGGAGCGGCTGGGCTCATGAGCCATGGCTGCTGAGCCTGCATGTCTGGAGCCTGTGCTCCACAACGGGAGAGGGCACAACAGTGAGAGGCCCACGTACCACAAAAAAAAAAAATTTTTTTTAAACCTTTGTCTACTAAGGCCAATGTCTGGGCTTCCCCAGGGACACTTTCTATTAATTTTTTTTCCCAGTGTATGGGCCAATTTTCTTTTCTTTTTTTTTTTTTTTTTTTTGCATGCCTTGCAACTGTTTCTTGAAAACAAGACATTTTAAATATTATAATGTGGCAACTCTGGAAATCAGATTCTCCTTCCTCTCAGGTTTTGTTTTTGCTACTTGATGTACTTGTTGTACATTTGTTTAGTGAGTTTTCTGAACTAATTTTCTAAAGTTTATATTCTTTGTCATTATGGCCCCTAACGTCTCTGTTCTATTACTTTAGCAATCAATTAGTGATCCAAGAGATTTCTTTAAACACCACAAACAATAACATCAAAAGTCCTAATCTAGTCTTGGCAGATGGGCTCTGTGTGTGTGTTGGGGCAAGCCAACAAGACTCAGTCAGGCAGATTAAAACTCTACCTTAGCTCTCACTTCCTGCTTGCATAAAAGACTAATGGTCAGGACCTTCTTGGATCTTTTCTGATCATGTACCCATCCCTGGGCATGCATATGGCCTTCTAGATTTCTCAGAGTATGTGGGAGGTTTTCAAAGCCCTTGTTCCCCAAGGCATCTCAATCCTCAGCCTTTCCCTGCAAATTTTTTGATTAATTATTTACACTAATTGTATACCCTTGCACTGGGCACCACCAACTAATACATTTGCCTTTAAATTGTTTTTGACAATCACCCCCAGGTAGCCTCCTCAGCTCTGGGAGAATCCTGAGTTAGGTAAAAGAAAGACAAACTCTTAGAACTAACCTTTCAGAGAACCATCAGTCAGGTTAAAACAACTACAGTTCTTTGAGTACAAGGTTTGTTCTGCTCCCTCCATTACTAAGTACCTGTAACACGGATGCTGGGAAGTTGAGACATGATCAGGGTAAGGTAAAACACCACTAGCCTCTTTTTTTAAACTGAAGTTTAGTTAATTTACAATGTTGTATTAGTTTCAAGTGTACAGCAAAGTGATTCGGTGATATATATATATATATATATATATATATATATATATATATATGTAGATTTTTTTTCAGATTCTTTTCCATTATAGGTTATTATAAGATATTGAGTATAGTTCCATGTGCTATACAGTAGATCCTTGCTGTTTATCTATTTTATAATATATAGTAGTGTGTATATGTTAATCCCAAACTCCTACTCTATCCCCCCCCCCACTATCCCCTTTGGTAACCATACATTTCTTTTCTATGTCTGTGAATCCATTTCTGTTTCATAAATAAGTTTGTATCATCTGTATCATCTGTATCACTTTTTAGATTCTATATAAAAGTGATTCTATATATAAATGATATCATTTGTCTTTCTCTGTCTGACTTGTGTCACTTAGTATGATAAACTCTAGGTCCATTCATGGACCTAGATGGCAAATGGCATTATTTCATTCTTTCTTAAGGCTGAGTAGTATTCCATTATATATACACCACATCTTCTTTATCCACTCATTTGTCAATGGACATTTAGGTTGTATCATGGGGTATTCCTCTGTGGGTTAATCCTATATGGAACTCTCTGTGCTTCCTGGACTTGGGTAACTATTTCCTCTCCCAGGTTAGGGAAGTTTTCAGCTATTACCTCTTCAAATATTTTCTTAGGCCCTTTCTCACTCTCTTATCCTTCTGGAATCCCTATAATGCGAATATTAGCGTGCTTGATGTTGTCCCAGAGGTCTCTTAAACTGTCCTCATTTCTTTTCATTCTTTTTTCTGTTCAGTGGCAGTGATTTCCACTACTCTGTCTTCAGCTCACTGATCTGTTCTTTTGCCTCGTTTAGTCTACTATTGATTTCTTCTAGTGTATTTTTCATTTCAGTTATTGTATTCTTCAATTTTGTTTGGTTGTTCTTTATATTTTTTAATTCTTTGTTAAAAAATTCTAATTTCTTGCTTTGTGCATCCATTCTCTTCCCAAGTTCTTTGATCATCTTTATGATCACTACTCTGAACTCCTTCTAGGGTCGACTGCCTATCTCCACATCACTTAGTTCTTCTTCTGGGGTTTTATCTTGTTCCTTCATCTGAAACATATTCCTCTGTTGCCTCATTTTGTCTAAACTGCTACTTGTATTTCCCTGTATGTGGTAGGTTGGTTAAGTTTATCAACCTTGGAGAAGTGGCTCTCTGTAGGAGACGTCCTATGCATCCCAGCAGTGCACACCCCTCTCATCACCCAAGAGCCAGGGGCCAGCTGGTCCCAGGGTAGTGTCTGGTCTGGATTTGTGGACTCGGTCTGCAGGCTGTGGGACTGTAGTTTTCTTGCTTCTGGTGTCTGCCCCCTGGTGGATGAGGCTGGTCTAAAGGTTTGTGTAGGGTTCCTGGCAGGGGGGGCCAGTGCCTGCCCCACTGGTGGGTAGAGCTGGGTCTTGGTCCTCTGATGGACAGGACCGTGCTAGGGGTATGTCTAGAGGTGGCTGTGGGCTCAGAGAGTCTTTAGGCAGCCTGCTTGTAGATGGACACATCCCCACCCAGTTTGTTGTTTGGCGTGAGGTGTGCTGTTTAGCACTTGACCCTACAGGCTGTTGGGTGGGGCCAGGTCTTGATACCAAAATGTCAGACTCCAGGAGAGTTCTTGCAGATGAATGCTCCCCACTGTGTCCGCCACCAGTGTCTCTGTCCCCAGGGGGCCACTGCCACCCCCCACCTCCACAGGAGACCCTCCAAGACTAGCAGGTAGGTCTGGCCCAGGCTTCTATCAAATTACCGCTTTTGCCCTTGGTCCTGGTATGAGTGAGATTTTGTGTGCGCTCTTTAAGAGTAAAGTCTCTATTTCCCCAATCCTGTGAAGCTCCTGCAATCAAGCCCTGCTGGCTTTCAAAGACAAATGCTCTGGGGGCTCCTCTCTCTGGTGCTGGATCCCTGGGCAGGGGGGCCTAATGTGGGGCTCAGAACTCTCACTCCTGTGGGAGAACCTCTGCAAATATAATTATTCTCCAGTTTGTGGGTCTCCCACCTGAGAGATATGGAATTTGATTATATTTCAAGTCTGCCCCTCCTATGGGTCTAGTTGTGGTTCCATCCTTATATCTTTAGTTGTAGAGGATCTTTTCTGGTAGGTTTCAGTCTTTTTCAATGATGTTTGTTCTGCAGATAGTTGTGATTTTGGTGTGCTCATGAGAGGGGGTGAGCTTGGGGTCCTTCTATCTGCCATGTTGGCCACTCTCTTCCCTCTCTTAACGAGGTTCATCTGATTTTTCTTAATTGCCTTTTCCCCCAGTAGCAATAAGCCTTTGATCATTTCCTGAGTTCAAAAAAAGTTGATTCTGACAGTTTTTGCCAGTTGATTCATTATTTTTATGGCAATATGGACTCTTGGAGTTCCCTACCCTACCTTTATTCACATCATTCAGGATTTAAAAAATTTTAAATAAAAGACCTTAATTCATATTTACATTATAATTGATGTGTTTAGCATTATTTCTGCCATTTTATTTTTTAAACCAACTTTGAGATATAATTCAAATACCATATAATTCACCCATTTAAATGTGTAATTCAATGTTTTTAAATATATTCATAGGGTTGTATAGCCAATCATCACATTCTAACTTTAGAAGATTTTTATTTTCCCTGAATAAAATCCAGTAACCTTTAGTACTCAATCCCAGTTTCTCTCCTCCTGCTCACATCCCCAAGCAACACTAATCTGCTTTTTATCTCTATAAATTTTTTTATCCTGGACATTTCATATAAATGGAATCATAAGATACATGGCCTTTTCCTGACTGGCTTCTTTCACTTACCATAGAGTTTTCAAGTCTCATCCACATTGCAGCACATGTCAATATTCATTCCTAAATACTATTTCATTGTATGGATATATCAAATTTTGCTTACCTATTCAACAGTTGATGAACATTTGGGTTGTTTCCACTTTTGGCTCTTATGAATAATGATGCTATGAACATACTTGTACAAGTTTTATTTGACCATGTTTTCAATTCTCTTGGGTACAAATCTAGGCATGGAGTTACTAGGTCATACAGTAATTCTGTGTTTAACTTTTGGGGAACTAACAAACTGTTTTCCAAAGTAGACAGACCATTTTATATTCCCAAAAATAAGGTATAAAGATTCTAATTTCTTCACATCCTTGCTCCTGTCTGTCTATTGAATATAGCCATCCTAGTTGGTGTTAAGTGGAATCTCACTATGGATTTGACTTCCCTGATGACTAATGATGTTGAGCATCTTTTCATGGTCATACTGGCCATTTGTATACCTTGTTAAAGAAATGTCTACTCAGATCCTTTGCCCATTCATTATTCGTCAGTCTACCAAGGCAAAAGAAATAAAAGCAAACAAATGGGACCTAATCAAACTCAAAAGCGTTTGCATATCAACAAAATGAAAAGACAACCCACTGAATGGGAGAAAATACTTGCAAATGATGTGGCTGACAAGGGGTTAATATCCAAAATATACAATCAGCTCATACAACTCCATATCAAAATAACACACAACCCAATCAAAAAATAGGCAGATGACCTAAATAGACATTTTTCCAAAGAAGACATACAAATGGCCAACAGGCACATGAAAAGATGCTCAACATTGCTAATTATGAGAGAAATGCAAATCACAACTACAATGAGGTATCACCTCACACTGGTCAGAATGGCTAATTTCAAAAAGTCTACAAAAAGTAAGTGCTGGAGAGGTTATGGAGAATACCGCTGGTGGGAATGTAAAGTGGTGCAGCCACTATGCAAAACAGTATGGAGGTTCCTTATAAAACAAAAAATGGAGATACCATATGATCCAGCAATCCTACTCCTGGGTATATATACAGAAAAAACAAAAACTGTAAGTCAAAAAGATACATGCACCGCAATGTTCACAGCAGCACTATTTAGAAAAGCCAAGACATGGAAGCTACTCAAGTGCCCATCAGTGGACGATTGGCTTAAGAAGATGATATATGTGTGTGTGTGTGTGTGTGTGTGTGTGTGTGTGTGTGTGTGTGTATGTATGTATGTATGTATATAGACATACACATACACACACATATGCAATGGAATATTACTCAGCCACAAAAAAGAAAAACATTGTCATTAGCAGCAACATGAATGGACCTAAAGAATATGCTTAGTGAAATAAGTCAAACAGAGAATGACAAATACTATATGATATCACTTATATGAGGTATCTAAAAAAGAATACAAATAAATCTCTATACAAAACAGACTCACAGACACAGAAAACAAACTATGCTCACCAAAGAGGACAGGGAAGTGGAAGTGAGAGACAAATTAGGACTGTTTGATTAACAGATACAAACTACTATACATAAAATAGATAATTAACAAGAATTTACTATATAGCACAGGGAATTATACCCAATATCTATAAAAATCTATAATGGAATACAGTCTGCAGAAAAAAACCCAAAGACAAATCAATATGCTGTACACCTCAAACTAACACAATATTGTAAATCAACTACACTTCAATAACAAAAAAATTACTCTGAGCATTAAACACACAGTACATAAAAAGAATGACATGATAACTATTCTTACTAAGAGTTTACAGTGAGGAGAGTAAATAAAATTTTTAAAAAATAAATAAGGTAATATCTGAGAATAAGATATCCTATAAAGAGAATAGGGTAATTAATATACAGTGGCTGATTATATGTATGTGTGTCAAGGATGTGAAGGATTTATAGAGCACAATTAAGGAAGGCCTCTGAGAAGTAAGTCTTTAAGCAGAAACCTGAATCAAGTGAAAGAGCCAGTCACAGGGAAATCTTGGGGAATTTCGGGCTGGCTAGAGGGAACATCAAGTGCCAATACACTAGGGAATATTCAAGGAACAGAATGGCAGCAATGGTAAAACGAATACAGAATTATGCTTATTATATAAACATGCTACTCCATTAAAAATGCTTTCTTGAAAGTCATCAATGATCTCCAGTATTACCAAACACAATGGCTTTTTCTCTGTATTCATTCTCCTTGAACTTTCTGACTATATTTCACATCTCACTATCAATGTCTTTTTCATGCTCGTCTCCTTTCACTTCCATTTAACAATTATCTATTGTTACTATTGCAATTTTAATATTATAATAATGAATGCTAAATATATAATTTTAACTTTAAGTCCAAATTTCAAACTCCTGAAGCTCTTCACTTGGAAGCTCAACCTTCACCTTGTTCTCTACATCTTTAAAACCAAAATCATTCTTAACATTGTACATCCACTTACCTATATTTTTCAATAGTACTTTGGACTAATATTTCAAAATTATTTTCTATTCTTCATTTTCTTTTCTCAATATTATTATCAACTCACTAATCTTAGATTAAAACATTTCTTGATTGCTTTCTTTAAATTTACTGTACTATACACTGTAATGTCAGCCCTATCACTTCATGCCTGAGCTAGCAAAATAATCTATGTACCCAAGCTCTCAACCTTCTAATCCTACCTGTATAGCACAGGTGACAAATCTTCCTAAGTCATTAATTTCCTGATGTTATTCCCTTGGTTATCTATGGTAGTTCTTTCCCAAAAGATATAGTCAATCTTCTAACTAGCATTCAAGGCTCTCCATAATTTGACCCTTTGCTACTTATTCAACTTTATATTCTCTGACATATCAACTGCATTTTATAATTGGATTTGCACAGTCCATTATCAAGACATTTTCACCAGTTAGGATACTGCTAGCAGGGAGCAGTACAGCTTAATACCTGCACAGATTAATGCAGAAGGCAAGCAATAGGAGGAAATTATTACTTTTACAAAAATAAACTTCAACTGAAAAGAATAAATAGGCATTTAACAGGCTTATGAATGTGGACACTGTCTACCAGTTCCTCTGGGATATCACTTGGAGAGCTGAAACCTACTTGCTGTATGCTCAGCCACATCATCTCTGTGCCCCTATTTCTTTTTTCCCCCAAGTTTACTGAGATATGATCAACATACAGCATGGTGTAAGTTTAAGGTGTACGAAGTGATGATTTGATACACATATATACTGTGAAATGATTACCAAAATAAAATTAATTAACACCTCCATCACCTCACATAATTACCATTGTGTGTGTGGTGAAAATATTTAAGATCTACTTCCTTAGCAACTTTCAAGTATTAAAATATAGCATTGTTAACTATAGTCACCAGCCTGCACATTAGATTCCCCAAACTTGTTCATCTCATAAGTGGAAGTTTGTTCCCTTTGACCAACATCTCCCCATTTCCCCCACCCCTGAGCCCCTGGTTACCACTGTTCTAATCTCTATTTATATGATTTTGACTTTTGTAGGTTCCATGTATAAGTGAGATCATATAGTATTTGTCTTTCCCTGTCTTACTACTACATAGTAAAATGCCTTTGGGGTTCCATACATGCTGGTGCAAAAAGGCATAATTTCGTTCATTTTTATGGGTGCTCCCTATTGCAATCAAGGACATACATCAGCATACAGCTAGATGCTCTAAGGACACCATCAACTTCTTCCTGCCTTCCTCTCTCATAATATATCTCAGATTTCTTTCTTATATCTATCAGTCCTCCACATGTCTGTGCCAAACATTCTGGCATCTAATTTTGATCCTTACTGAACCACTGTCTAACTACTTTGTGTGAGGAAGATTTTTTTGTTTATTTCTAAGTATGGCCTTTAGAAAGCCATTGTATTTTGTAAGCCTAAGTTTTCCGCATTTGTAAGATGAGGGAATACAACTAGCTAATTTTTAAAGGTCTTTTCCAGCTCTAAGATTCCATGATTCTAAATTCTTATTAACAGTACGTACAAATTTGTTGGGTAGGGACTTCCCTGGTGGCATAGTGGTTAAGAATCCGCCTGCAGGGGACACGGGTTCGAGCCCTGTTCCAGGAAGATCCCACATACTGCGGAGCAACTAAGCCCGTGTGCCACAACTACTGAGCCTGCGCTCTAAAGCCCGTGAGCCACAACTACTGAGTCCACAGGCCACAACTACTGAAGCCCACGCACCTAGAGTCCATGCTCCGCAACAAGAGAAGCCACCACAATGAGAAGCCTGCACACTGCAATGAAGAGTAGTCCTCGCTCACCACAACTAGAGAAAGCCTACATGCAGCAATGAAGACCCAACACAGCCAAAATACAAATAAATAAATAAATAAATTTTAAAAATTGTTAGGTAGATTATAAGTGGTTGCGAGCTTGCTAAAATGTAGATTCCTCACCTAAAACCAAGTTAATCAGAATCAACTGGCTGAAGCCCAAGAACCTATCTTTTAAATAGGATACCAAGTGATTCAGATGTAAGGGGTCAAAGACTACAGTTTGAAAATCATTGTCCTGTTTCATGATTTGATCTATATTAACAAAACAACATGAAACTTATCATTTATTGAGTTTTCTCTTAGACACTAGGCCAGTAGTTTTTAGAGTATGATGTGATGCCAAGGGGTCTCGGAGAAGCTTTCAGAGGTACAAGGTAAAAACTCATTCATTCTCATTCTCTTACAAGCATACAATGGAGGTGAGACTATATGGCATGTGAAATTACAACACAGAAGCAAATTTGAGAATCCACCTCTATTTTTTAAGCCAGACATTAAGAAAATTAACATAACTCTTCTTACTAAATTCTTTGCTTGTTTTAGAAAAGTTATTTTTCATAAAACTTTTTTCATTTTTAGACACTTTGTTTTATAAATTTATGTATTATTGCTTTGGCTAGAACTCACAGAATTATGTTCAAGTTCAAGGGGGATAGTCTTTTTGGTTTGCTTCTCGTTTTAAAGGGAAGCATTTAATGGTTCACTATAAAACTGGTTATAGTCAGTTGGTTTAAAATAGATATGCTTTAGTAAGCTAGACAAGCACCCTTATTTCTTTTTTAGAAATTTAAGAACTCACTGTGAATATACCTAGAACTGAAGACTTAAGAAATAACATTCTTCAACTACTTTTTATACTATTACTCTGTAGCTCCCATTTCTAGATATGTAGACCCTCATATCATTTGTAAATCAAATTCACTCACATGGTGCTTTACTTCCTTGTACTACCAGCATAATACAGCTCATCTGACTTACTGTGAAATACAGATCTTTTAACCTATTCAAAGTAACTCAATACATATTATACTTAGTATGTACACTTTCAGAATGGAGCTTTGTTTTCAACTGCAGTAGCTTTCTCCAGCTTAAATTTTTTGGTACCGCCTTTTTATTACTTGGATCTTGAACCTTAAAGTTTTATGACTATAAATGACGAAGATTAACACAGTTTAGAAGTTGATTGGCTAAAAATAAACTAAATAAAAGGTATACTCATAACAATTATGATCGGTCAAGAGAGTGAATGTCAGAAGAAAGAATAAGTCATCGTGAATGGCTGAAGGAAGTGCGAAGCAGTGAAGAGAACCACTAGGACAATCAAGACCTTTTTCACTGTTCCTGCATTTTTCCATAGGATTACAATGCAACCCATGCCCTGTGTAGGAGCAGTTCTCCCACAGGATGGAAGTAAGTGGATTGTAATTTTCCTCTTTTAAACAAAATCTAGTATTTGGCTTTGTTTCCCAGAAATCTGGGGAAGTCTTTATCCTGGTAGAAGTATAACTATGGAAGTCTTTATCTTGGAGGAAGCATACTGACAGGTGAAGCAGTGAGGACTAAGGAGCAGCTCAGATCTGCCTTAAACAACTTTAGTTCTATTTTTTTTTAATTGAAGTATAATTGGCATACAATGTTATATTAGTTACAGGTGACAACATAGTGATTTGACATTTATAACATAGTGATTTGATATTTATATAAATTATGAGATGATTACCCCAATAAGTCTAGTTACTACCTGTCACCATTTAAAGTTATTACAATATTATTGATTATATTCTGTATATTACATTCCCATGACGTATTTATTTTTATAACTGGAAGTATCCCCTTCATCTGTATCTCCCTTCTCTCTAATCCCCTGCTTCTGGCAACCACCAGTTTGATCTCTGTATCTATAAATCTGTTTCTGTTTTGTTTCGTTAACTTTTGTTTTTTTAGATTCCATTTGTAAGTGAAATCATAAGGTATTTGTCTTTCTCTGTCTGACTGACTTCATTTAGCATACCATCCTCCAGGTCTATTCATGTTATCAAAAATGGCAAGATCTCATTCCTTTTTAAGGGTGACTAATATTCCATTGTGTGTGTGTGTGTGTGTGTGTGTGTGTGTGTCGCATCTTCTTTATCCATTCAACTGTTGGTAGACATTTAAGTTGCTTCCAAATCTTGGCTATTGTAAATAATGCTGCAGTGATCACAGGAATCCATATATCTTTGTGAATTAGTTTTCTTTTGGGGGGGTAATTACCTAGAAGTGAAATTTCTGGATTGTATGGTAGTTCTATTTTTAATTTTTTGAGGAATCTCCATACTGTTTTCCATAATGGCTGCATCAATTTACATTCCCACCAATGTTGAACAAGGGTTTCTTTTTCTCCATGCCCTCCCCAACACTTGTTACATCTTTTTGATAATAGCCATTTTAACAGGTATGAGGTGGTATCTCATTGTGATTTTGATTTGCATTTCCCTGATGATTAGAGATGTTGAGCAATTTTTCATGTGCCTGTTGGCCATCTGTATGTCTTTGGAAAAATGTCTGTTCAGGTCCTCTGCCCATTTCTAATCAAATTTATCCTGTTTTTGGTATTTAGTTGTATGAGTTCTTCATATATTCTGGATATTAACCCCTTACCAGGTATATGATTTGCAAATATCTTCTCCAATTCAGTAGGGTGCCTTTTTGTTTTGTTGCTGGTTTCCTTCACTGTACAGAAGCTTTTAATTTTAGTCCCATTTGCTTATTTTTGCTATTTTTTCCTTTGCCTGAGGACTCAGATCCACATATATGTATCACTAATACTGATATCAAAGAGCGGACTGCCTATGTTTTCTTCTAGTAATTTTATGGTTTCAGGTCTTACATTCAAGTCTGTAATCTATTCTGAGCTTATTTTTTTTTTTTTTTTTTTTTTTTTGGGGTCCGCGAGCCTCTCACTGTTGTTGTGGCCTCTCCCATTGTGGAGCACAGGCTCCGGGAATGCAGGCTCAGCGACCATGGCTCACGGGCCCAGCCGCTCCGTGGCATGTGGGATCTTCCCGGAACGGGGCACGAACCCGTGTCCCCTGCATAGGCAGGCGGACTCTCAACCATTGAGCCACCAGGGAAGCCCTGAGCTTATTTTTATATGTGGTATAAGATAGTGGTCCAGATTCTTTCTATTCCATCAAGTTGTCCAGTTTTACCAACACCATTTATTGAAGAAACTGTCTTTTCCCATTGTATAACCTTGGTTCCTTCGTTGTAGATTAACTGATCACATGTGCATGGGCTTATTCATGGGCTCTCTATTCTGTTCCATTGATCTATATGTCTGTTCTTCTGCCAGTACCATACTGTTTTGATGACTATTGCTTTATAGTATGCAGTTGGCCCTCTGTGGCTATAGGTTCAACCTCCATGGATTCAACCAACCACAGACTGAAAATATTAGAAAAAAATATTAGACAATATTAGACTGAAAATATTAGAAAGTTCCAAAAAGCTTAAATTCGCTGTGTGTCAGCAACTATTCACAAAGCATTTACAACTATTTACAGAGCATTTAAATTGTATTAGGTATTATAAGTAAGTTAGAGATGATCTAAAGTACATGGGATGATGTGTATAGGTTATATGCAAATAGTATGCCATTTTTATACAGGGGACTTGAACATCCACATAGTTTGGTATCCACAGGGGGTCCTGAAACCAATCTCCTGCACATACTGATGGACAATTGTAGTTTGAAGTCAGGAAGTATGATACCTGTAGATATTTTCTTCCTTCTTAAGATTGCTTTGGCAAGTGTCTATTGAAAGATGAATGGATAAAGAAGATGTGGCACATATATACAAAGGAATATTACTCAGCCATAAAAAGAAACAAAATTGAGTTATTTGTAGTGAGGTGGATGGACCTAGAGTCTGTAATACAGAGAGTGAAGTAAGTCAGAAAGAGAAAAACAAATACCATATGCTATATATGGAATCTAACAACAACCAAAAAAGGTTCTGAAGAACCTAGGGGCAGGACAGGAATAAAGATGCAGATGCAGATGCAGAGAATGGACCTGAGGACACAGGGAGGAGGGAAGGGTAAGCTGGGACGAAGTGAGAGAGTGGCACGGACATATATACACTACCAAATGTAAAATTGAGAGTGGCATCAACTTATATATATTACCAAATGTAAAATAGATAGCTAGTGGGAAGCAGCTGCATAGCACAGGGAGATCAGATCGGAGCTTTGTGACCACCTAGAGGGGTGGGATGGGAAGGGTGGGAGGGAGACGTGAGGGGGAGGAGATGTGGGGATGTATGTGTATGTATAGTTGATTCACTTTGTTGTAGAGCAGAAACTAGCACACCACTGTAAAGCAACTGTACTCCAATGGGGACTTTAAAAAAAAAAAGATTGCTTTGGCTATTCAGGGTCTTTTGTGGTTCCATACAAATTTTAGGATAATTTTTTCCAATTATATGGAATATGCTATTGGTATTTTGATAGGGGTTACATTGGCTCTGCATATTGTTTTGGGTACTATGGCTATTTTAACAATATTAATCTTCCAATCCATGAGCACAGTATAACTTTCCATTTATTTATATTATCTTTAAATTCTTTCATCAATGATGACTAGTTTTTATCTTCTTGCTTAAATTTATCCCCAGATAGTTTATTCTTCTTGATACACCTGCAAATGGGATTGTTTTCTTTTTTGTTTTTGTGGTATGTGAGCCTCTCACTGTTGTGGCCTCTCCCGTTGCGGAGCACAGGCTCCGGATGTGCAGGCTCAACAGCCATGGCTCACGGGCCCAGCCGCTCTGTGGCATGTGGGATCTTCACGAACCGGGGCACGAACCCGTGTCCCTTGCATCAGCAGGCGGACTCTCAACCACTGCGCCACCAGGGAAGCCCAGGATTGTTTTCTTAATTTCTCTTTCTGATTGATAGTTTATTATTGGTGTATACAAATGCAACAGATTTCTGTGTATTAATTTTGTATCCTGCAACTTCACTGAATTCATTTATTAGGTCTAATAGATTTTTGATGAAGTGTTTACAGTTTCCAATTCATAGTATCATGTCATCTGCTAATAGTGATAGTTTTACTTCTTCCTTTCCAATTCGGATGCCTTTTTTTTCTTTTTCTTGTCCAACTGCTATGGTTAGGACTTCTAATAATATGTTAAATACCAGAGAGTGGATATCTTTGTCTTGCTCCTGATCTTAGAGGAAAAGCTTTCACCTTTTTACTATTGAAAATGATGTCATTTGTGAATATGTCATATATAGCCTTTATTATGTTGAGGTACATTCTCCCTATGACCACTTTGTTGAGAGTTTTGATCATAAATGTATGCTAAATTTTGTCAAATGCTTTTTCTGCATCTATTGTGGTTATTATATGGTTTTTATCCTCCATTTTGTTAATATTTTATATCACACTGATTGATTTGCAGGTGCCAAACAATCCTTGCATATGTGGAATAAATCCCACTTGATTATGGTATATGATCCTTTATATTGCTGAATTTGATTTGCTAATATTTTGCTGAAGCTTTCTGTCTCTATGTTCATCAAGGATATTGGCCTCTAATTTTCTTATTTTGTAGAGTCTTTTTTCTGATTTTAGCATTAGGGGATACTGGCCTCATAGAATGAGTTTGGAAGCCTTCCTTCCTCTTCAGTTTTTTGGAACAGTTTGAAAAGAACAGGTATTTACTCTTCTTTAAATATTTGGTACAATTCATCTGTGAAGCTGTCTGGTCCTGGACTTCCGTATGCTGAAAGTTTTTTTTTTTTT
>NW_006789257.1:0-1027 GCF_000442215.2 Lipotes vexillifer
GCACTGACTCTGCAAGTGTGAGGAGTGTCAGGAAAGCGTCTTGAATGGTCAACATGTGTTCCCAGGCATGTAAACTGAGATGCATTTTAGGAACGTTGCCCGAACACACGGTGGACCATACTCTGGGCTTCCCAAGAATGTGGTGTCGGAAGGAAGAATCCATTCAACCTGGGGAGTTGGGCCCCATGGAATGGATACCATTTAGTCTGACTTCAAAGGGTTTGCCTTTGCTTACCAAACCTCACCAATCCTATCAGCCCCTAGAGTCCAGCCATATGTCTCACACGGCTGTGGGTGTAGATGTGGTAAATCCAGGTTTCATCCCGAGCCCTGAATGAATCAAGTAAGAATGTCTCTCTATTTCACTGTCGTTGTGATTTGGTTTTGAAATTTATTTTTATAATGGGATTTGGCTGATTTTCACTGCTGCGCTTATGTCGCTCTACACACGCATGATTCTCTTACGGAGACATATAACTACATAGGTTTGAATATTATTACCAGTCAGGTCTATTCCTATGCGTTGAATATGGGGTGTTGAGTCCATTTCGTGGAGCAAGGAGTAGTTCTTGTCTATTACGTATTTGGCTTCTGAAACGATATCTATGCTGATTTCAATCTCTGGTTTTATGCAGCACCCCCACTCAGCTTTCCCCTTACGCAAGCAGACGTTTGTTTTCTAAATGAGAGACTCTCTTCTGTTTTGTAATTCCTTCCATGTGTAGAAAAGTTTACAATCCGTGTATTAGTGATACCGTATGAGGTTTCTTTTTCTGTGTGACTTATTTCCCATGGAATCATCGTACCTAAATCCACTCACTAAGATGCTACGGGCCTGATGACATTGATTTCATTGCTGACTGATATTCCATGGCATGTAAGTGCCGCAACTTGGCGATCCATTTTTTCCTTTCGTGGGTATTTAACTTGTACGGTGTACGAGGTTCCTGTAAAGAGGACAGCATCAAACTTTGGGGTGGCTCTGTATTTTTGATTTCTGTTTCCCTAAGCCTAGTGCCCGAGGCTA
>NW_006789258.1:0-498 GCF_000442215.2 Lipotes vexillifer
GACAGAGGGCAGGCAAGTTCCTTGAACAGCTGAACAAGAAGAAAAAGACCTAAGAAGGAAGAACTGAAGCCAGTTCTGCTTGTCTTATAATTCTACCCGCAGCTGCCTCTGTTTCACATGCTAAGGACCATGTCCCTTCCCCTGTAACAGATGAGCAAAGTAGACCCAGGCCTTCCAACCCAGAGACCAGCTGGGCTGTACCGTGGACAATCTAGGATGTGAAAGACTTCACTCAATGTCTTTGTCACTTGACACATTGTTCCTCTCTTTGGGAAGTAGCTTCTTTGTGTGACAAGAATATGCTAAACCAACACTTAAGTGGACAGAGGTGAAAGATGCTAAAATTAGCTACAGAAAAAAAGGCGTAAAGACTTGTATTTGCTGTTATTTGAAGGTGTTAAGACCCCACGCAGAATATGAGTCCTTTAAAGGAAGGTTGTGAATGGCCCAGGGAATGTTGAATTTCCATGTGGCAATATGTTCTTGATCGGTCATGAT
>NW_006789259.1:0-254 GCF_000442215.2 Lipotes vexillifer
CAGGGCTGGATCGCCAAGCTGTTCAGGAGAGTGTCCAAAAGGGCACCCACTCTAGGAAACCTGGAGAATACTCCAGTCAGGAGGCTGATCTTTTTCACCCATTGATTGCAATGAGCAGCCATGCTACAAGGCGTGGACACGATGCCAAGTTCGTTCCAAGACCTTGCAGTGAGGGCTAATCCTTCCCACTTGCCCTTGTCTCCCTGGCTCCTTGGCCTGGGGTGCAGGTGTGCTTGTCCTTGGCCTGGGGTGCA
>NW_006789260.1:0-228 GCF_000442215.2 Lipotes vexillifer
GCGTCCGGAGCCTGTGCTCCGCGGCGGGAGAGGCCACGGCAGTGAGAGGCCCGCGTACCGAAAAGAAAAAAGAAAAAAAAAAAAGAGAGAAGCTGTTTCTGGGGGGTTTTTTTGTTTTGCTTTTTTTTCCCGGTACGCGGGCCTCTCACTGTTGTGGCCTCTCCAGTTGCGAAGCACAGGCTCCGGACGCGCAGGCTCAGCGGCCATGGCTCACGGGCCCAGCCGCTC
>NW_006789261.1:0-271 GCF_000442215.2 Lipotes vexillifer
GAACGGTTTTGGATATAGGATAGGGTACGACAACGGTTTAGGGTTAGCGTACGTGTTAGGGCACCGTTTAGTGTTAGCGTACGAGTTAGGATTAGGGCAAGGTTTAGGGTAAAGCTAACATTAAGGGGTAAGTTTAGGGTTAGAGTTAGGGTTAGGGAACAGGGTCGGTTTAGGGTACAGGTTAGGGTACGACAATGGTTTAGGGCTAGTGTAAGTGTTGGGGCTTGCGTTAGTGTTAGCGTACGGGTTAGGCTTAAGGCACGGTGTAGGG
>NW_006789262.1:0-636 GCF_000442215.2 Lipotes vexillifer
GTGTTCCTCCCTCTGCTATATTTTTGAAGAGTTTGAGAAGGATAGGTGTTAGCTCTTCCCTAATGTTTTATAGAATTCACTTGTGAAGCCATCTGGTCCTGGGCTTTTGTTTTTTGGAAGATTTTTAATTACAGTGTCAATTTCAGCCCTTGTGATTGGTCTGTTCATATTTTCTATTTCTTCCTGGTTCAGTATCGAAGGTTGTGCATTTCTAAGAATTTGTCCATTTCTTTCAGGTTGTCCATTTTACTGACATATATTTCCTTGTAATCTCTCATGTTCCTTTTTTTTCTGCAGTGTAGGTGGTTACTTCTCCTTTTTCATTTCTAATTCTATTGATTTGTGTCTCCTCCCTTTTTTTCTTGATGAGCCTAGCTAATGGTTTATCAATTTTGTTTATCTTCTCAAAGAACAAGGTTTTAGTTTTATTTGTCTTTGCTATAGTTTCCTTCATTTCTTTTCCATTTATTTCTGAACTGATCTTTGTGATTTATTTCCTTCAGCTAACTTTGGGTTTTTTTAAATTCTTCTTTCTCTAACTGCTTTAGGTATAAGTTTAGCTTGTTTATTTGCAATGTTTCTTGTTTCTTAAGGTAGGATTTTATTGCTATAAACTTCCCTCTTAGAACTGCTTTT
>NW_006789264.1:0-766 GCF_000442215.2 Lipotes vexillifer
CCAGGCTAATGTGCTTTGGAGTGCGGACACCAGCCCGGGGACGCCAGCCCCACCGCTTTGCAGCGGCAGCGCCGACGCCTCCCCTGGAAACTCCCCAGGAGGTGGGCACATCAGCCTCATTAACAAAGTGACCCTGCAGCGCCTGCCCGCTGGTGTCCATTCCTGATTCCCCTCAGCCAAGCACAATGGGAGCCACTGATCTTGGTGCTACTGTAGGAAGCAGGGTCTGCTATGCTAATGCTCCATCCAGGATACCAGGCCCAGTGGGGCCCTTGGTACAGGGTTGGGGGACGGCCTGTGTGCCCTGCTTGCCTGGGGGCCATTCATGCCTTCTGTAGAGGACCCCTGCTGAGGACAAGCTGGGAAAGGAGGTTTTCTAAAGGGGAGCTCATTTCCTGCCTTCTAACCAGGGGCCCAGGACAGGAGGGGAAAAACCCACTTCACCAAGAACACGAGGTATTAGCAATAATGACATTAGTCACAGTGGGCGCAGGGCCTGTCCAAGCCCTGCCATTGCCTCATCACCTTTCCTCGGCTCCCTGGAAATAAGGCACCATCTTCACCACCATCATCACCATCAACGTGATCATCCCTATTTCGCAGAGGCCCAGCCACAGGAAGCTCAGTGATCAGCTCATGATAAAGAGATTAAATTTCTCCAAGGCTCACAAGATCCCCTTTCCCTTGGGGCCTCCTGGGCCCAGACAAGAAGCTGACCCAAGCAGACTGGGCCTCATTCAGCCAGTGGATGGGAAAAATGGGAGGG
>NW_006789265.1:0-224 GCF_000442215.2 Lipotes vexillifer
CCTAGAAGCAGCAGCTCAGTAAGGGAAATAAAATCACCAGAAGTTATCTAATCACAGCCACAGACATCCAGGGCTCTGTCTTATCTGCTGGGTCATAAGAATGGGACCTTCCTAAACTTGAAGGGCATCCAATCAAATAAGTTAAGGTGTTGCTCACATCTGGCTCTTGGAGGGATTGCTAGGCTGTCTACCCAGTGTATACTAACTGCAAAACACTGTCATGG
>NW_006789266.1:0-208 GCF_000442215.2 Lipotes vexillifer
AACGACCAGCAAGCTACAGTGCTGGACACCCTAGGCCAAACAACTAGCAAGACAGGAACACAATCCCACCTATTAGCAGAGAGGCTGTCTAAAATCATTATAAGTCCACAGACACCCCAAAACACACCAGCAAACGTGGAACTGTCCACCAGAAAGACAAGATCCAGCCTCATCCACCAGAACATAGGCACTAGTCCCCTCCACCAGG
>NW_006789267.1:0-221 GCF_000442215.2 Lipotes vexillifer
ACTCAATTTCGTTTCTTTTTATGGCTGAGTAATATTCCATTGTATATATGTTCCACATCTTCTGTATCCATTCATCTGTTGATGGCCACTTAGGTTGCTTTCATGTCCTGGCTATTGTAAATAGTGCTATAATGAACATTGTGGTACATGACTCTTTGTGAATTATGGTTTTCTCAGGATATATGCCCAGTAGTGGGATTGCTGGGTCGTATGGTAGTTCT
>NW_006789268.1:0-793 GCF_000442215.2 Lipotes vexillifer
TTGCGCGTCCGGCAACGGGAGAGGCCACGACAGTGAGAGGCCCACGTATCACAAAAAAAAAAATAAAAAAAAATAAAATAATAAGCAACGATTTCTACCTGAAATAGTATATAGGTCATTTGAGACCTATCACACAGCAGGTAAACAAACATAGCTCTAGCTAAACTTCTCCCCATTACTTCCATTTTGTCTTCCTCATAAAAGGACTACAAGAAGTGATGTCATTAAAAGTCAATAAGGTTTTCATTGAAATTTTTTCCTCAGATTCTTATCAAGTGACATCTTTATAAGCTTATAAGTGAGATCATACAGTAAAGAGCTACTTTGTTTTGTCTTCTTTTATTTTGTTTCACCAGACTTCTTGACAAGATGCTTAAGCCAATGTTTTAATGAGAAATGTTTTAATTACACAAACAAAAAATAAAAAGACAAAAAAAAACACTTAGAAACATTCTTTGATAAACAGATGCTGACTTTTAGAGCCACCTCTCAAAGCTAACACCAGACTATAGACCCCATGAGAGTACCTTTTTGGTTCACTTCAATATCTGCAGTACCTAGGAAACTGTGTGATTCACAGTAAAACCTCTATAAATATTTATTGAATTGATTTGCGTACATACTTTAATGAAAAAGATACAACAGACCAGGGCTAAATGAGGCAAGCAGTTTGAAACTATAAATGCTCTGTGTTCCTCTACCTTTCTGGATATATACATATACTTTTTGTATTTCATTTTATTTTTTTATACAGCAGGTTCTTATTAGTTATCCATTTTATACATATTAGTGT
>NW_006789269.1:0-1497 GCF_000442215.2 Lipotes vexillifer
TATATATATATATAAAATGGAACATTACTCAGCCATGAAATCTTGCCATTTGCAACAACATGGAGGGACCTAGAGTGTATTATACTAAGCAAAATAAGTCAGACAGATAAAGACAAATACCACATAATCTCACTTATATGTGTAATCTAAAAAACAAAATGAATTAACAAGCATAATTAAACGGAAACAGAGTCATAGATATAGAGAACAAACAGGTGGTAGCCAGATTGGAGGAGACTGGGGGAGGAGAGAAATAAGTGAGGGAGATCAAGAGGTACAAACTTTCAGTTACAAAGTAAATGAGTCACAGTGTGCGGAATATACTCAATAATTATGTAATATCTTTGTATGGTAACAGATGACAACTAGACTTACGGTGACATTTTGAAATGTATAGAAATATTGAATCATTATGTTGTGTACCAGAAACTAACATAGTGCTGTAGGTTAATTATACTTCCAAAACAAACAAAGAAACAAACTCCTAGAAAAAGAAATCAGATTTGTGACCACCAGAGGTGGGGAGGGGGGAATTAGGTGAAGGTAGTCAAAAGGTACAAACTTCCAGTTATAAGATAAATTAAGTACTATGGATTTAATATACAGCATGATGAAGATAATTAACACTTATCTATAAGTTGTTAAAAGAGTTAAGAGAGTATAAAAGTTGTTAAGAGAGTAAATCCTAAGAGTTCTCATCACCAGGAAAAAATATTTTTTCTATTTCTTTAATGTTGTACCTATATGAGACGACATAATCATTTCATGATGTATGTAAGTCATATCACTATGCTGTACATCTTAAACTTACACAGTGCTGTATGTCAATTATATCTCAAAAATACTAGAAAGAAAAAGAAATTGAAAAGAAAAAGAAATTATACCAGAGAGTTAGTTACAGTCAACAGACCTTTAGGGAACTATAGGGGTATTTTATAACTGGTTATTAGACCCAGTTAGAGTGAAAGGCTGTGAGATGGCCCAAATTCCACGATGGGAAAGTAGTATCCATTGTACTAGGAGTTCCACTAGAATATATGGAATCGTTAAGGAAAGTACCAAAAGGTGCCCTCTTCAAGAAGAGAAATCAAAGTAAGTAATTCAGTCTCCTCCAAGCAGCTGAATTACAAAATGGTAAAATGGTGCTTCTTCCTCTGAGCTAGGGGAGCACCAAGCTAGGGAACACAGGTTAGAGAGCAGGGTATGGGCTAATTTCACTCCCCCTTCACACCCTTGGCTGTGTGCCTTTTCAGTCAACAAACTGTACAACTTTTCATGGTGCCTCGACATGGTATGCATGCTGCCAAAAACAGGAGAAAGAAATGCTACAAATCTCACCTCCAGGCCTAAAATGAGACTCTGGATTTTTTTTTGTTGAGATATGATTCACATATCATAAAATTCACCCTTTTAGGGCTTCCCTGCTGGCGCAGCGGTTGAGAGTCCGCCTGCTGATGCAGGGGACACAGGTTCGTGCCCCAGTCTGGGAAGATCCCA
>NW_006789270.1:0-201 GCF_000442215.2 Lipotes vexillifer
GGTGCTTCGCGGCATGTGGGCTCTTCCCAGACCAGGGCTCGAACCCGTGTCCCCCGCATCGGCGGGCAGATTCTCAACCACTGCACCACCAGGGAAGCCCATGATGAAGACTTTTGCTGACGTATTCCCGGTGCTCACCAGACTCGTTACTCATTCAGTCATCTTGACTGAGGAACGCACTTCCTGTTTCCAAGCACGTAC
>NW_006789271.1:0-984 GCF_000442215.2 Lipotes vexillifer
TTTTGTGCCAGTACCATCCTGTCTTGATTACTGTAGCTTTGTAGTATAGTCTGAAGTCAGGGACCCTGATTCCTCCACCTCCATTTTTCATTCTCAAGATTGCTTTGGCTATTCGGGGTCTTTTGTGTTTCCATACAAGTTGTGAAATTTCTTGTTCTAGTTCTGTGAAAAATGCCAGTGGTAGTTTGATAGGGATTGCATTGAATCTGTAGATTGCTTTGGGTACTAGAGTCATTTTCACAATGTTGATTCTTCCAATCCAAGAACATGGTATATCTCTCCATCTGTTTGTAACATCTTTAATTTCTTTCATCAGTGTCTCATAATTTTCTGCATACAGGTCTTTTGTCTCCTTAGGTAGGTTTATTCCTAGATATTTTATTCTTTTTGTTGCAATGGTAAATGGGAGTGTTTTCTTGATTTCGCTTTCAGATTTTTCATCACTAGTGTATAAGAATGCCAGAGATTTCTGTGCATTAATTTTGCATCCTGCTACTTTACCAAATTCATTGATTAGCTCTAGTAGTTTTCTGGTAGCATCTTTAGGATTCTCTATGTATAGTATCATGTCATCTGCAAACAGTGACAGCTTTACTTCTTCTTTTCCGATTTGGATTCCTTTTATTTCCTTTTCTTCTCTGATTGCTGTGGATAAAACTTCCAAAACTATGTTGAATAAGAGTGGTGAGAGTGGGCAACCTTGTCTTGTTCCTGACCTTAGTGGGAATGGTTTCAGTTTTTCACCATTGAGGGCGATGTTGGCTGTGGGTTTGTCATATGTGGCCTTTATTATGTTGAGGAAAGTTCCCTCTACACCTACTTTCTGCAGGGTTTTTATCATAAATGGGTGTTGAATTTTGTCGAAAGCTTTCTCTGCATCTGTTGAGATGATCATATGGTTTTTCTCCTTCGGTTTGTTAGTATGGTGTATCACGTTGACTGATTTGCATATATTGAAGAATCCTTGCATTCCTGGAATAAACC
>NW_006789272.1:0-2899 GCF_000442215.2 Lipotes vexillifer
GTTGCTGTACCCTAACCTGTACCCTAAACTGTCCCTGTTCCCTAACCCTAACCCTAACATAAACCCGAACCCTAACCCTTACCCGAAGTCTTACCCTAACACATGCCCTAATCGTAACCCGTATACTAACACTAACTCGTGCCCTAACACGTACGCTAACCCTAAACCATTGTCGTACGCTAACCACTACCCTAAACCGTCCCTTTTCCCTAAACCTCATCCTAACCCAAAGCGGAACCCTGATCCTTACCCGAAGCCTTACTCTAAACCGTGCCCTAATCATAACCCGTACTCTAACACTAACTGGCGCCCTAACACGTATGATAACCCTAAAGCATTGTCGTGCCCTAAACTATACCCTAAACCGTCCCCGTTCCCTATCCCTAACACTTACCCGAATCCTTAACCAAACCCGTGCCCTAATTGTCACCCGTACACTAACAGTAACCCATGCCCCTAACATATACGCAAAACCTAAACCATTGTCGTACACTAACCTGTACTCTAAACCGTCCCCGTTCCCTAACCCTAACCCTGTTACCCAAAGCCTCACCCTAACCCGTGCCCTAAACCTTACCCGTACACTAACAATAACCCATGCCCTAACATGTACGAAAACACTAAACTGTTGTCGAACCCTAATCTGTACCCAAACCGTCCCCGTTCTCTAACCCTAACCCTAAAACTAACCCTAACCCTAACCCTTAACGAAGCCTTACCGTAACCGTGCCCTAATTGGAACCCATAGACTAACACTAACCCAAGCCCTAACATGTACGATAACACTAAACTGTTGCCGTAGCCCAAGTAGTACCCTAAACCTTCCCCGTTCCCTAACCCTAACCCTAAACCCAACGCTTAAATGAAGCATTACCATAACCCGTGTCCTAATCCTAACCCGTACACTAACACTAACCCGTGCCCTGACATGTACGTTAACCCTAAACCGTTGTCGTGCCCTAAACTGTACCCTAAACCGTCCCCGTTCTCTAACCCTAACCCTTAACGAAGCCTTACCGTAACCCGTGCCCTAATCATGACCCGTACACTAAAAGTTACTCGTGCCCTAACATGTACGCTAACCCTAAACCATTGTGGTGCCCTAATCTGTACCCTAAACCGTCCCCGTTCCCTAACCCTAACCCTAAACCTAATCCTCACCCAGAGCCTTACCATAACACGTGCCCTAATCCTAACCCATACACTAACACTAAGCCATACCCTGACGTGTACACTAAACCTAATCCGTTTTCATACCGCAAGCTGTACCTTAACCGTCACTGTTCCCTAACCCTAACTCTAACCGTAACCCTAACGCTAACCCTATCACTTACACTTACCCAAAGTCTTACGCCAAACCGTGCCCTAATCCTAACCCTGGTACTAACACTAACTCGTGCCCTATCACTTACACTAACCCTAAAACGTTGTCGTACGCTAACCTGTACCCTAAACCGGCCCTGTTCCCTAACCCTAAATCTAACCCGTACCTGAGGCCTTACAATAACCCGTGCCCTAATCCTAACCCGTACACTAACACTCACCCGTGCCCTAATACTTACGCGAACCCTAAATCTTTCTCGTACCCTAACCTGTACCCTAAACCATCGCCGTTCCCTAACCCTAACCCTAACCCTAAACCTAACACTTAGCCAGAGCTTTACCCAAAGCCATGCCCTAATCATAACCCGTACACTAACACTAACCCATGCCCTAACACGTATGCTAAACCTAAACCGTTGTTGAAAGCTAACCTGTACACTAAACTGTCCCCCGTCTCCAACCCTAACCCTAACCCATACCCAAAGCTTTACCCTAAACCTTGCCCTAATCCTAACCCATACACTAACACTAACAGGTGACCTAACACGTATGCTAACCCTAAACCGTTGTCGTGCCCTAAAGTGTACCCTAAACCGTCCCTGTTTCCTAACCCTAACCCTTACCCGAATCCTTAACCAAGCCCGTGCCCTAACTGTCACCCGTAAACTAACAGTAACCCACGCCCCTAACATGTACGCTAAACGTAAACCGTTGCCGTGCACTAACCTGTACCCTAAACTGTCCGCCTGCCCTAACCCTAACCCTAACTGTTACCCAAAGCCTCACCCTAAACCGTGCCCTAATCCTTACCCATACACTAACACTAACCCATGCCCTGACATGTACGCTAACCCTAAACCGTTGTCGTGCCCTAACCTGTACCCTAAAACGTCCCCGTTCTCTAACCCTAACCCTAAAACTAACCCTAACCCTAACCATTAACGAAGCCTTACCATAAACCGTGCCCTAATTGGAACCCATAGACTAACAGTAACCCAAGAACTAACATGTACGCTAACACTAAAGAGTTGTCGTAGCCCAAGTAGTACCCTAAACCGTCCCCGTTCCCTAACCCTAACCCTGTTACCCAAAGCCTCACCCTAACCCGTGCTCTAAACATTACCCGTACACTAACACTAACCCGTGCCCTGACATGTACGCTAACCCTAAACCGTTGTCGTGCCCTAACCTGTACCCTAACACATCCCCGTGCCCTAACCCTAACCCTAAAAATAATCCTCACCCAGAGCCTTACCCTAACACGTGCCCTAATCCTAACCCATACACTAACACTAAGCTGTGCCCTGACATGTACGCTAAACCTAATCCGTTTTCATACCGCAAACTGTACCTTAACTGTCTCTGTTCCCCAACCCTAACTCTAATCATAACCCTAACGCTAACCCTATCACTTACACTTACTCAAAGTCTTACCCCAAACTGTGCCCTAATCCTAACCCTTGAACTAACACTAACCGGTGCCCTAACACTTACACTAACCCTAAACCATGGTCGTACACTAACCTGTACCCTAAACCGTCCCTGTTCTCTAGCCCTAACCCTAACCCGTACCTGA
>NW_006789273.1:0-2279 GCF_000442215.2 Lipotes vexillifer
ACTGATTCATTTTGTTATAAAGCAGAAACTAACACACCATTGTAAAGCAATTATACTCCAATAGAGATGCTAAACGACATTAAAACAGAAATAATATTATCTACTTCATAGTACAGTTGTGAGTATTGAGCGAGGTAATGCCTATAATGGGCTTAGCATAAGCAGGCCAATAGAGATAAAATGCACTTTAAAACAAGGGCTATAGCAAAAGACAAAGAAAAGCATTATATAATGATATATACATATACATATATACATATACATATATATCAAATACTAAGAGACATGAAGGGAGAAACTGAAAATAATACAATAATAATAGGAGACTTTAACACCCTAATTACATCAATGAACTGAAGATCCAGGAAGAAAAATTAATAAGTCAACAGTGGTTTTAAATGACACAGTAGACCAGGTGGTCTTAATATGTATCTACAGGACATTATGTACAAAAACAGGAGAATACACATTCATTTCAAGGGCACATGGAATTTTCTCCAGGATAGATCACACATGAGGGCACAAAACAAGTCTCAACGAAAAAGAACCAAAAGAAAATTATAGGCCAATATCTTTGATGAATTTAGATGAAAAAGTCCTCAACAAAATATTAGCAAACTGGATCCAACAATACATGTAAAAGATCATACACTATGATAAATTTGGATTTATTCCAGGGGTGCAAGGGTGTTTCAGCATTTGCAAATAAATTAATGTGATACACCACACTAACAAAAGGAAGGATAAAATTGCATGATAAACTCAATAGATTCAAAAAAAAGAAATTGACAAGTCAATATACATTCATAAAAATTTAAAAAAAAACTCATCAAACTGGGTATGGGGAAACATATCTCAATATAATGAAGGCCAATTATGGCAAGACTACAGCCAACATAATATTCAATGGTGAAAAGCTGAAAGTCTTTACTCTAAATTCAGGAATGATACAAGGATGCCTACCCTTGCCACCTCTATTTAACATAGTATTGAAAGTACTAACCACAGCAATAAGGCAAGAAAAAGAAATGAAAAATATCCAACTTGGAAGGAAAGAGGTAAAAATGTCACTATTGACAAATGATATACTTTATATAGAGAACCCTAAAGTCTCCATAGAAAACCTATTAGAAATAATAAATGAATTTAGCAAGATTGCAGGATACAAGATTAATATACAGAAATCTGTTGCATTTCTATATACAAAAAAATAAAATGTAAGTAAGATAAAGTAGAAAACCACAATCCCATTTAGAGTCACATCAAAAAGAATAAAATACCTTCGGATAAACTTAACCAAGGAGGTGAAACACTTATACTCTGATAACTATAAAACATTGATGAAGGCAATGGAAGATGATAAAAAGAAATGGAAAGTTATCCCATGCTCTTGGATTGGAAAAGTTAATATTGGTAAAATGGCCCTACTACCCAAAACACTTGGGCATGAAATATTTTATTCCATCCCCTCACTTTCAGTGTGTGTGTGTCTTTAGCACTGAAGTGAGGTTCTTATAAGAAGCATATAGGTGGGTCTTGTTCTTGTATCTAATCAGCCACTCTGTTTTTTGTTGGAACACTTAAGCTGTTTACATTTAAAATGATTATTCATAGGTATGTGCTTATTACCACTTTGTTTTTTTGTTTTCTGGTTGTTTTGTAGTTATCTGTTCTTTTCTTCTAGTTTCTTCTGTTATGGTTTGATGATTTTCTTTAGTGGTATGCTTGTGTTCCTTCCTCTCTATTTTTTATGTACCTGTTTTAGCTTTTTTATTTGTGGTTACAAGGAGGTTTATATATGTTGAGCTATATCTATATTTACTTGTTTTAAACTGATCGTCATTTAAGTTCAATTACACCCTAAAAGATATACATATTTTACTTCCCTTTCCCAGGTTGTGTTTTTTAATAATTTTCATTTTTGTAGATTTATTTATTTTTAATTGTTTATTTTTTTTGGCTGTGTTGGGTCTTTGTTGCTGCTCATGGGCTTTCTCTAGTTGCAGTGAGCAGGGGCTACTCTTTGTTGTGGTGCACATGCTTCTCATTGCAGTGGCTTCTCTTGCTGTGGACCACGGCTCTAGGTGAATAGGCCTCAGTAGTTGTGGCTCACCAGCCCTACAGTGCAGGCTCAGGAGTTCTAGCACATGGGATTAGTTGATCTGCAGCATGTGGGATCTTCTCGGACCAGGGATCAAACCTGTGTCCCCTGCATTGGCAGGCAGATTCTTAACCACTGCACCACAAGGGAAGTCCTCCCATGTTGTGCTTTTGATGTC
>NW_006789274.1:0-254 GCF_000442215.2 Lipotes vexillifer
ATTTTTGGACGAAAGCTGTCATTTATAACTCTGCAGGTTTGCGAATTACAGTGGCCCTGCGCTACTTTTCTCCCCTCACTGTCTTGTGAGCTGGCAGCCATCCCGCAGGATTGCTTTAGATCCTAGTTTGTTCAAGTATGGCATGCTGAGGCTTTGATTCATTCTTCTTGCTGTTGGGAAGTTAGAGTTCTATGTGCCCGTCCAAACACCTACAGCTAGTCTCTAGTTGGTTCTCCCCATTCCTGTCCATCTTA
>NW_006789275.1:0-262 GCF_000442215.2 Lipotes vexillifer
GCATAGGGCACTTGCACTCATGGGCGTATATCTTGGGAAAAACAAAAATCGACAGGACACAGGAACCCCAACGTGTACTGCCTCTCTGTTTAAAAGAGCCTCGACTTCGATATAACCTAAGTGTCCCTGGAAGGAGAAAATGGATAAAAGAGATGTGGTACTTATGTAGAGTGGAATATTACTCAGCCCGGAAATCAAAGAAATAAGGCCAGTTGCAACAACTCCAAAGGAGTTACGTACGATCATTCTAAGTGACATAAGT
>NW_006789277.1:0-244 GCF_000442215.2 Lipotes vexillifer
CACGCGAGCCTGCTAGGTGTCCATAAGACTGTGCTGCCGTTAGAGATCTGCAGAGCACAGGCCCCGACCTCAAGGAAACCGCTGCATGCCTCCGCTTCTGCAAAGCAAATCAGCACCTTACCTCGAGGCTTGTGTTCATGCTTGGTGTCCCGCTAGCGACACGGCACGGCAAGATACTGACTTGCTCCCCGAGCAGAGTGACTTCAGGTACGAGTTCCTCGACGTATTCAAAGCAGCGTTTTCT
>NW_006789278.1:0-494 GCF_000442215.2 Lipotes vexillifer
ACGGTTTAGTGTTAGCGTATGGGTTAGGATTAGGGCATGGTTTAGGGTAAGGCTTTGGGTAAGCTTTTGGGTTAGGGTTAGGGTTAGGTAATGGGCATAGATTAGGGTAAAGTTCAGCGTATGACAACGCTTTAGGGTTAGTATACGTGTTAGGGCACGTATTAGTGTTATCGTACGGGGTAGGATTAGGGAATGGGTTAGGTAAGGTTTGGGTTAGGGTTAGGGAACGGGTATGTTTTAGGGTACAGCTTAGGGTACGTCAACGGTTTAGGGTTAGCATACGTGTTAGGGCACAGGTTACTGTTAGCGTACGGGTCAGGATTAGGACGCGGGTTTGGGTAAGGTTTCGGGTTAGGGTTACGGTTAGGGTTAGTGTTAGGGTTAGGGAACGGGGACGGTTTAGGGTACAGGTTTGTGTATGACAATGGTTCAGCTTTAGCGTACGTGTTACGGCACGGGTTAGTGTTAGCGTACGGGTTAGGATTAGGGCACGG
>NW_006789279.1:0-2557 GCF_000442215.2 Lipotes vexillifer
CAAGAATATACAATGGGGAAAGGACAGTCTCTTCAATAAATGGTGTTGGGAAAACTGGACAGCAACATATAAAAGAATGAACCTGGACCACTATCTTACAATTCTCAATACTTCAGAACATGCTCTTGTGAGAATAGTATCAATTATTGTCGATTTTATAAAATCACTCTTTATGCGGATAGATTAGATTAAATCAAACTCTTCTAGTGGTTTCATAATATGTTTGTTGTGTAAAATTTAGATGTAGCTGAAGTTTATTTATGTAAGTTGTAGAATGAGACTCCAGTATTATTTCCTAGATGTTTTCCTGTTATATCTACCTCCATTTATTGAGTAACCCATCTTTTTCAACACTAACTTAAAATGATACAATTATCATATTCTAAGTTCTCCAATGTGTTTGAGACTCAGTCTCCTTTCTACTCTGTTTTATCTGGCTGTTCATGCATTATCACCATACTGGTTAAGTTAATGAAGCTTTATATGTACTTTAATATCTGATAGGGCAACTCTTCACCTCTATTTACTCTTTTTTTCCCAGAATTTTCTCAGTGATTCTTGTTTATTTTTACATATAAAAATTCATAAAATCATTTTGTTTAGTTAAAAATGATTTTTTGTTTACAGAATTAGATTATATTTATTAACTTTGAGAGAATTGGAAAATACATATTCAGAGAAATATAGAATGGGTTGATGAATGGATAAACAAATGGCATTCTTTTATGTTACTCTTAGACAATTTAATGTAATGACTGGGAACAGAGACTCTTATTCAGTGTGCCAAGTTCAAATGCTGACTCTGGCACATACCTTGGGGAATATAGCCTATCTGAGCCTCAGAGAGGTTACAATCCCTATAAGCTGAAATGAAAGTAATAATAATGCATATACTATGTGGTTGTATAGGGATTAAATGAGGCAATACTTAAGTACTTCAAAAAGTGCCTGGCACATAGAACTGTTCTCAGTAAATGGTACCTGTTACTTTAGGCACTTTACTGTGAATATATATGCCAGTACTGTGAAGATAAGAAAGCATCATGTGGTAGAAAAGTAAAGAGGTATAAAACTGGCCATTTATCTTTTTAAACGTAATATTGACCTACATTTTACAGTGAGTCACAGTTTCTAAATAACTCTCACATGAATATTATTTAATTCTCACAGTACCTATGTGATGTTTTCTGGTTTTACATAAAAATGAAATTGAATCTCAAACTCACAAAATTAATATATAGCAGAACTTGAACTTGAATCCTGGACAAAAGTTTTTAGAGTTCTTTTAGAGAACTTGCTCAAAGGACCAGGTTTCAGAAGGATACTTTACGTTTGAGTATTTATATTATACAAGTTGTATTCTCATACATAGACTGTACTAATCTTCACAATATCCCCAGGAGGTAAGCCTGGTGGAAACTATTTTCTTCCATTTTTAACAAATCAGGAAACTCAAGCTCTTTTACCTTGCTTAAGTAGTTCTTAATGTAGACTTAAATAGTCTTAACTAGACTGTTTGTATAATTGAAATTTCACTTTTCTCAACAACAATATATCATTTAATATCCATTTACAATTCTTCAGTTTATAATTAAACCTCATTTAAAAATAAGTTCAAGTACTGTTAGAGTATACAAAAAAATAGAGGAGGAAAGAATAAGGTACTTTAAAATTAGGTGAGGTTAAATTAAAATGATGGTTGGTACTGTCCCTAAGAAATGTGGTGCATTTTATCACAGGTAAATTCCCAAATCTGTTGTAGACTACTGAACAAAAGAAGTGCTGTACTCACTATTGTCTCCTCAGTGCGTAGCATAATGATTTCTGGATGGTGAATTAATAAATAATTGAAAGAATAAAGTTTTGTGAATCAGCTGCATTCTCATTTTATACATAAGAAAATGCAGTGATTTGATGTGACTTGCTAAAGGTCAAAAATCTTTAAACAGAGAACTAGTTCTGGAAATTAGGCTTCCTGAGTTCCAACCTGATACTCTGCCCCTAGACCCAGCACACAGAGGAAAGATTTTAGTCTGAATCTTCAGGACAAAGTTCATGTCTTCAGGATTATATTATATCCTCAGGACCAAAAATGAGGTCTACTTATATATTGCTGAATAAATGAAACTGTTCTTGAACGTTTTCCATATTTTGTTAAATAAAAATATTTCTTAGTCCTGCCACTAGTAAAATGATATAGGACTCTCCCCATTATAGATTATTGATATAGTATTTACAGTAAACAAAAAATTCATGTTAGCAAAAAGAATTTACACGATGCATATACTTTTGTTTTTACAAGGGTTTTCTATATCAGTTTGCTAGACGTCAACACATGTATTTTGTGATCAATAAATGGGTGTTAATTATTGGTGATAATGATTATATTAATTAAAAAAAATTATTGTAGTATAGCTGCTTTACAATGTTGTGTTAGTTTCTGCTGTACAGCAAAGTGAATCAGTTATATATACACATATATCCACTCTTTTTCAGATTCCCTTCCCATTTAGGTCACCACAGAGCACTGAGTAGAGTTCCCTGTGCTATACAGTAG
>NW_006789280.1:0-262 GCF_000442215.2 Lipotes vexillifer
GGACACTCTCTCCATAGGCACTCTCACTGTGGGTACTATGACTGAATTCACTATTACCAGGGGAACTGTCAACATGGGCACTGTTCACATGGGCACCCCGCCATGTGCAATGTCGACATGGGGATTATGATTATCATCGTGAGCAGTGTAAAAATGGTCACCACCATCATGAGCACTATCACCATGGGCGCTTTCACTGTGAGGATTTTCCACATGCTTTTGCCATAATGTGCACTGTTAGAATTGTAACTGCCAACATATG
>NW_006789281.1:0-224 GCF_000442215.2 Lipotes vexillifer
CTGCTGAGAAATCAGCTGTTAACCTTATGGGAGTTCCCTTGTATGTTATTTTTCATTTTTTCCTTGCTGCTTTCAATAATTTTTCTGTCTTTAATTTTTGCCAATTTGATTACTATGTGTCTTGGCGTGTTTCTCCTTGGTTTTATCCTGTATGGGACTCACTGTGCTTCCTGGACTTGGGTGGCTGTTTCCTTTCCCATGTTAAGGAAGTTTTCGACTATAAT
>NW_006789282.1:0-210 GCF_000442215.2 Lipotes vexillifer
GGAGGCCCCAGAATTCCTGTTGTTTTGAACCATCCAGCTTGTGGTCATTTGTTAAAGAAGTCAGAGAATGATCACACAGACCCTGCTCTGTAGGATCCTGGAGTGTGGGTCTCATTAAAGGCCCACAGAGGCTGGGTTACAGAACACTTAGAGTCAGCATTGGACCTCAGAAATCCTAAAGCAGTGGCTGGACACCAGAATGTTGAGAGG
>NW_006789283.1:0-635 GCF_000442215.2 Lipotes vexillifer
CGAACCCGTGTCCCCTGCATCGGCAGGTGGACTCCCAACCACTGCGCCACCAGGGAGGCCCACTTTGAGCAATTTTTAAAAGAGATTTCTTTAAACGAAAGGAAAAGTCTTATATTTGCCAAAACTTATCGTTTCTATTATTTTTCATTCCTTTATGTAGCTTCAAATTTTCATCTAGTTCTTCTGCTTAAAGAACTTTTTTTTTGTTTCTCATACTGTGAATCTGCTGGTGATAAATTCTTTTAGCTTTTATCTAAAAAGTCTTTATTTCTCCCTCATTTTTGAAAGATAATTTTGCTGGATATAGAATCCTAGGTTGACATTTTTCCTTCAGAACTTTAAACATGTCACTCCACTACCTTTCACTTGTGTGGTATTTGAGAAGTATGCTGCTACTTTTGTCTTTCTTCTAGATGTCATTTTCTTTTTCTGACAGCTTCCCCCACTCCACCTTTTCCCACTTTATTGACGATTTTCTGCAGTTTGATTATGATGTGTCTTGGTGTGAGGTTTGTTGTTTTTTTTTTTTTCCTGCATTGGGTCTTTGTTGCTGCACACAGGCTTTCTCTAGGTGTGGCGAGCAGGGGTTACTCTTCATTGTGGTGCACGGGCTTCTCATTGTGGTGGCTTCTCTT
>NW_006789285.1:0-15688 GCF_000442215.2 Lipotes vexillifer
CAAAAAAAAAAAAAAAAAATGGCCAAAACCTTAGCACATTCTAGAAGTAAGAAAGCCTCTTTGGCTTGGTCTATGTAAGGTAATAGAGTGAGACAAGACTTAAAAGGAAGGCTGGGGTCAGATAAAAGATCTTGAATGTGACTCTAGCAATTTAGAATTTGTAAGCAATGGGGAGCCATTGAAGAGTTTTCTCAAAGACCTGTCTCCTGAATTCCAGAATCCAACATTCAACTTGCTTTTTGACACTTCCTAGTAGCATTCTCAACCTCACCATGTCCAAAGACAAACTCTTCCTTTTCAGTCCAAACCTGCTATTTCTTCAACGCTCCTTCCTCAGTAAATGGCAGCAGTATTATTCAGATAGCTTAGGACAAAAATCCTTAGAGAGAAGCCAAGGATGGGTCTCCCTCAAATCCCACATTCAATTCATCTGCAAATGTAAATGGCTCAACCTTCAAGGTATAACTGAAATCCAACCACTTCTCCCAAATTTTATCACTACACCCATGATCTAACCTAACTTTCTCTCCTTTCTGAACTAAATCAATAGCCCTCTATTGTCTCTACAGAGGAGACACAGTAATTTTTAAGTCTAGATCACATTGCTCTCAAATCAAAAAAACAAATACAAAAAAGTAACATGATTTTTTACATCATTCAGTAAGATTCAAATTCCTTACTATGGTCCACAATGTCCTGCGTTATCTGCCCACGCCTTTGCACCACCCGGTCCCTCCAAGCACACAGATGACCAACAGTTCTGACTTCACTTTCTCACATTCTACCTTGGCTCATTCTACATCTCCATTCCTGATGTCTTTGCTATTCCTCAAACATGACAAATATTCTCTCACCTCAGGACCTCTGCACTTTCTAAACCTGCCTCAAGCACTTTTCCCTGCTCACTCCCACTATCACTTGTTTCAGGTCCCTACTCAACATTCATGACCCTATTTAAAAATGTTACCCAGCCTCCTACATCTATCCCCACTATCCAGTTTCATTTTTCTCCATAATGCTTATCACTACCTGAGAGATTATTATTTATATTTGTTTCTTGTCTGATACCATCCACTAACATATAGGCCCATGAGAGTAGAGCTTTGACTGTATTCTTCTCTGCATGCCTGTCATGCCTACCACATAGCAGATATTGGATAACATATATTAAAGGAATGAATAAGACTGTAAGACATGGAATTTAATCTAGTGACACTGTATGGTAGAATACTAGCAGTTATAAGATAGAGGCTATAGCCCAGAAGAGAGGTAACAAAACCTGAATTATGGTGACAGTGATGGTATAGCAGTTGGAAGAGAAAGATTATAAGATGTGAATGCCTGAGGAAAGCAGAAAAACAGATAGTAAGAGGGAGAACTTATGATAGAGATAATTTTCTGGGAAAATAATATTTACCAAAATGACTCCAGAAATGTTAAAAATCCAAACAGACCCCTTTTCTACCAAACAATAGAAAAAGATGTCAGAGTTACATCACAAAAACTCCTGGCCTTGATGATTTCATAGAGGAATTCCACCAAATCTTGAAAGAGCAGATAATTCCATTGTTATCTGAACTGTTCCCAAAAATGAAAAAAAATCCAAGTTATTTTTATGAAGCTAGTGCAAACTTATAGCAAAGCCTGGTAAAGACAGCACAAAACAAAACAACAACCCATAAAAACAAAACAAATGCAGGACAACCTCACATATGAATATCAAGCTAAAAGTCTGAAACTGTATTAACAAACAAAAGTCAGTAATGTGTGAAAAATACATGATGAGGTGGAGTTTATCATAAGAATGTAACTATGGCTCAATATTGGAAATCTTAATTCATCATAACCACTTACACAAATGGAAAAAAAATCACATGTCTTTTGAAAAAAATCACCAAACATTCTCGATCTTAAAAACATCAATAAAATATAAATAGGTAGATGTTCCCTTAACAAGATAAATTCTATCACAGCCCAAAGACAGTATCATGCATAACAAAGATACATGCAAGGCATTCCCACTTAGATCAGGAATATAAGGATGCCCAGTATCACCTGTCCTAGACAACAGAATTAGATAAAAGATTAGAAACATAATATTGGAAAGCAAGAGTTAAAACTTTCATCTTCATAGGTAACATCAGTGTATACCTTAACAAATAAGAACTAACTGAAAAACTACTATAAAAACTAAGTGAATTCAGTGAGAAAATACACAGGCTTCAATAATATTCATGTGTATAAAAAACAGTGAGAAGATACTATGGAAGAAGCAATCCAATTTCCAAAAAAAAAGGTTAAATGCCCAGGAATAAAACAAATTTGTCAGATTCCTGTAAAATGTCAAAGGCCTACTGGAGAACAAAGGAAGAGAACTTAGAAACCACCTGACATGTTCCTCAATATAACAAGATCTCAAAAAAATACCAACAGATTTTTTAACATGTAAACTGCCTCCTAAGTACATACAGAAAAAAGAAATAACCAAGATAATTATAAGAAAACAGTGAGGTGGGACTAGGACTACAAGATGTTAAAATATTATAAAGCCACATTAGTTAAATATTCCAATGCTGGCATGTGAGGAGACCAATGGACAAATGAACTGAAAAGAAAGGCAAGCAATAAATCCTAAACCACAGGACTTAGTATTATTAGTATATAGACTGCATCTCAAATCAATGAGGAAAGAGTATATTTAATAAATAGATTGCAACATGTGGGCAGACATTTGGATAAAATAATTTGGATACATCCCACACAGAGTAAATTCCAAAGGGTCAGTGATGTAAACTTCTGAAATAAAACTGTAACAGCACTAGAAGGTAACATGAGAGAATGCCCCTTTCACTTTGGAATAGGGAAGGTCATTCTAACCATGACTCAAAACCCATTAAAAAAATGTTAAACTTCACTCAGGAAGAACAGAAATTAATACTAAACTGAGAAGCCATTTTCACCTATGAGACGCAAAATTCTAAAAGTTTCATAACATACTTCAAATGTGTCTGTGGAAAAACGGGCACTCTGATACACAGCTGTTGAAAATGTAAATTAATGCAATCACAATGCAAAGCACTTAGCAATATCTATTGCAATTACAAATGTGTTTGTTCTTTAACACAGCAATTCCCCTTTTGAAAATTTATCCTACAGATACTGTACATTTCCACACATGTTGAGCTAACATAATTAAGGTTACTAACTGCAGCACTGTTTTTCACAGCAAAATATTGGAACCAATTCAAAAGTCCACTGTTAAAGTACATTTACATAAACTATGGCATAACCATATAATGGAATATCTTGTTGTTACAGACAAAAAAGAATAAACATTTTATGTAGTGATATGGAAAGACCTCCAATACAATTATTATACCAAAATATAAAACTGTAAAACAGGGGGCTTCCCTGGTGGCGCAGTGGTTGAGAATCTGCCTGCCAATGCAGGGGACATGGGTTCGAGCCCTGGTCTGGGAGGATCCCACATGCCGCGGAGCAACTGGGCCCGTGAGCCACAACTACTGAGCCTGCGCGTCTGGAGCCTGTGCTCTGCAACAAGAGAGGCCGCGACGGTGAGAGTCCCGCGCACCGCGGTGAAGAGTGGCCCCCGCTTGCCACAACTAGAGAAAGCCCTCGCACAGAAACGAAGACCCAACACAGCCAAAAATAAATAAATAAATAAATTTATAAAAAAAAAAAAAAAAAAACTGTAAAACAGGATGTATAGTATACTACCATTTGTGTAATAAAGGAAGGAAAAAAAACTAAACATTTCTATTTGCCTGGTTGCTACTAAAGAAATGCTAGAAGGATTCATTAGAAACAGTACAGGTAGAGGTGGGAGAAAGCAGATGGATTCAGGATGGACTAGGTATAGCATCCTTTTCACTTCAGGTACTTCATATACACTGTTCCAAATGCCCACCCTTCACCTCATATTCCTGCCACAGCCCCCTGCCTGGTGGACTCCATCTCATCGTTCAAGTCTTGGCTTCAAATAGCAGCTATCCAGAAAGTTTTTCCTTTACCAGCTAACTAGGTAACCACATCCCTACCCCTAATCCTGAAAATATATTACTTTTTTAGAGTTTACTACTGCTTGATTTCTTCAGAGCACTCACAATGTTGTATTTATATATTCGTTTGCTATTTATAACTGTTCTCCCTCATTAGACAGGCTTCATACAGGAAGAGACCTAGCCCTGAATTTACATTGCCTTATACAGTACCTGACACACAGCCAGCCTGGTACACAATAAGTATCTGTTAAACCAAGAAAGACATTATTTCCTACTTTTTGTAAACTCAGCTTATGTTGAGCAGAAGTAGGACAAATCTGGACACGCAAGCTGGAGCTAGAATATGAACTCTTGAATGTAGGGATGTTATAATTAAAAGAGTCCATAAGCAGGTGAGAAAAAAATTGCATTTTTATTACCATGAACCTATAACTGAAAGTTAGAATTTTCTTCAACTGTGAATGTAGGCAACAAATCCCAGTGATGTTGCCAGTGGAGAGCAGATATTTTCATCACATGTAGATGTTTGAGATCTCAAAATATTGTTTATGCTCAACAACTGTGTTATTAGATCTGCCATTAGATCTTATTTAATGTGGTAATAGGTAAAATTTTACATAACTATTTTTAATATCCTGATAACTGTATTTCAATAAAATTGGTTTATTTTGTAATTTATCTTAGGCACTTGAAAACATTCTGAGAAGGGCTCCATTGGCGAATTATCAACAGGTTTGAAGAGAAATGGGAGGAGGAAGGAGAGTCAAAGCGATAACTTCAGAAGATTAAATAATATCTTTGTGCAGCTGCTAGGACAGCAAGGGGTGAAACAGAAAGAACTTGCACCCACTGGTAGTCAAGAGAGTGGAAAGAATCCCTCAAATGGTCAGCTCTGACCAATAAATCTCTTTCTCTAGTTTGGTGAGGCTAAATCATCGAAGGTAGGCATTTATCATAATTTCAATAGCTAACTCGGATCTATACAGCAGACATCATTCATATACACATAATTTATTTCCACCTAATAATAACTGAGGTAAGTTATTATTATCCCCACTTTACAGGTGAGATGAATGAGGAACAGTGAGGTTAAGTACCTTGTCCAAGTCTTACACCTAGTAAGTGACAGGACCAAGATGTGAACCCAGTTAGGCTGGCTCCACAGTTCGTGCCTTAACCCAATGCACTGTGCTAGCGATCATACACCAATTCTGATAAACCCTACAAGACAGCTGACAAATATTTAATAAGTAGGCAGAGTTCTAGGGGCTAGAGATACAGAGGTGAGCATGACGAAATCCCTGCCTTCAAAGAATTCATACTTATATGGGAAAAGACAGATAATAAAAATGTAATATGCCTGGTGGTAACAAGTACAATAAAGAAAATAAGGCAAGGAGACAGAGAATCCCAGAGGGTGGGGGGAGGCACTCTAGGCTGAGGCTAGAATAACGAGGGGGTAGCCACGGAAAACTCTGGGAAAACACTGCAAACAGAAGAGCGGTGACTGAAAGGCCCAGTGACGGGGAAAAGCTTGGCAGGTTCAAGTGACAGAGAACAGTGAGGCTGAAACTTTGCCAACAAGGCGATACACAGCAGAAGCTCGACAGGTAGGGGCAGGCTGCACTCATTATGCTTGACACTGGAAAGCACTCATCACGCCTCCAAATACACAAATGTACATTTACCTACATGTAAAACTTGGCAAGTTTCCACTTAGAAAAGCATATTTCTGTGAAAAACCAATTCAGAAATGAATAACTAAATTATGGATGCTATGATAAGCACAGTTTTAGTGAATGAGGCTTCATTTTCATTTCTTAATTATCTTTAAATTATTTAGGGATAATAACTTTGAAACTGTTGCTTTAAATTCCATTGTAAAGAGCATATGTAAATCACTATTTTAGCTGAATAGTCACTGCAAGCTGTTTAAATGATTAGGGCAATTACAGTCATAAATTCTTCTTTACATTCATAATTATTACCACATCAACCTCTCCTTAAAGGTACCAAAGCCTTTACTATTTTTACAGTTCCCAAACCTAAAACATTGCCTGAGACGTAGCAGGCACTCAACACGTGTTTGTAGAAATAAACATTTTTTAAAATAAATTTATCTATTTATTTTATTTTTGGCTGCACTGGGTCTTCGTTGCTTCACGCAGGCTTTCTCTAGTTGCAGCGAGCAGGGGCTACTCTTCGTTGCGGTGCGTGGGCTTCTCATTGTGGTGGTTTCTCTTGTTGCGGAGCCCGGGCTCTAGACACATGGGCTTCAGTAGCTGTGGCTCACGGGCTTAGTTGCTCCATGGCATGTGGGATATTCCCGGACCAGGGCTCAAGCCCATGTCCCCTGCATTGGCAGGCAGATTCTTAACCACTGCGCCACCAAGGAAGCCCGAAATAAACATTTTTGTAACATGGTAAAGTACCTGATTTTCCCCGCATATAATCCTTTCCCCTTTAATAATCCTTTTTTTTTTCTTCTAATAGTCTTAAGTTACAATAGTTTAGGGACTTGTCTGAGATATAGTTACATGATTTTGTTTTCTTTTAATGCTGAAAAGTAAAATGTGTAGGTGCTCTTGGTTATATAATGTGCTAGTATATTAGGATTACACATTTTTAAAAGGCCTAAAAATTAAGAAAATTCCATCAGATATACTGAAATTCTAGTCTGTAAAATAGAAAAATTTATAAAGAATTCATCTATTTCTTAGATACTTTTCTAATATACTATACTCTAGCATATTTCATTCATTCTACCAGTGCTTATTTTCCAAGTATAACTACAAATCACTTATTTTCAATACATACCAAAATTCCAGCTTTCTTTGCTTTCCCAGAAAAAATAACTGACTATACTTAGAGGTAACAAAGACTACTTTTGAAACCTGAGTAAATGGACCCATGGGAAAAAATCACTTTCTACTTTTTTTAAAAAAGCATGCTGAGCAGAAGAAATGTGATAGCATCCTGGTAAAAGATACAAATAGAAATGAGGCAGCTTATTAATCATCCCAAAACTATTCTGAATAATGTCACACTTTTCCCAAACAATACTGTAAATATCTATACCTTGAAAACTTTTTTTATATACCTTTCAGATCAAAATCTGACTATGGGGTACTTCTATGATAATGTTCCAATAAACCCACACATGGGTCCAACCTGCACTTTCATGTGAAAGATGAATATAGTTGTTTCGAGTCTATCAGCACTTCCTTTAGTCATGCTAGAACACTGTAGCCTGCTAATAATACTGCCTTTATAACTCAGAGGCCTTTTCTTCAACAAAACCTCATGCTTAAAAGAGTAATTTCAAGAAAAAATAATTTGTCCTCAAAGGGGTTTGCCCGTATTTATCAATGAAGGACTTAAAAGCATTTTGCTTCCAGCAATTTTTCTATAAGCCACCCCACTGCAGAGGACTTTCTCTTCAAAAAATAAAAATATTAGAGCTTTGCCTAAAGGCTCCTAAGGAAGCACTTAATTTTTTTTTTTAACTTGGAAAGGAACCTCATAAGGCATTGGAGGACTTAATAAAACAGGTGGTTCATAGAATTATATTTAGATCATGCCATATTTTTAGCAACCTGCCTATCTGCGGAGGGGCACTGCAATTTGATTCATGAGAAATGCCAATCAAATTCCAAAGTCTTTCTTTTGATGACTATTAAAAGTAGCATAACTAGTTCTCACTTGGGCAAAGGGTTCCCAATTACTTGAAGCAATGACCTTCTATTTGCCAAGGCAGCAAGTGATTATGCAACTGGTTCCAATTTACTCTCATAGGTCAAAATTTTTATGTTTAGAGAATTTTTATGCAATAGTTTTTCCAAAATGTTCTTATTTCAGTATTTTGACATTCATTCATATATTTTTCCCTAAATACATGGCAAACACATGTATTATAGCCACCAACAATAATGTACTCTCAGATTTTATTAAAGGGTAAAAACAACAAGCACAAAATGTAAACCATTTGGACTCTTTTCCCAAATCATTTACAGTTATCACATAAGCACTGGCAGCTATAGAACTAGTTCAAAATAAAGGTACTATTAAACAAGGCAACTATTTAGAGCCAATACTGAGAATTTATTTTAGTAACAGATTGCTCTCAACTATTAATAAAATTGGATTTTCATTTAAGGACTGAATTACTGGTAATTACTACCATGAAGACTAAAATGTTTAGTTTCTCAATCTTTATTCATATGTCATATTAGAATCAGTTTGATGCTATTTGTAACAAGAAAGCCTGAGTATGAGTCCTGGGTCTGCCCTCATGGAATCTTGGGCAAGCCACTTCATATCTCAAACCTCAGTTCCATGACTTATAAAACAAAACAAATAATTCTATCTACCTAACTTCCTTAGAAAGACAATGTGTGTTAAAATGATGTCAGTAACTGTTTTGAAAGTGAGTATAGTTTGATATAGGATGGAAAAGTCTCCACTAAAAACACAAAAGTTACAGCTACCCATTTTTACCCTAAGCAGAGGGTAAGTGTTATGTAATAAAAGATCATGAAGATTAACTCTGAGATTCATCTTTATCTTAGGGTACTCTGTTCAATGCAAAAGATATTTTCCCCTGACGGTTCCTCATTATACCACCACTGATCATACCTAGGAAATAGCGTATTATACATAAGCACATGTTGAATGAATGAATCGATGATATGAAGAATATGTAATTGGCCACAGAAGCCTGAAGCAGAAGATGCATTGCAAAGTTTTTGAAAAGAGAGTCTTCTCTCCTCTAGTAGCATTCTTTATTCCCCATTCCACAGGGCAATTCCAGATCTCCAGTATAAATGTGAGAAGAAACATTGCTGATACTCACCTAAAAAGACACTGCTCTCTCACCAGGTCCCTACCCATGAGGATCAAGAAAATAAGAGAGACTCTGGACTCATCTACCCGAGATTCATGCAGCCAAATGACTCAGCTACATAAATAGTGTCCCAGCAACATCACTAACAAGGAGTGAATTCTGTAACATTTCTCTTTTTTGTAGGCACTGAGGTATGTTTGAGGTCACATGAACTCACTAAAAGTGGAGAGAACTGTCAAAGAAATGGCCACGTTTCTTTGACCTGTGGGGTCCAGGTAGTGGTTCTCAGGACAGCCTCTGCCATCCTCTTACTAAAACATCTGCAGAGACATAAAGCCCAAACTCATTATAACAATTAGAAATTTAAAACAGTAAGAAATGATAAAGAACTACTCTGTAGGTATATAATGGAAAGATGTTCATGATATATTGTCAAAATGTTATAAAGCAATATTACTTAACAAAGATATATGTATACAACCTGGTCAGCTCTTTGTAGAGAAGATGGGACAAAGAAAGGAAGGCTCAGGATGGATCTGGAAAGATGAGTAGGAGTTTAAGGCAAAGGACATTCTAGACAAAAAGAAGAGTAAATATAAATTCAAACCATTATGAAGATTAAAGTAAACCTATGATAGAATCAAACAAATGTTTCTAGAATAAGTATCTCTTTCTTGTCACCTCTCCTGTTATTAACTTTCTTGGTTAATGGCTACAGGATCACTCAGTCATTTAAGTCAGAGTCATTAGAACCATATTGGTTGTCTGCTCTTCTGGTCCAAAATTCTAATGGGTCTCCTACAAGGTGGCTTAACTTCAGCACTACTGACATTTTGATAATTCTTCATTGTAGGAGGCTATTCTGGGCATTGTTGGATGTTTAGCAACATCCCTGGCCTCTATCCACCCGATGCCAGTAGCTTCCCTTGCCCCCTGCACAGCTGTGACAACCGAGTGTCCCCAGACTCTGCCAAATGTTCCCCGGGGGGACAAAACTGCCCCAGTTGAGAACCACTGGTCTCACAGGGACCCAACTCTTCTCGCCACTGCAACCACATTGCTTCCTGCGGCTCCCATTCCCTGCTCTTCCTTACTGCAGTGGTGGTCTTCTCAGCACCTCGCTGCCTCCCCTGCTCCTTGCACCATGGTGCATAAGGGCAGACCCCTCCCAACACATCAAACTAACCCACCATCTACAGTCTAAGCCTTCACGCCTTCGCAGTACATTCCAGGCCTTAATCTGACTTCAACCTTACCTTTCACCCTCACCTCCTAATGCACCCTACTCTTCAGCTGCAGAGACCCACAAGAAGCCCTTGAATTTTCACATCCCCAAATGTTTATTCATCCCTCAAAGTCCAGCTGAGAAGCCTCCTCCAGCCCAGTCTCATAACACTCTTCCTCCCTCCTTCCTCAAAGTTCACCCAGCACTCCTTGTACGCCTCTGTTAACAGTATTTAACAGACTATTTTCACTGAGTGTGTGTACGTGTGCCCTGGGTCACTATGTGGTGGCCCTGAGAATGTTGAGCATAACTGACCAAGGACCCCCACTCCAGGTTTTGAGATCCATCCGTGCTTGTGCCCCAGCCATATCTCCGATGCACCACTCCAGCCAGTCACTGAGTATGACAAGGATATGAAGAGGAAACTCATTCTTAGGAGGCAAGGCACCATTGTCCCAGGCAAATCTGGCTTGAGGGGGGCTTTGCTGAACCTTGCTTAGACTGCCCGGCAGCCTGGGATCCTTCTACCCAACATTTTCATCCTCTCTTCACCTGTTTCAGACTCCACTGCTCGCTCCCTTTTTCTAACACAGACACTTCCCCTATTAAACTCTTTGCACATTTAATCCCACCTTGCCGTCTGCTTCGTGGAGGACCTAGGCTAACACTCGAATGTTAAAGGTAGAGGCATAAGAAATTCTCCCTAGTGTTGCTTGAGTATTTCACTAAGTATAGGAGTAACTAAAAGGGATCCTTATGAATTTTCCAACAAAAAAATATGAATACAGAATGGCATGTGTAATGACCTGAGGCTACGTGACTTCTGAGCAAATAGGAAGTTTAAAAAATAAAGTTTTCCAAGAAGACAAAAACCGGTAAACTGATAGTTTCCATACGTTTATTTCCTGTCTGAACATGGAGGTACTACAGCACCTAAATAATCAGTCATCAGAGGGCATTAGTGCCTGACATGCCGCAGAATGGTTCACATGAGAAACTTCAAAAACGTACACACAGCCATTGCTCCGTGAGAATACTGTATAAGCCAGATGCAATGTCTGGTTTTATGACATCTGGAAACTGTTTCTTTCAACCAAAAAGACTGCATTGATTCAAATCCCACCAAGAAACAGTGAAGTTAATTGTCTAGGCGGTCGGGTTAGTCCCTGAGGGCCTTTGGAAGAAGGGAACCCACCAGGTAATGCAAGAGAGCTGGTAGAGGGACAGGGGTTGTTGGGAATAGCCTCTGTACAATTTACACATGCCATTCTGACAAGGATATGCCCCAAATATTACAACTTATGGAATACTGACCTCTACTTTGGCAAGAGGGTATCAACATCATGAGAAAATAGATAATATGGCCATGAAAACAAAGTTTAGAGTTGAATCTAGAGATATTAACGCCTGATAACTATATATTCTGTGACTTTATCAATGAACTAAAAACAGAGTTTGATTAGCCATTATATCACATATACATAATTTTATGATTTGGCTCTATTTTCATATCTACTATAGATTTTAGAAATGTCAAAATAAATAATCAGAAATGTTTGAATTATGTGATAAATACTTACACTTAGAAGAAAGAAAAGTTACAGAGAAAGAAAGATTAGAAAAGCAAAAGTAGGGCTTCCCTGGTGGCACAGTGGTTGAGAGTCCGCCTGCCGATGCAGGGGACACTGGTTCGTGCCCCGGTCCAGGAGGATCCCACATGCCGCAGAGCGGCTGGGCCCGTGAGCCATGGCTGCTGAGCCTGCGCGTCCGGAGCCTGTGCTCCAAAACGGGAGAGGCCACAACAGTGAGAGGCCTGTGTACCGCAAAAAAAAAAAAAAGAAAAGCAAAAGTTATACCCACATGAAACAAAGAAAATTTCTGGCAGACTCATAGCCCCTCTGGTTCTTGGGCCCAAAACACTTAAGAAAACTAAACAATACAAGTCATGGTTCAGTGGTTTAGTGAAAGAGAAAAGCACGTAAATACTAAGACTTCTAGAAGTGGGGAAAAAAGTAGCTGTGTAGAAATTAAAAGAAAACGTTAGTTTATATGTTTGAGGTTAATGCAACACTAGTAACTGAATGAAATCAATAAGTATGTTGTGATGTCAATTTTTTAAAATGGTTGTATGTACAGAGATATTTGGAAAGTAGTAACTTGGTTTGTATTTCCTTCCTTTAAAAGTCACATTCCTCAGTAGCCACCAGAGAAAGGAAAGGTAGATGCTACCTCAAATGGGAAGATGGAAGGGGAACAGCTCAAATGAATGATTTGTGAAAGGGGAACTCAGTGGATTCCAGGAAGAAAAGAACGATGGAGGCAAAGGATACGGCTGGGAAGATGTATGTGCGCTGACTTCTCCACTGGGGGTTTAAGGCCCTGGAGGCAGAAGGCATGTTACATAGTTTAGGAGGACTGCCAAGAGAAGTGCTTTAGCATGCTATGTGGGACTCAAGGGAGGGACCTCTACAAGCCCCCCCGCCCACACACACACATGCACTCACTGAAATAAGAGGTGTGGCAGAGTTTGGCAAAGGGAGGGATCAAGTCCCCCTACAGTTTCATATGCCATGAAGGGTCTCAGAGCCTTAGAAGGGTCTGGAAGATTACCAATGGCATCACCAAACCACCTTATGTGGAGAGAGCACTGCAGCAGGAGCTAAGTGACCCTGTGTTGAACGCTGCACAGGCAGCAGCCAGACAAGAAGCCAAATAGGTGTTGCATCCAGAACTCGGAGGGATATGCAGCAACAGAGAGAGCCCAGGTAGGAAAGAGTCAGTGAGCCCCAGCTGAGCAAAGAAAAGCCACAAGTTCTCAGGCCCAGAATTCAGCTGCTGGTGCCAAAAAAATGCAAGGAGACTGAGGCACAAAGGACATCGGAGGCTAGAGGAACTGGAGGACAGTATGATTTCCCCACCTTCCTCCCAAACAATACAGAGGCCTCAGAACACTTTACTGCCCTGTATGAGGTCAGTTTTCATCAATGGTCAACATTTGCTTGAATCCAGCCATGACAATGAACATTAGCAGAAAAAAAATGAGGAAGCCACACACTCATTCAATATATTCAGGAAAAGCATCTGATTAAGTACAACATCCATTCACGATTAAAAGCAAAACTAAAAGCAAAGAGCAGCTAGCAAAAAGAGAACATAAATAGGACTGGCTCTAAAAATCCTTCAGTAAATCTCAACTTTAGTGTTTAATGGACTGACAAAAATCAAAGCTGAATCATCACAGGCGCACACATGCAAAGTCACAAAGATGAGCTGGGAAGCAGCAGGAGCAGGGCTGGAAGTGAGCATTACTGACATCTTGGGCATTGTATCAAGGAGGATCTGCAAAAACTCAGCTGGTCCAGGTTGTGGGTAACACAACTTTATCTGGATCTAAAGATTAATCTGAGACTAAAAAACAGGAATCTGATATAATAATAAATGGACTCTAAAACCTACCAGAAGTTCCACCATTTGATGAAACTATTATTTTAAAGAGTGCTAAGGATAGAGTCGAGGTAGAAATAAAAAAATCATAAATATACAGCTAATATCTGTTATAGTGCTAATATCACAAGGGAGAAAAATCAAAGAAATGTCACTAATCTCATCAGTGATTTAGACTTATAATGGGTCCTGATCATACTTCTAAAAGATTTTTAGATCCTGGTACCTCTAGTTATGTGCTGTATTACTGGAAACTTTCTATCTCTGCTGTGACTGATGTCCTCAACGCAGCCCTACACATACAGAGAAATGGAGATAAAGCTGAGTTACATAGGTATGAAAATATGTTTTTAGATGCTAAATCAAACTCTGATAATATCAGTAAGTCTACCAAAAGCAAAGTACATTCATAAATCAAATTAATAATGCATGACAACTAGACAATTATATCCAAATTGACACAGTGACAGGAAAGGATGAACTCCTGTTATGACTTAAAAACATTTCCAACTGTTTTCTGATTTCAAAAAGGAGATATTGAATAATAATTTGAACTACACAAAAGTTATGAATCAACATGACCAGAAACATCACTCCTAATAATGCTTCCCATCCAGAATTTTTTCCATGCCTTAAAAACTAAGTCAAGAAAACATACTGACCATGACAAATTTGTGGTAGTAAATCTAGAATTTTCTGGACAAACTAAACATTTTGAAAGGTTCTAGAAAAGAGAATATTTTTCTTTCCTTTGATGTGTAGATGTCTGTGTAAATATTAGTGTTTCTGTCATTCTGATGTTGCATTTTACACTTATCTACAGCCGAAAAGAAAACTGTCCAAGGCATATATATATATATGTATACGTACATATATATATCAAGATAATAGCAGAAAAAAGAACAAAGAGGTGTTCCAAATCTACGTAGTAATGACCAATAATACTCACACCCAGGAAGACATCTTACATCAATTACCCTGAAAGGAAATATTACATTTGGCCTAGAGAGAACTGTTATCAATTTTCTACTTCATCAAAGAGTAAACAATGTTGATGCTCTGAAACGCATCGAAAATTTGCTCAACAAAAGCTAGAATACTTGGAAAGAATCCTGTAGCCAAATTCTTAGCTGTTTCTTTTTGAACACGTATGTATCAGAGGAGTTAACGATAAAGTGAGTTCATATGTGTTTTAATGTAAGTGTTCTCAACCAGAGGTTCCATGAACTTGGATGAGAAAGACATCTTTATTTTCCCTAACCTCTGATACATAACATTTCCTTCAATTACGATTGTAGGTAAAACCACAGACATTGTGACTTTGTTGGCAATAAAATAATAGCTACTTCAACTCTAATGTAATGTAATACAAAACTACCTGGATTCTTTATTCTCATTACCACTACAAAAGTATAGAAGTAAGTAGTCCCCTCCCCAATAGATATTATTTAACGCATTAATAAAGAAGGATGTATTATGACACCACAAATTCTAATACTTATAACATTTGGTTACTGTTAGTATTTAAAAGGAAGCCAATTAAATGACATGTATGCTATTTTACACATTTAAATTATGCTGAGAAGAGGCCCTGGGTTTCCCTTAGAATGCTGAAAAGTTGATGGCAAAAAAAAAAAAAAAATGTTTAGAACCTCTGTTTTAGAGGGAGAGAAACAAATAAAACACATAGAACCCAATATTTTATTTCATTTCCTCTCTCCGCAATGAGGTTTTTACAAAATCCACATCTTTTACTCTTGTCACTCTAATGATCATTTCTCATTTGCTGGCACCAGGTCTTTGTAGATGCTCTACATTTTCAAGTGCAGTGCATTTTAAACTGGCATATTCAACCTTTTCCCCATCTTGTACTTCACAGATTAATGGCCATCCCCATAGTAGCAAAAAACAAAACAAAACAAAACAACAAACAAAAACTCTTTCTTTTCAAACCTTTTCATTTATTCATTCTCTATTCATTCTATCATTCTTCATTCAAGGAATAAATTTAAGTAAATTCAGGGGAGTCTGCCTTAATAGATGGTCCAGAATGGGTGTGTCTGAATGAAGGAGGCTGTTGTCCTGCTGGAAATCACACTTCCTGTGTAGCAGAAAGCCACTCCCCACCTCCCTATCTCAGCATCTGACACTCTT
>NW_006789285.1:15698-25009 GCF_000442215.2 Lipotes vexillifer
GCACAGAAGGGTCAATTTTGCCCAGCAGGGAGAGACATGCTGATCCTCCAAACCCTTCTCCCCACTGCAAGAAAGGAGTGGCCTCTGGCTTGGGTTCATCTAGCTGTTAATCCCTCTGCTGGCCCACTCTGATCTCTTGGGTCAACCAACCGCCCATTCGGGAAAAGCCAATGCCCGGCTCCCTGAACGGGCAAGGATGGATCCCAAGAAAATGCCAAGGGACCCGAGGGCGCTTACCAAGCCTCCACAAAGGCTGAAGACGGCTGTGTGCTCCTCCCGAGCATTGACCTGGCCGCGGTAGAAGCAGTGGCGCAGGTCTGGGGGCGCCGTGCGGCGCTCCTCAGCCCGGACCGCAGGGGCTCCCAAGTGCACCTCGGTGTAGCCGGCAGCCAGGAAGGCCGCGTCGGCGCTCAGGTTCAGCTGGAAGACCTGCCCGTAGGCGCGGATTCTGTAGTGGGTCCTGAACGGCGTGGGCTCCAGCGCCTCGGCGCTGCGCTTCCTCCGGCTGAAGTGGTGGCTCTTTGGGAACACTTCGCCGAACTCATTGACCCGCGCGGGGGTCACCACTTCGTAGGAGGCCAGTGTCCTCACCAAGGCTTCTGCAACCACAGCGATACGGCCGTTGAGCCCCTACCCGTTTCCAACTCCCCAGCGCCGAACTTCTTCAACCAAACGTCCCAGCCAGAGAGCCGAGGCCCCAGGTCCCCATACCCCCGGCGGGGCGCGACGAAAGAACACACGCTGGCGAGCGCGCGCGCGCACACACACACACACACGTGCGCTCTGTGAGTGTGCCTGCCTGCTTTCCCACAACCCCGATTCGCTCCACCCTCCCCAAGCAGGGACCCTGACACTCAGGGCCCTCAGCAGCACCTCCTTCTCGCGCCCCTCTTCGCCCCCCTGCCGCCGCCAACTCGTGCCCCGCGGGCGCCCGCGCCACCCTGCTCCACGCTTTCCCGCCGCGTGGTCCCCGGAGGGAGACGTGTGCCCCGCGCGCGATTCCTCGAAACACCGCGCAGACGCAACCTCCGGGGAGGCTTGGGGCTGACTGATCCCGGAGTCCCGAGAGCCCCGGCTGGGCCAGGGTGCCCCAGCAGGCAGAACCGCTCCCCGCGCCTCCGTCCGCCCGTCCCACTCGGGCACGCGCCCCACCACGCTGCTGAAGGCGCCCCGCGGTGACCTTACCCTGCCTGGGGTGGAAGTGAACTTCCCAAGACCTGGTGATGAAGAGCGAGAGCTGGTAGAGCAGCCCCGTCAGCCACTTGGCCACCCGCATGGTTCCACCGGGGGATCCCGACCGGGGAGGCCAACCAGAGACGCCCGCCCCTCCGCCGGCTTCCCCGCGCTCCGCTGCCTCTCCTCCCTCTCGCCCGCCGCTCTCCGCGCCGGCAGCCGCGGCGCCTCAGCAGCCTCCGGAGCAGCAGCCCCGGCCCCGGGCCGGCCCGTCGCGCCACACCGCCAGCCTCCGCTCGCTGAGCCACTGCTTCATCGCACTGCAGCCCCGCAGCCTCCGGCTCGCAGTCGGCAGCCTCGCTCCGCTTCCTGCGCCCGCACAGCCCTCAGAAGCCCTCTCCTTGCGTCCAGCCCAGCGCGAGGAAGCGACTCGACCTAGCAGGAACGGTGCCAATATAGCCACCCCGGGCCTGGCGAGCTGGGGGGGAGAGCCCGCCCTCAGGGGCCGGGCCCGGCCAATCAGCTGGAGGCGCGGCCCGCCCCCAGCCCCTAGCCGCAAGCGGAGTGCGGTCGCCGCAGGCTCCAGCTGTGGGCGTGCGGCGTGGTGAGTAGCCCGAGGCCCAGTTGGACACCATCCCGGTACCCGTAAAACCTAGGACTGATACAAGTTGCGCGGCCGAGGTCCAGATAGGGGATAGGTGTGCGAGGTTTTAGTTCTTACAATGAAATGGCAAGCATCAGAAGGAAAGTTTCTGTTATGTTTCACGGTAATTTTAGGCTTCTCAAACAAGATAAAGTAAGCTACAGCGGAAAATTCTTGTAGGCAGAGGATGCTACCAGCGAAGCTTAATGGCCAGGCCTCACTTGCAAGTACCCCTGTGCAGCCGGGTGGTTGTTGTGAGTTTCAGTATTGGAGGGGAAAGCAAAGGTGAGGTTGCAATCAGCAAACACTTCTGGGTGAGAATTTCTGGCAGTTGCCAGAGAAAAAAGGATCTCAGTCTCCAAAGTTCCAGTAACTTATTGTGACTTTTTTCATTTCAGTATTCATTTTTGTACTTAATTTTGTATAAAGGGCCCCCCAAAATTATATAAATGTCAAGCCCCATGAAACTTGGATCTGCCCCTGCCTGTGGGTCATTGTTTTTATGAGACTTTCTGCTGGTAGTTTCACAGTATTCATATGTCTTTTGTTTATAATATCCAAATGACCCCATGTATCCACAGTTATCTTTCTCAGCAATTACTGTAGCTCTGAATCCAGTTGAGTCATCTTGTGTCTGTTAAATTGGATAAACCTCAATGGCAGCAGAAAGCAGTCATCATTTCAGAACTCCTTTCTCATTTCCCAAATCCACCTGTTTGATTTGCAGGTTCCATAACTGTTTCTCCCTATAACCAGTATGAAAAAAAAATGAAGTGAAAGTGGTCAGATATTGTTGAAATCCAACCAAGGGAGAGAAAGAATATGAGTATAAAAAGTAAAGGAATTATGTGGGTAACTCTTCACGAACACAAAGGAATACACTCTCAATTTAGTCCCTGGCTGCCCTTTCTCCTCTGGGCTCACAACAATGAAATTTCTGTTTGCTTTGAGTTGACCTCTCATGACAGACCTCCTTACTTTTGTATCAAATGTGGAACAATCTTGTCCAAGGAAGGAGAGTTTCTTACTTTTGCCAAGGAAATTACCCAGCTCTGTAATGGTAATTCTTCCACAATCTATCCCCTTCTTTTGTACCCCTTGCTCACAAGTGTCATTTTATTCATCACAGAATTACAGACTTCTCATGTTGTTTTTCTAAATTAATCCTACTGTTACTCTAAACAAAACAAAAATGGACTTGACCCACACTTGTCTGTTTAGTGGCTACCTTAAGTACACTGTAATTTAGAGTCATTCCAATTACACTGCAGCTCTGAATGCATCTCTACCTTAGGAGCTATGCCTACCTTCATACAAATAACAGAAAATAGATTTGCACCTGTTTAACTGGCTATCTGACTGCCGACTGCAGGCAAAGTAGATACTTCATTTCCATCACAGAATGTTTGTCGCTCAATGTAGTATTTGCAATGTGATATTTGATTTTCAACCTGCTCTAACTTTTTGGAAACAATGTTCTAAGAATAGGGCTGTTTTTTCCTGTTTTAAAGAAGTGGGAAAATGTACGGGATATGTATTTTATGTCATTATAATCTTTACAGTGTTCAGTAAAGAACATTATTTCCTTCATTTTATAGAAGGTAAATGTTACACAGTATCTAAGTAACTAACTGGATATCGACAAACCCTTTCTGACACCAAAGTTGTTTCATTATACTAGACTAGACCCATTACGATATTCACATTATTTGTCTCTCTTCCTTTCTCCTTCCCTACCAAGTGAAAATGTCATGAATAAGCTAATCTATGCCATTTAAATCAAGCATTTCTCCACATGGGCAATTATAGCTACCACTTATGGAATTCCTTTGACATACCAGGCACTGTACAAGGGACTTTAGAAATGTTACCTCGTTTGATTTATGCATCCCCCCCAAGAGAAATTAAGTAAATCACCCCAGATCACACACCAAGTTAGACTCAAATGTCTTTGGTCTCAAATTCCATACTTTTTAAGAGTAGATTGTATTCTTCATACTAGCTCAAATCTCATTACAGTCATAATCATCAATCAACAGTAAAATAGATCAATAGATTGTGATATATGCACACAGTGGAATGCTAGACAGACTGAGAACATATAATCTATAGCCACATGCAACAACATAAATGAATCTCACAAAAAATATTATTTAGAGAAAGACTTAGAGCCCCCCCCAAAAAATAAAATGCATATAAAATGACTCAATCTATATGCAATATACAAAAGCAGGCAAAACTGCTCGATTTTATTAGAAGTGGCTAATTCTTAGGGTGGGGAGAATAGAGATTGGAATAAAGATGAGTGAACTTCTAAGATGCTGATACCATTTGTTTCTCGATCTATGTTCTAGTTGAAGAAGTGGTGTGTGAAATTTCTTACATCTGCAGTCTTGTGTATTTTCATATCATAATGATATGTATCATTTTTCTGTGTATATGTGCATGTAATAATATAATAAACATTTTTAAAGTAAAATACTTGCTATGAAAAAAACACCACTATTCTTTACTATATGGAAAAAGTTTAAGAGAACTTCAGGTATTAAATATTAAAATAATCTTTTGAGGTAAATATTTATTTCCAGACAAAACTTAATCCAATAACCAGAACCTATAACTAGAATCTCATGAGCCAAAAATGTCAAGAAAATTCTAACAAAATATCTTCCATGGCTATTGTCAGTCACTTAACTACTTATTCAATTTTTCTTTTAAAAATAAGAAAGGAAAGAAAGGTTCAACACAACAAAAAAGGAAAGAAAGAGGGGTATACATCCCTCTGAAGAACATATTTTTATTTTATTAAAATACATTGCTAACTGCATGGCATTTAACTCATGACTTAGAAAAGGAAGAAAGGAGGGAAAGAAAGAAGGGAGAGAAAGAAAGAAAGAAAGAAAAAGAAAGAAAAGAAAGAAAGAAAGAAAGAAAAGAAGAAAGAAAGAAAGAAAGAAAAGAAAGAAAGAGAAAGAAAGAAAGCGAAGGGAGGAAGGAAGGGAAGGAAGGAAGGAAGAGAAAGAGAGAGGGAGGGAGGAAGGAAGGAAGAAAGAAAGAAAGGGAGAAGTGAGAGAGAGAGGGGGAGGGAAGGGAAAAAAAGGAAATCTAATAACTTTCCTCTGATTTTGAGGGATTCGTAAATAATTCACAGGTTTTCTTTTAAACCATGATGTACTAAGTTTACCCAAGAGAATGTAGAATTCTGATGGGTCTAATCATTATTTTACATCTAAAATGTTACTTTTTTACCTTTTATACTATACTGCATATTAAGGTTCATAACCTGTTGGTTGTACAAATATTATAGGATTATTTGATAGAAATATTTTTGACACAATTGTTTCACATTGGATACATCAATTGAGTTTCTATAGAGAGTAATGATAATAGTCCATGAGAAATGAAATATAATTGGAAGTATCAACTGCTTTAAAAGGATGTAAGTTTTGGGCTTCCCTGGCGGCGCAGTGGTTGAGAGTGTGCCTGCCGATGCAGGGGAAGGGGGTTCGTGCCCGAGTCCAGCCACATGCCGTGGAGCGGCTGCACCCGTGAGCCGTGGCCGCTGAGCCTGCGCGTCCGGAGCCTGTGCTCTGCAATGGGAGAGGCCACAACACTGAGAGGCCCGTGTACCGCAAGAAAAAAATTTTAAAAAAAAAGGATGTAAGTTTTTCCAAACATTTACACAATCGTTTCTGTTTAAATGGACTTTATATTTGGAATTCTGCAATATATAATGAACTGATGTGTCTTGCTCCTGAAAATTGGTTTTCTGATCAATTATTCTTGAAAAGAAGTTCTTGATTATTTATGGTCTAAGATCCATATAGACAAAATGCTTCCTTCTAAACAAAGTATTAAATAAGTAATATATTCATTTCATTTTGTTAATGAGACAAAATTCTAGCAATCTATTAGGGATAGAAAAGGTCAGGAAAAATTATTATCACTAAGATTTATTAAAAATTCTACACTAAGGCAAAGATATAATACATTTAGAAAAAGTAAGAATAACTTTCCTCTAAGGAGGTGTTAAATTGGAACTGGACACTGTGGCATGTAACCAGTAGAGTTTTTCACCAGGAAAAAAAAATGGCAGAAGATCAGAAAACACAGGAGCCAGTCTTGAAGTTTACCCCAGTGACATGACTGAATGGCAAATAAGGTGGAATGCCACCAGGATGGGGTGAAAATAAGGCAAGGGGCCTCAGCAAACAAATGAAGGAAAGGATGGCATCATCCCAAGGACAGAAGAAAAAAGGAGTGCTCTTTCCCAGTCCAGCTTGAATTACAAAACTCTGGAAGCAATGGGAGGAGCTAATAATACAACTCTGTTCTAGCTGGGGAGGTGCCTGGCTAACATGATGATGACTGAGCGGTTTCAATATAAGACTCTACTGGTGTGTTTGCAAAGAGCCAAGTAAATGCCTTCACTCAGGAGAATATGACACCAAACAAAAATTCACCTGTGCCGTTTTGTTTCAACATACTAATGTATTTTTCAAATACTCAAGGACATTGTCACACCAAAAAACAAATACGTCAAATCTCTTACTTACTCTTACTTTTGAGGTCTCAATGTGTTTTCTTACTGATAAATTATGAAGACTGGACTGGATAGTTTCTGTGACCATTTACAAGCCTAACATTTTATGTCTCTGTAATTTTATGATTTGAAATAAAGTATAAAAAACACACAATCACCAGGGAGTGGAAGAGTTTGTGGACTGAAAAAGGTCAATATGGATATCGGATCTTCATTTTAAAGGGAGGGTAGCAAAAATGGACGATGCACTTTGGGATATAATACAGGAATTTGAAGAAATGTTTTATTCCTTTATGAAACAAAATAGGGTGGGAACCAAAAGCTGAAATCAATATTTTGGCATCCAATGGAGGTCTATGCAGCTCAAATGAATTGCATGTAGTCAACCAAGTTTCACAAACAGGTTAGAGAGAAAAGTAGGCATTGCACGGCCATTTTTGAGATATTCTATAGAGGTAAGATTTATGGACACTGATTTTTTTAGTTTCATCCGTTTACACTGCACACAAATATAGAAAGAATTCCTTAACTATTAGGGTGATAAAAACTGAAATGGACTCAACAGAAATGCAGGGTCTCCATTACTCCATATACTCACCTGTGTAAACCGAGACCGAACATATATTTCATGTAAAGGCATGTAGTTTCTACAGAAAATTAAAGTAAGAAAGACACTTTGAAGCAAGCATAATTTTATATTGTTTTTCGATTGTTTGCTTTTTCCTAATTTTATTTGCAGATGCAGGAAAAATGGTTGGAAAAGTGTGTTTCAGAGCCCAGTTATAAGCCATATGAGAAAATTACTTTACCTATTTTATTGCTGCATACTTTTTGTTAACCCATTGCCCAAGCTGTATATTTATTTACCAGACTTACTCTCAGTTGCATAGTGAATGTATTCAAAACTCAAATACATTTCAAGGCCTCCACTGAGGACCTTAAATTTTTTTTTTTTAGTGACTCTAAGAAAAATTCCTAAAAAGAATTTCAATCTGTTTTAAGAAAAAGTAATGGTCCCTGTCACATAGTACAGTAAAACAAATATACTGTTTTGTTTAATTAATATTATAAATGAAAATATTCTTAGTTTTGGAACTGTGAGCATAACCTCTCTATCTAACCATCTATCTACCACGTGATTTGCTTGACCAAAATTATTCAATGTATATAATTAAAGATAAAACCATCTTTAGTCTGGCATAGCTAAATTAAATGAACTCTTAGAAATCACTTTGAACGTATACTACATCTGCCTAAGGAATGCCTTACATAGCTTTTTTTCACTTATGTGGTCTTAGATAAATATAATAGGTGCTATTCTAACTTTCCTTACTTTTGAGGTGATGCTGAGAACACACAAAATTTGTAGTATCCAAAATAGAAAAGTTGTTGAAATGCGGACCAGACATCATCTCTTACTGTCATGTTTTCTCCATTCTTCCAGAAGGAAACAAAAATTCTAACATGCCCACTGAACATGAGGCATATGAAGTTGGAAATCTGGAAAATACCTAGATCCCCATTTCCTTGAGTGAATACAAAATAAGGAATGGTAAGCTAAGTTATCTATTTTTGACAGTAGCTTTCCAGGATCTGGATCAGACCTTAAAGCATTGAAATATTTATTAATTATTCCTGTGGTTTGTCTCACCTAATGTAAGCTCCAGTGAAGGTAGGGGGAGCAGGGTGGGGAGCTCAGCCTATGTGTGAAATCACCATGGAAACCACATCTATGACTAATCAGTGAGAACTGGCAGGCACGGTTCTGCACTTATTATTACAAAGCCCCACATGTGAACTTATTTAAATCCCCTCTCACTTTGTCTCTATTTTGAGTTAAAACAATACTCAGGGTTTTATTTTTTCCAGAGTAGTCCCTGAGTGCTGTGTAACCACAGATCCCCACCAGCCTCTCCTCTCAAAACTTGGCCCAGCATTTCTCAAAGCATATTGGAAATATCTATCATATCTCTCTTGTTCCCTCTCTCTCTCTCTCTCTCCCCTCTCTCTCTTTCAGTCTCTCTCCTCTGCCCCATATCTCTTTTTAATATAGGAACAAGGATAGAGATATGCCCACCTCTGTGGGATTGTTTAATCGCAGCTGGAATTGGAAAAAGAGCTATTAGGAGGATTCATTTCAAGATGCTGTCTTAAAGAATCAGGACAGAATGTTGAAATAGGAATCAAAATTAGATTACTTAAGAACCAAAGTATTTCCAGATACTTTGTAGTCAAGTAAGAAGGGGAGAAAGTCAAATAAAATGAATGATAAATACCTATTGGATTTCACAAAAACGAAATCATCGACAGCCTTCATGAAGCTGTTGATATGAAACGGGAGTAGGATGAATGTGAACCAGGGCAGAGGGGGCGCAGACAGTGAGCTCAGAATGAAGTTCAGACAGCTTCATTATGAAGACAGAGTGGCATCTGAGAGACGCATGTTTGAAAAGGGCTTGTGTTTTCTAAACTTTTTAAAGACAAGTGTCTTGAGCACATTTAAAACCTGATAGGATGGAGCCGGGAGACAGTGAACAGTTGAAGATTGAGAGAAGAAAGAGGAAAGGATGGGATCCTGTGAAGCAGTGGATGGCCTGGCCTTGGGGAGAAAGAGATACCCGGCTGCTAAAGGGTGGGTTACAACCCAGGTGAACATGTCAGTGTAGTGGCAGGAAGTTGAGGAATTCCACTTTCAGATTTCAACTTTCTCTGTGAGGTAAGTAAGTCACTTTCTGAAAAGGAAGGACAGGGCAGTGGATGAGAGGTGTCAGGTAAGTTGAGAAGGTCTGAAAGGAAGGTTTTGGTCCTGATGAAGCCACAAAGGGAGATGCTGGGGGAAATATTGAAGGATGGCCAAGAAGCATTGAGAAGCCACCTAAGGTTGGAGGGTTTGTAGTGGCACCAGACCCACGTTTAGGCCATTTTCTTCAGCAGGCCCTAGTCACCTAGTAG
>NW_006789285.1:25051-31974 GCF_000442215.2 Lipotes vexillifer
CAGGACCTAGTCACCTAGTAGAAGAAATATTGAGAGAAAATAAAATAGCCTTCTAAAGTATCCCTAAGACTATACCACCTAGTAGAAATTACTTTTGCCAGCCTTAAAGACCAATTTAAAAACATGCATACTCAAGCTTCCACAGGGCACCCAAGATCTGTCATATTTCTAGGTATTAGTCACTGCAAACCTATTTGAGGCCAGAGATCATGCCTTTCTGACATTGTGTCCCAAGGACCTAACAGGGCCAAGCACATAGCAGACAATATGTTGATAAATATTTACTGAAATCAATGCTAAATGGATGGATTTCTTCAGTATACTGTGAAAATAAAACACTGGCCACTCGACTTCCAGACCAAAAGAAATAAGTATAAAGTAAAAGAAAGGTAGATTGCTTACTGGCAAATTGCATGTGGAAAGACATAAATGTACTTTCAGTTTATTACTAAAGACTATGTATTTAAAAGAGACCCAAGTACACTTACTAAAAGGAGATCATTGTATTTAATTCATGTGTCAGGAGAACAGTAGAAGGAGAGAGTAGCCAAATAACAGAAGGGTGACCTCAGGAAACATGGTCAGTACAGATACAAATTTCATAGCCTCAGTTGATGATCCATGGACTTAATCATGAAACCAGAAATAATAGTAGGTAGTCATTATTAAAATAATATTCTGGGATGCTTATTATGTGCCATGTTCTGGGCTCAGCACTTAGATGAATTCTCTAATCTTCACGACAACCCTGGGAGACAGGCACTATTAATATCCTCTTTTTGCACATAGAGGAACAACACTTAAGTGAAATAATTTGCTCATGAGTGAAGATCTGGTAAGCAGCAGAGCTCATATGGGTTTAGTTCTCTCTGTCACCAGAGTCCACTCTCTTCACCATGCTATCTTCCCGTCCAGTGCAACCCTTCAGTTGTCAAATGTGAAAACCAAGGCCCAGGGAATTAAGTGAGTTGTCTGTATTCACACACTGTTAATTGTTGATCCATGAGTAGAACTCAGGTCTCTTCATCTCCAGCCCAATAATCTGTTACCCATTCTTCAAAGCCATAAGCCCTGATACATTAATTCCTAGTATTTGAAAATTTTACCTGACTCCAGTTCATTGACTCAATGAACAAAATTTGCCCTTAGCTGAGTGACTGGATCCATTTTTGATCTTAACACTTTTGACCAAACTAAAGTGGATCTATCGTAATTCATCACTTAAATAGAGAACATATTTTTAACTCAGATATTTGAGAGAAATCCTGTCATAAGAATCTTCACTATTACCCCACTATTGTGATGTGAGAGCAACAAGAAGCAAAGACTGTATAAGGCTATGGTCAAGCAATAACCTAAGCCCTTTAGATTTATTATTCATTTAATTTTCACAGTATTGTATCACAGAAGATAGGTACAATTAGCACCCCATTTTTCCAGTTCAGGGAAGTAAAGTACTGAGTGTTCCTGTCATATAACTAGGAAATGGCAGACTCCAAATTTGGACCTTGGCAATTCCTACTGAGAACCTTTCATTCGTATTCACATTTATGAATATAAAAGAATGTTAAATAGGACCTCTATAAAGGACCTATCATAACAGGACTTACCAACTGTTCCAGAAGCCATCATTTCTAATAGTCTATGGAAGATAAGGATAGAGATTCATTAGAGAGAAGTTCCCTCTAAGGGGGTTATTAGGATGAATTCCTAGAGATAGGGGCAAAGAGGAATCTTTGGATAGATTGGTGGGGGTGGCATACTCATAGGGAAAGTCAACAGGCATCTCCTTCTCCAACTGGATGCTTCTTTCTAAGTGGGTAAACTGGATAAACCCCTTGGCTCATCCAGGGATAATACGGGAGTGAAGAGTCCTTGAGAGAACCTAATGAACCCCTGGTGTTTGGAGGGCAGAGAGTCTAAGTACAAGATGCACCTGGAGCAGTTTGGAGGTGGCGTCTGGCTGCAGTTGCCTTTGGCGGCTAGGTGAGTAGAGAGAAGAGGGAGGGGTAGTGGGAAAGGCAGCTTGCATTTCCAGAGTTTGGCAGACCTGGAGGCAGAGCCCAGTTCTGGTGGGCCAAACACATGTCACTGAAGTAAGCCAGATCCTAGCCTAAGAGAGTTGTCTGGTGGGGGAAGAGGATCCAACAGAAAAGACTATGGGGACGTCTGACTCCAGGACAGAAGCTTGAAAAGCTGAAGGTTGCCCTGAAGGGTAAGCTGGAAAAAGTATCACTCATGACAGGGGATGGTACAATATGGAGGTCCTGAGACCTTTGGGGGTGGGTCTCAGAGGAGACACAGAAGAGCCTCCAACAGGAAGAGAAGCATTCGGGCATCTGCCCTACAGGAAGCACCAGCTGCCAAGGTAACAACAGCAGCTTCAGTCAAAGAAGAGCAGCCCTTTCCCTCTACCTGACCTCCAAAATTATTTCCTGATTTATTCCCTCTGAATTCAGGCTACTTAATAAACTGGTCACTCTCAATCCACAGTAGTTTCTTAACTGGTCATCTTCTCTTCAGTCTAGCAGTTCTTTATCCAACATTTACTTTGCTTTCAAAAATATTTTTCAAAAGAATATTACTTCCTTGCTCTGGCCCTTTCGTAATACTCCCTCCCTCCCAGTTAAGACTGAACTCTTCAGTATTCATGGAAGGGATTCGATAATCTTTTTTCAGTATTCATTTTCCAACATATGAGTGGTTTGACTCATATTTGGACCCACTATGAAGGGAAAAAATTTAATTGATTTCTGAGAATACATTTTAGCCCCCCAAAGTTCTGTGGATGTGTACTTTCATTTCCCCAAACTCACTATGGATGTCACAACTCTGTCTCTCAAGCTGAAATGCTTCCATAACCCCAATCAAAATCCAACCCACCCTTCAAAGCTCAGCTCAAATATCACATCTTCTTAAATTGTTACCTGATTCCCCCAGTTGGAATCAGTTAGTCCTTAGTCTGTATTCTCCTGACCTTTTCTGTATTCTTTTGGTTTTGATCTTATTTCATTCTGTTTCATATTAGAGCTAGCCATGTAGCAAGGGTGCATGACAAAAACCCCAAACATACATCCACTCTCAATTTCAATATATCAAGAAATGAAACAAGAAGGACTTGGAAGATTCTAGTTGCATGCAAGTTCAAGGAGTCTGCTTGAAAGAGAAGTGACTGAGACCCTTGAACAAGTCCAGAGTCAAGCAAACCTCCTGACCTATGAGGAGTATGGTTTTTAGTTGAACCTGAGTGAGCAGGGTAGAGGTGGTAGGATTCAGTCCTGAGGCACCAGCAGAAGTGTGCCAGGGACAGAACTTGAGGGATTCATAGTAAGCAGTATCAGTTCCCAACAACTGAGTTTAGGAGACTCAGGTGAAGAATTTTAAGAAATTGAGCCTAAGAAAGGGTTTTTATCTCTAGGGCAGTACAAAGGATGCTATTTGGGAGCCAGTTAAGAGTTATTTCATTGGAGGGAAGAAGGCTATTTCTTACCTCAGCTGAAGATGAAAGTGATGGGGAAAAAAAGGAAGTATTGACAAGCATGAGGATATGGGCATGGTATCAGAGGGAAGATGACAAACCCCGAGTCATGATTTGGTCTGTCCATATGGGTGCGGTGAGAGGCCAAGTAACAAAGTGTGTGGGCTCAGTGTGTGCACAGGCACAGAGGAGAGGAGATCACAGGGCAGCCCTGACTGTGATATTGTGTAGTGTCAGTAGCAGTGGCCTCTGATGAATTAGAGAATTAATTTGGAATTAGAGGAACAACCTCTTGTGGCTGCAGGGGGACACTCTAAAGTCACAAGAAGCATGTGTAAACCACTCCCCCAGGGAAAGGGGTTTGGATTTGAGTATCACCTTCTTCTCACTCCTATGTCCCAAGACGGGAGAAACTGCATGTCAAGGGTTACAGTTGGAGACACTTAATAAATGTCTACTGCATCAATAAGGACGTTGCCGTCTTCTGTGGAAGATCTCATCAGTTCTTGCAAAACAGTGTGTTTGGCAATTCTCACTGTATCCTTAACTTCCCATAGAGTAGACACTTGTATCTCTATCGGTTAAATATGCCCCTTTCCCCTTCCTCTAGTAAATGCAACCTCTTCTTTGGCAGACCTGGTCCTCCCCTGCTCTAACTTTTGACATTAGCGAGGTTGCCAGTCATGGTCACACGAACCAGGCTTGCCATTCAAATGGTCCCATCGTTTTAGCAACAGGGACTGGTGCGAAGGATTGGCACAAGACTCAAACTCTGGTTGATCAGCATTTTTCCATAGACATATTATATACAGAAGCAGGGACCCTGTCTTTCCTCACAGTGGCAAAACTACCATGTTTACAACATTGGAGCTGCTGCTTCCAGCCATGTTCACGGTCGTGTGGAGAAAGCCAGTGGGGAGGAGGAGAGAATGAAGGCCAGCAAAGACAAGCTCGGGGATGTGTGTATGTGTGTGTGTGTGTGTGTGTGTGTGTGTGTGTGTGTGTGTGTGTGTGAGAGAGAGAGAGAGAGAGAGAGAGAGAGAGGCAGAGAGTAGAGAAAGAAAATACAAGCTTTATTAGGAAGGTAGTAGTTATATTTTTCGCTGTACATTTTCTTTATTAACATTTTCCTGCTGTTTAAACAAAAATTATTTTTTAAATCAGAAGAAAACACAAACACATATTGGGAGGACACATGTGAATGTTTCTCATCCTCTAGCTGATCCAGCCTCACCAGACTTGCCTGTTTTAGACTGTTTATTTCCACTCTATCACCATGTGTGACACTAATGAAGATTCTGGCTTCATAGTCCATATGCTGGAAGCTGCATTGTTTTCTGTAACACTCTGGGGTCCCACTATAAATATTTAAAGCATGTCAAGCTTGTTATCTACAAAGGAGATTCCGGGTAAGAAGTGAGCTCTAAAGCTCTCCTAGAACATTAGAGTGGGGTAAGAGAGTCATTATAAAATCATAAAGCTTTGTAAAATTCAGGCTGACTTCTTATTTTAGAAGTTGTTTTTGATTTTTCTCATATATCCTTCTTTGTATATCCTGTTTTTGACTAGATAGCCTTGCTTAATATTTCTAAAGGAGATCATCATCCTGATTCTTAAAATCAAAGAACTTAAGCCAGAGGAATTTTTTTAAAAAAAGAAAAAAGAAAAACTGGGGATGAAAACTAAACAAAGAATAAAATGTTAAGGAAAAGTAAATCAAAATTGTCATGAACACCAAGAGATTTGAAAGTTGAATTATTCAAGGCGGCACATTTTCTGGATTCCAGCTCTATGCTGCAAGAATTGGAAACAGATAACAGAGGCATTGTTACATACTTTTCACTGCCAGCCTTCTGCTGCCACCAGAAAGCACCGCAGTCCCTGTCGTTACTGCCAGGACAAGAACCTTGCATGGAAAATAACATGCAGAGTCCCTTGTTTTGTTTTTAAGTGATAAAGACTCACTTTTAGATGTCTACAGAGAAGCTACTCCATCCAAAGTTTTACCTAATCAATTTGTCTAATAATCTATCAGGGAAGACTTGCTTTATTATTTTTTTTTTAAGTTGGGCACAGTTGCAAGTGTAAAGACTGGATATAATAAGGCAGATAGTTTTAAAAAATGGGTACAATTCCTATCATTTCTCTCCAACTTGTAATCTTTAAATTGACATTACCCACATTTATCCTAAGATCATGTAAATAATAGACTGTCTCCAAATTTAACTTTATTACAAAATTTGGTGCCTCCTAACTCCATATATTTTATAATTGAGACTTCAACAAAACACTGCAGTCGCTCCTTTTCTTTTTTCCCTTCTTTTCAAATAAACTCCTTTTTGGTTTTTTTTTGAAATTTTTTTTACCCCTCACTTCCACAGGACTACCCATGGGATTTATTTCTTACATGAAAGCAGAGCTAGTCTCTGTGTGATTTGAAGAATCTTGCCCACAATACTCTTTTTTTTTTTCTCTCCTCAGACTACTTTCTGTTAAGTCCTGCATCTCCAGAAAGCCACAGTTAAGCTGCTGGAAAATGCCTGAAGGGAGAGAGAGGAAGAGAGAAAGCCAGAGTGGGCCAGTCACTGTATAGGAAGGGTAGACCCAAAAACGGAGTATCATAGCAATGCCCAGCAAAGGAATACCTGAAAAGTTGTAGTGGAGAGGTGAGTTTTTCCGCAGACTTAAGTGATGTAGAATAGGAGAAAGCACTACTACAGAGCCTGGCAGAAGGAGCTTTTGTACAGTGTTTCCTTCCTTTCTGCCCTCATTCCTGGTTGTCCATATAACAGAGAACAAGCCTGATGGGGGACACCGCTAAGACCCCCCTAAAGATGCATAAATGTCCACATTTCCAACAAATCGGACTTAAGCTAACTCAGTATTACACTTGCAGCAGACTTGTCCTAGACAATGCATGTCTGATGAAATAAGTTTGGAAGGACTAAAAGTTTCCACTCTATCTCTCAGCTAAAATTACATACAGATGCTGCTCCGTGCCTGTATTAACTTGTAACTGTGAACAAATTATAAGGTTTTAAGATCACAGAAAAGTTTTTGAAGTTGAAAATAACCACCATTACAGACAAAATAACCTGTCACTTCTTTTAGAGTTCAGGGAAATAAAATGTTGGTAAGAAAATAAAACATTCTGGCTCCATACCAGAACATAACATTATACTCTCATACACTTCTGAAGTGCTTAAGTGTCAGCAAGTGGCTGTTTGTTGAAATCCATCTCCCTTAAAAATATTTAAGTTCTTTTTGATTGACAGTACTGAGTGTCTGTTGTACATTAGATTATATGTTAACTTTGCTCTAAAGAAATAGCATCCAAACATTTATTTCTTCGGAATCAAACTTACACTTATTGCAAAACCCATCCACAAATCAAGGAAAAATATTTGATATATTTAATGAAAGAAATTATATATATATATATATA
>NW_006789285.1:32151-69977 GCF_000442215.2 Lipotes vexillifer
GGCCTCTCAACCACTGCGCCACCAGGGAAGCCCAACTATCTGTATTTTAATTCTGCAATGTCATTATCAGTTTCCTGGTTTTCGTTATTTGAAAGAAATAACACACAGAGTTTAGAATCTGGGTATGATAACTTTACATTTCTGTCTGCAGATACTATATCTTATAATAATAAGGTTTTTAAGACGTGTAAGTTCAGAAAAATGAGGCCTAATTATAATTTTATGCTGTGGTTTTGATAGTAATGGTTTAATCATAAAGCATAAATAACTGATATGAAATTTAAAGGGAAGTGGTTTTCACCAACACTCTGGTTAATCAGAAAATATGCAATATTAGGTCTCAAAAGGGAGAAAACCAGTTTTCTTGAGATTTCTCTTCTGCAGCTGCATTCTACAGAGGCCTAAAAATCATTGAAATGAACTATCCCAAGGTTCAACCCAAGCCTTTTCTTTAAAGGACACACTGAGGGTAAATTTTTGAGCCTAATTATTATACCACTTCAAATACACTCCTCCAGCGGAATCAGTGGGACACAGCTATACGCACACACGTTGAGCATCTCAAACGTCTACCCTCTGACCCTTTTTAGCTCCTCTTCCTGCAAGCTGAGCCATTCTGGCTTTTACTTTCTTTATTCCCTCTTTCCTACTCTCAAAGGGGAAAAATGAATGTGAAAGAAACTGAACCACAGTACCAAGTGCTTGGGCATATATAGATAAGCAGATAGACTCTCTCATACCTAGATTTTTTTTTTTTTTTTTTGCGATACGTGGGCCTCTCACTGTCGTGGCCTCTCCCGTTGCCGGACGCGCAAGCTCAGCGGCTATGGCTCACGGGCCCAGCCGCTCCGCGGCATGTGGGATCTTCCCGGACCGGGGCACGAACCCGTATCCCCTGCATCGGCAGGCGGACTCTCAACCACTGCGCCACCAGGGAGGCCCCATACCTAGATTTTTAAACTCCGTGTATAGTTTGTTTCAAATAATGAAAATCAGGAAAATAATTTTTAACTTTCAAGAGTAATATAGGGCCCAATATGATATGTCATATACGGCAGGAAATTCAGAGTCTGGGAGCACCTTCTGAAGATTAGAATTGATACATCAGGCCATTTAGCATACACATTATAACTGAATTTTGCCTTTGTGTTAATAAGTCTAATGCTTTTGTCTATTTTGGACTCATATTAATTGGTCTAAAGGTCAGGAGTTATAGGTTCTACCCCAACCTTAGAACCCTTTGTAACCTTAAGCAATTCATGTAAATGACCTGTTCTAAATCATTTGTCCCCTCATCTGTGAAGTAAGGAAGTTGGACCAAATCAGTTTCTAACCTGTGGGTCAAAAACCTCTTCAGGGTAATGGAGTTACTGAAAAGGTTCAGATAAATCATACGTACAACTGAATAAATACTAGTAACACATGTGATACTAATGCTTCAAATGTGTGCAGATACTATTGATCTTAATAAAATATAAATTCATTTAAAAGGCTTACTGAATTCAGAAAAGCATTTTGTTACTTTGCATTTGTAATATTAATCATCCAATAGTAAAATTACAACTGAAATTATGTGAGAGGTCCTACTAAAATGGTGAAATATGAAATTATGCCAGCTCTAAAACACTAAAAATCTGTGGAAAGCAAATTCCATGCAGAATTCTTAGGCTGCTCTTTGGAAGGGCTATAGTAATGTAAAAACAGAGCTTATGGGTACCTCTTTGTCCTGTGGCCTGTTTTCTGCCTCACTAGTCAAAGGTGACCCTTACTGTGTATAGGACCGCGGATTCTAACCACAATGCTTTCAGACTCCAACTTAAGCTAGGAATACCAAAGATGTGAAACATGTCTATTTGTCCTTTTCAGAATTACCCAGGAAAATAATCTAGCCTGTAACAACTGCAACATTCTTCTTTGAACACAAAGCTTAGGCTATGAAATTCCATATTGAGAAATATGACTTGAGAAATATGAAATAATTCCTTTAGAATAAAAGAAAGAGTATTGGAGAGATAATATATGTCTATGAAGTTAGTCTCATGGACACAGGAAAAACTATTTTCTGTATCCATTTTAATGCTTTGGGCATGATATTTTTCTTTCTCACTTTTTTTCTTTCATTAGTCTTATATGTGTCCAAAACTGAAAGTGAGCTAAAGTTCTTATTGGGGATACCAACTGATCAATTATCAAGATAATCAGAGTTAATCTGTCTTTCTCTGGTTGATTCTTCCATTGTCTTTATCTCTATTGTCTATATATCCTCACAATCCTTTCAATGGAATTTTCTCAGCTTTCCATACCTTGCAAATCTCAGCGCTCTGGATTGAGAAATGCTGATGCTCACCTTCTACCTACACTCTGATTTCTTCCAGGTAGAGTTCATTTTGTCCCAATGAAACCACCCTTTTCCCACCCCTGATTGATTCCAGATCACTCCCTACTCAAATCCATTCTACTCGCCATCAGAATTGTTTTCTAAAGTAGATTTGCTTACATTAAAAACTGCAGGGACTTCCCTGGTGGTGCAGCGGTTAAGGATCCGCCTGCCAATGCAGGGGACACGGGTTCGAGCCCTGGTCCTGGAAGATTCCACATGCCGCAGAGCAACTAAGCCTGTGCGCCACAACTACTGAGCCTGCGCTCTAGGGCCTGTGAGCCACAAATACTGAGCCTGTGTGCCACAACTACTGAGCCCGCGTGCCACAACTACTGAAGCCCGCACGCCTAGAGCCCATGCTCTGCAACGAGAGAAGCCACCGCAATGAGAAGCCCGTGCACTGCAAGGAAGAGCAGGCCCCGCTCGCCGCAACTAGAGAAAAGCCCGCGCAGCACCGAAGACCCAACGCAGCCAATAATAAATAAATAAATAAAAGTTTTAAATAAAATAAAAACTGCACCCAAGTTTTAAAACATCTTAAATTACTCCCCGTTATCTTAGAGAGAAGTTCCATGCTACTTAATCTAGCCTACAAAGTTTCACAACCTGGATGTGAGCCTCCTTTTTAGCCACATCTCCAACCAGCTCAATCCTACTACTACACCATGATTTTTTCGTAACTCATTGTCTTTGCTACTGCTACTTAGTGTATCTAGATTATTCTCTGTCTAAAGCCTCCCCAACCCTGTGTCCCTTCCTGTCAAGCTTTTATTTGTTCTTCAAGATCCAGATTAAAATATTCACTCCGTTTTCAGCGTTTTTCTTACTCCTTTCTCCTGAGTAGAATTGACTGAACTCTTCATGCAACACTAACTGAACATCTGTGTGTGATATCATACTAGATACTGAGGGCACAAATGTTTATAACAAGACAAATTCTTGTTTTCAGTGAGCTTTCAGACTAGTAAAAGCTACAGTTCTGAAAAGAAATAAATGCCACTTGGTGTGTCAGTTCTATGACAAATCAATAGGTATACAACAGGGGATAAATAATGATCAAGAGGGGAGGGAGAGACCATCTAGTCAGTTATTCATTCAGCCAACATTTATTGAGTGACCATGATATGTCAGGCACTACACTAAGGGCTGAGAGCATAAAGACAGATTAAAATACATTCTTTATCTTGTAAAAGGCAAACAAGTAAATAAGCAATTATATGACAGTGGATATGGTAGACCATCTCTAAAATAGCCCCTTGTAACAAGGAGTCTGACTCCAATTTCATTTTGCTGGTTGACCCCTGACAGCACTCATGCCCTATTCTCCCCCTTTCCATTTTCCCCATATCAGAGAAAGACAGTGAGAAAGCCTTGGGGTTCCATCCATTGGTGCTGGTGGAAAAGTTTAGACCATCCAAACCCCATTCCCGTGGGAATCCTCACCAAGGCCCCACCTCCTCACCACAATAAAAACTAAAGCCACTGGCTTCTCTCTTCTCTCAAGACATTCCAGACTGGCTTTTATGCCTGCCCTACTTTCTTCAGAAAGACCCATTATGTGAGTAGTAAATACTGTTGAGGCATCTTGGTGCATGTGTCATCAGTCTGGACGTGCGAACCAGTTATGGGTGGAGTTATTGCCTCCTCCGGCCAACCACAGAGCATTCTCAGTGACCCCAGCCTGAGCATTCCAGGCCTTGGATAATCCCCTCCATCTGAATGTGGGCTGAGCCTAGTGACTTGCTTCTCACAAACAGAATACAGCAAAAGTGATATATCCTATCACTTTAAAGGAGTTAAAATAGAGTAATCCTCTGTGATTAGATTACGAAAGATTCTGTTTTCCCTCTGCTCATCCTCTCTTGCTGTCTTGCTGCGATGGAAACCAGTTACCATGTTGTGAGGTACCTATGAGGTCCACATAACAAAGAACTGAAAGAGGCCAGTGGTCAATAGCCAGTGAAGAACTGAGGCCCTCAGCCCATCAGACTATGTAGACCTGAACTGGTCAACACCAAAGTCAGGGAGCTTCAAAGAGGACCTTCCCCCAGTTGAACCTTCATATGAGACCACTGCTCTGACCAACACCTTGATTGTAACCTTATAAAAAATCCCTGGGATAAAGAACCCAGCTGAGCCATGCCCAGATTCCTGACCCACAGAAACTGTGATATAATAAGGGTTCATTGTTTTAAGCCACTAGGTTTGGGGATAATTTGTTAAACATCAATAGACAACTAATACAAAGGAGTATTACAGTGGTGAAAATACATAATGATAGTATGCTACTTCTGGACATGATGGGTAAAGCATGCAGACATGAGAAGCCTGGCAAATTTATGAAATGTATTGTTTAAGATAGTTCAATGTTGCTGGGCTAGAGGGTTGGGGTAGGGTTTGTCTCCAGCTGAGCCTGGAGAGATGTACTAAACCAGGATAGGAGAGTACCATATAAGGCCACGGGAAGTTGCAAAAAGGAGGCACTGAAGAATTCTAAACAGCACAACAACATGATCATATTTATGTAACTTGAGCCTGTGCTGTTTTCTTCTTCAGATTCAGACATGCCTGGACAGCTTTTGAGGGCTAAGTGGCCCAGGCCCTCAGCAGTCTGTTTGCATGAGTGATCAAGAAACATCCTGGAAGATAAGTCAATCGGTAAGAAGAGTTCCTAGGTCTCTTAAAGTCAGTGATGCAAGAGCCGTGGCTCTAAGCTTAGCAACACCATGTCGGCAGCTCTGATTATCCTTAATTCCAGTCCCTATAGATTGATGCCTGAGCCCCAAGAAGAAAGAACTGTAGTAACAAGCAAGGAATCTAAAAGGACTGTTTCACAAGATTCCCATGAGAATCTCAGATCCCAAGACAATATCATCAAATCAACAGCAGTGGAGTCAGCAGATTTGGCAGGAAGAAATGTACTGGCTGCTTTGCAAGGACCTTGGCGCCTTAAACATTGGACATCAGCATTGGCATCAGTGCCCTGGCGAAGACTCCAGATCTTTCAACAGAAAACGTTATTCTCTTTTTTCTTTAGGAGCCAGAACAAGAGAGACGAAAAAGAGCAGATGACAAAAAGATTTCTTGAGAGCACACACGGATCAGCACCAGCCTCCCAGGCTCCCATGTTTGAAGAAGAATCTGAGGGGTCTAGAAGGTCTCAATGGGGAGGGGGTCAGTGAAATAAAAAGACAAACACTATTTTTTTCACTGCTCCTTTAAACTTTATTATAATATATTTAAAAATCTAGCAAGCTAGATGCTTAAAATATATAAACTTTGCTCGTTTATAACTATATATCTATATATACTTGAATATCTAACGTATACTTATACAAATATAAATGAGTAATGTTTATAGCAAAAAAAAGGCTGTAAAACTGAAAATCCAATACTACAGAGGGAACAAAAAGTATATTTAAAGATATATTCTGACCCAGAGGAACTAATACGTCCTATGTTATGTAAACTCTTCTAAAGTTGTCATTGTAGATAGAAAACTGCTCAATCATTATGAGATACTAGATACCAAAACCACCAACATGCATGTGCACACACGCACAAACACTCTAAACAAAGTTCCATTTTTATACTTACATTCAAAATCTCCTAAATAATGTATTTTTAAAAATCTGACAAGGGCTTCCCTGGTGGCGCAGTGGTTGAGAGTCCGCCTGCTGATGCAGGGGACACGGGTTCGTGCCCCAGTCTGGGAAGATCCCACATGCCATGGAGCGGCTGGGCCCGTAAACCATGGCTGCTGAGGCTGTGCGTCCGGAGCCTGTGCCCCACAATGGGAGAGGCCACAACAGTGAGAGGCCCGCGTACCGCAAAAAAAAAAATCTGACAAGTAGTGAGCTAAATGTGTAATATATTTTGTAAAAATAAAAAGTTTCCCGAAAGTACATCTTCTTCCACTCATTTGATGTTTCTGTATTTTGTTAGAATTTGTTAAATATAGATTAGAATTTGTCTGACATATGTTATATTTCAACTTCATTTTCAACTTTTTTAAAAGTTATGTGTCTCTTCAGAATAGTGTTTAACTGATTATTTTTGTTAGTTTTTTATTAACTCGTTAGCTTGACTTTACCCAATTCAAAAGTGTCTGTCTTTGGAAGGGGATAATTAATTCTTTTATATTTATTGTAATCCTTATCTGTTGATCCTGTTTCTCTCATCTGTTTTTTTCTGTAACAAACACTATTTTTTAATAATAAACTTTATTCTTCAGAACAGGTTAGATTTACAGAAAAATTGAGCAGGTAATGCAGAGTTCCCACCACAGTTTCCCCTATTATGAACACCTTACATCAATATGGTACATTTATTACAATTAATTAACCAGTATTGATATATGATTATTAACAAAAGGCCATAGTTTGTTCAGATTTCCTTAGTATTTACCCAACGTCCTTTTTCTACTCTACAATACCATCCAGGGAACCATCCAGAATTACATTTAGTTGTCTGTCTCTTTAGGCTCCTCTTAGCTGTGACATTTTCTCAGACTTTCCTTATTTTCAATGACCTTAACTGTTTTGAGGAGGACTAGCCAGGTATATTGCAGGACTCCCCTCTACTGGAATTTTTCTGATGTTTTTCTCATGATTAGACTGGCTTATGAGTTTTGGGGAGGAGAAATACTATTTTGATATTGATGTTGTGCACATTTTTTGTCTCCACCCTGCTTTGGCCTGGGAAATGTAAAATGTATTACATTTGTATTTTAGAAAAATCACTGCTGTAGAAGATACATGGAGTAGAGTCAAGAAACTAAGCCGCGTGACCAACGTGAAGACTACTGCAATGATACAGATAAGATGTAATAATGATCTGGGCCAAGGCAACTATGGTGTGAAAAGAGTAGAAGGGAAAGATACAAGATGTGTTCAGAATGTAGAAATGGCAGAATTCTCTAACAAATTGTCTGTGAATGGGAGGAGTCTGCAAAAGTGGCTGAGAAGAAATGGTTCAAATGTAGAAGAAGACCAGAAAGAGCACAGTGCCAAAGCCAAAGAAAGAAGTTTCAGGCAGGGTGTAGTAAGTCAAATTAAAGAGGGCCAACATGATCTTTGGGTTTGGAAATTAATAGGTTTTTTTTTTTTTTTTTTTAAAGTCAAGGGCAGTAGCATGATTGAAGGGGCTGGAAAGTGAATTGAATGTAAGGAAATTTAAAAAAATAGTGTCAACATTCCAAGCATTCTGATTCTAAAGGAAAAGAGAATGATCAGAGCATGATCTGAAAGCTAGAGAGATATATAGAATTGAGGACATTTACTGATATATGAGACAGGAGCATGTATTTGTAACTATATGGGGTAGAAGGAACAGATAAAAGAAGATTGAAAATACGGCAAAATGAAAAACTGGTCTTATAGCAGATGAAAGGATGGGATCATTCATGATAATAACAGTTACACACACTGAGTATTTACCTAACCATTCCAGACACTAGGGTAGGGCTTCAATGCATTATTTGCATTAACCTTAACAATACTCCTGGGTGGTAAGTGTTATGATTGTCCTCATTTTATGGATGAAGAAACTAAGGCAGACAACAGCGTGAGTCAAGACTTGAACCCAGGCAGATTAACTCTACTTGCTTAATCACTGTTATATATTGCATCTCCAAAGCCTGGGTGGTAGCCTGAAACAGCAGAAGAGGCATCTGTACGATGGAGGAAAGTAATGTATGTGGGTGGCCTATGGTGGTTGCATAATAAATATTTGTAGGATGAATGGAAGAATAACAGAGTGCAAATATAGATACATAGCTATAGGAGCAGGAAGTTGATGGGGGTCACACTTTACGATGCTGATTACATCAGCATTGATGAATTTGTAACGCTTCATACATAAATAGTATAGCACTTGTTTCCTTATATTACAAATATGTATTTCACCTCTGTGTCCTCACTTACCTGAAATCCCACTCCCTCAGCAAGGAGAGAGGTTGGGGCTGACCTATCCTTTGGATTCCCTAGGGCAGAACCAGAAAAGTCTTCAGAAGATGTCAGAGACAAGGAAGAAGCAAAGCACGATGAGAAATTGAAATCCAGTGAGCTGCTGAAAAATCAACAGTCCCCAAACAGATGGGAGAAGCAGAAGCGGGTTTGGAATCCAAGAGTGTGGAGCCAGGGATTTGAAATCCTGGGAGTCAAGAGCCAGGGCAGGGGCCTGGAAAAATGTTTTCAACAGATTTCGCTTTCTGAATCTTAGTTTCTGCTGCCAGTCATGGTGATGAATGGTCAAACTGGCTAGTTTAAAGGGTTGCGAGAGGTTGATATCTCTAGGTAGTGAACATCTTGGAGGCAGGGGCTATGTTTTTTTACCCATAATTATGTCCCTAGCATCTGATACAGTGCCTGGCATAGAGAATGTGTTTTTAAGCTGATAGGATGTGTGGAGGGACTGATCAAGACCTAGGAGAACTAGAACTTAATTGATAAATATTACTGATGCATGCCAGTATTTCTAGATCTCTTCCTACTCTTGGACATACAGAATGATTATCTGTTGAACTTAATCAAAGCTGTCTAATTTGCTTCAGTCAATAAAATAGGAGTGGTGGCACTTTAAGAAAAAACACGGAATGGGACAGAACACTAATCATCTGTAAGTTTGGACTAAAATCTTTAGCTGGAGTAATTAGTGACTGTTTAAATTATAGCATATTTGAATTTGAACTTGATAACTATGCTGAAATATCAAGTGGATTTGCAGTATGTCCCTGGCTTATCATTGGACATTATTGACACATATATAGTCCTATTTAAGACGATAAATGATTACCCTTCAAAGGGAACAATAATAGAATCATGATTCATAAGTGTATTAATCATTCTAACTGCAGACATTCGCAGTAGTACCCACTGTACCACCAGGGAAGTCCCTAGAATAAGGGATTTTTGTATAGGGATTAGTCCTTGTGAAATTGTGGGAGCTGATGAGGAAGTTAACGGAAGACCTTTGTGCCTCTGGTAATAGATATGGAGTCACTATAGGTCAACAGTGCCGCCAGTCTGGGTGTGAAATGGGACTGCGTGAGGGCAAAATGGTACCCAAAAGGACAAACTGGAAGCCACAGGTACACACTAGACCTCACATCTATCTCCCACTGTCCCCAAACCTAAGATGCAGGTGACCCGAAGAAGGGGCTCATCCCCTTCTCCACAGAGCTGCACATCTGCCTGGCCCAGGACTCTAAGAAGCTGAAGGAAGACATGCGGGGAGCCGGAGAGGCTGCAGACCAGCTGTGACCCCACACCAACACTTTGGGCCAGCAGATCAGAAACAATGCACACCAGCTTCACCAGTGCCTGGCACCCTCCACTGACCCTTCAGAGCAGTCACTGCCGCTTCAGGTGTGCCTTTCAAATCACACAAGAATTTCTCTTTGGTCAATTCTAACCTCAAAACATGCAGAAAAGGGGGGCTTCCCTGGTGGCGCAGTGGTTGAGAGTCCGCCTGCCGATGCAGGGGACACGGGTTCGTGCCCCGGTCCGGGAAGATCCCACATGCCACGGAGCGGCTGGGCCCGTGAGCCGTGGCCGCTGAGCCTGCACGTCCGGAGCCTGTTGCTCCACAACGGGAGAGGCCACAACAGTGAGAGGCCCGCATACCGCAAAAAAAAATAAATAAATACTGTATTACATATTTGAAAGTTGCTAAGGAGTAGATCTTAAATATTCTCATCACAAAAAAAGAAACGGTAATTATGTGATATGATGGAGCTGTTAGCTAACATGATAATCATATTGCAAGATAGAGGTATATCAAGTCAATGCATTGTACACCTTAAACTTACACAGTTATATGTCAATTACATCTCAGTAAAAGCTGGAAATAAATAAATAAAAGTTGGATTTAAAAAAAAAAAACATGCAGAAAAGGGAATTCTAGGAAATGATATTTTAGATCAGCTGAGTTGACACAATGTAAAGTCACCGCAACTAAGCAATGCTAACATTGCATTTTTGCAATGTAAATTGTGTTTGCCCCTCACACAGGACCTCCCATGCTCCAGAGGTTTGCAGGTCACCTCCTTTTGCCTCCCAAGTACTCTGCCAGGTTGTACTCATATCATCCTGTTCCCACTCCATGGTAGGCACAGCTAAGTCTCTGCTAAAATTATTGATACCCTGGAGTAATCAAAGTATGGATCCAGCACTAGAGGTGGCCAAGGCCAGCACGCCTCCTTTTACTTCCACCCACCAATTGGAAACTCTAGATGTCAATGTCACCGTCAGTACCTAGATTAACCACCCACAGTACTAGACAAAGGAGGAAGAGTTCAAATTCCTAGCTCCACATAGCTCCGCACCCAGCTTCTGTTTCTGTCTCTGCCTCTGCCATCCCCTCCTCAAAGCCCCGATGGGAACATGACAGTGGGAACACACAGTTCTTCAGGCAGAAAACCCCCTCCTGCACTGGCCAGGTGTGCTTGGACCCCATGGCCCAGAGAAGGAAATAACAGTGAGCAATCCAGCAGGGTTCCCAAAGGCAGCTAAATTAGTCTTAAATAACACCCTGCGTAGGATACCAAAGTGAAGTGATGTTAGTGTCATGTGATGTGTAGCCTGGTTATTTTGTTAGCTTTTCCTACAGTAAGATGAAGAAATCAGGTCTGCACTTTTCTGCTGCAGTCTAGTCTCATGACCTTGTAATGGCAGTGTCTAAGCAAAAAGAGAATTCTCTCTCTCTCTCTCTCTCTCTCTCTCTCTCTCCATCTCTTTTTTCTCTCTCTGACACACACACACACACACACACACGCAAATACACACCCCCCTCTCAAGAATAATCAATATTTTTAGACATTTGGCATCTTAAAAGCAGACTTGATGGGATGGAGGAGACATTCTGTCTTCAGTGTGGAATGGTCCTGCTAAAAATGACCAAGTATTTAGTACTAAATAGAAGCTCTAACATCTCAGCGGAAGCATTTGCTTTCAAGTTCATGGTTGCTTCACTGTTTCCTCCAGGAACATTAGGTGGTATTCGTCTTACACTTGTGCAACTTAAGCTTTGTTTCTGGTGATTCCCATAACCTCCACCACCAAATCAAATTCTCTTCCACTGGTGACTTTCAGCTCCACCTCTAGATGGAGAAAACTGTGAGCAACTTTTAAAGGATTATTCCCTAGTTAAAAAAAAATTGAAAAGTTCAGTCAGACATTCCATTGCCTATTCAATGCACCTCCTGACGGAGGTTATCTCTGAGCCTCGGTTTGTGAAATGGGGCTAATACCTTCCTTGAAGGGGAGTTATAAGAAAGAAATGATGCGAATTCCCTGGCTGTCCAGTGGTTAGGAGTTTGTGCTTCCACTGCCGCGGCCCGGGTTCCATCCCTGGTCGGGGAACTAAGATCCCACAAGATGCTCGTGTGGCCAAAAAAAAAAAAAAAAAGAAAGAAATGAGATTTAGTATAATATTCTCTTGACACAAACTTTGTGTACTCAATAAAGAAAGCTATTCAATTCACAGGCATGTATGTGTACAAATATATATGTATGTATATGAATACATATCTTTATATATCATGTTACATATATCAGGAAAAAAATAATTACTGTTTCCACATTGAGCACATATGCGAAAAGGAAAGAAATTCATCTATACAGAGAGTGGGAAATGGAGTGGAAAAGACAGAGAGGTATTGAGTGAGGAAAAGTTCAATGAAATAAGACAAACAGACACTCTATAAACTAACTGTAGCAAAATCCCATTTGTATTCCAATTTTGGATCTACCAAGAGATATCCTTGAATAGTCTATATTATTTCAAATAAACTGAAACCAACTGCCCTTGAACTTTATTCCTACTGTAAAAAAAAAAAAATACTAAAATTTTGGGGCTAGTGAGTTCTAACAATTTTCCAAGGTTTCTCATAAGAACATATGCTTGTGTGCTGTCTAATTTTTCACCTAATTTTAAGCTGCTAAATCATAACATGTGTTTATTATGCTTAAATGTGCAAAACTGAAACAATGTTAATTTTTTTCCTGGCCTTTCATATGGCTCAAATGTTTTTATTGTTTTCCTAAATACTACTATTTAAGTCATATGGGGGGAATCTCTATTCACCACGTTTTTCACATTTAGCAAATTAATACAAATTATAAACCATTTGTTTCATGTTGCTAATGAATTCCTTCATGTCCCATGACTCACTGAATAATTATTGAGATCCTACTGGGTGCCAGGTATTATTCTAGACCCTGGAGAAACAGAAACAAGTCTCAGTTTCTGATTCAAACAGATTTATTGAATCTGTTACTGGGGTAGACAAACATTTTTTCAATCACTGCACAATGTGATCAGAGGTAAATACACAATACTATGTGGTAAGGAAGGAAGTTACAAATATTCTATGGGAAACAGAGAGAAGCTAGAAAATAATGGTATGATAGAGGTGATATTTTAACTGGGTATTAAAAGAGAGGCACACATGGAAATAGTAGAAGAGGGTTTTAAGCAGAGAAAACACATGAGCAGTGTCAGGGAGAGTGGAAAGATCATGAGTCCTGCTGGGTTAAGGCAAACGAGGTCCCAGGGGAGAGAATGAGGCGCAGAGGGAAACCAACACAGCAGGTACATTTGGAAGAATTTGCACTTTGTCCTGTCAGCACAGGACCCTTCAAGGATTTACTTTCAAAATACTGACTTAGTTCAAACATTCAAAAAGTGAAAATCAAAGAAAATGATATAGAGCTGATATCTTCCTTGGTATTTCTTATTGAATTTTAACATGTACACTACAATATTATACTAGGTTTCCAACCAATTTGAAACATATTAAAAAGGTCTGCTAATGAACTGTATGACAAAGGTTCAAAGTCAAGAAATTTTAAGTGATAGGAGTCTGGGAGTAAAGCTCAGAATAGAATACTACTTTCACATGAAAGTTCTCTCCATTGTTACACTGTGGAAAGACTTCGTCACTACACTGTGGAAAGTTTTTGAAGTGAAATATTCTTCTACCTCATGGAATATTAAGGAGTCTTTTCCTTCCAGCTTACCTATCATCAGTGATGGTAAGCTATCTGTAAAGCTATATTTTTAATGATCCATTCCTGTAAAAAATGTAAATTAATATTTTAAAAAGTATAAGAGCAATATATTTCTTTTGGGATGGTGAGGTGTCTGCATAGGAAAGATAGAAGAAATAACAGACTCAGGATTTCAAAGAGGCCAGGGACTGATTTATCAGAAGACATTAGAAGCAGAGTTGTATGTGGACATTTATATTGTGATACAAAGTCTTTGAATAAAAGACAAATAATTCCAAGCAATGTTTAAAACAATGCCAGAAGCTAACACTCTCTAAAAAGAAGCAGAATTTCTCAGAGTTAAAATAAGAATGATCCTTCATTAATTTTAATTTTATAGAAAAAGTCAAATCTATTTCAACTTATAACCACTTACATCCACTGGCTCTTATTAATTGACATAGATACGTTGTACATAGTTATTATTAGACTATACATGAAAATTTGTATTTTTATTCACCTATTCTTCATATACTTCTATTCATAAACAGTCAGTTCTAATTATTATAATGTATTCTAATTAGGATCTCTACTTGAACCAATTGCAGAAGGAATTTCTACCATTTCCATATAAAAAATCACCACCATTCATAATCAAGTTGAATTGCATTTCAAAGTACACTAGACCAGAAGTTAAGAGACCATATTTTAGTCCCAGGTGTACTATTAATAATCCCAAGTAGCTTGCTGCAAACTACTTTTTCTCCTTCAAACTCCATTTTTCCAACTATAAAATAAAATGTTTAGAAGGAAGATCTAGGGTACCTTCCAGGCCCCAGATGCAGATCCTGATACGTAGTATTCATTCATTCATTTATTCACTTATTTATCAGTTCAACTGATACTTACTGGGTATCTTGTCTGTGTCAAGTGTTGGAGATACAGCACCTGGGATACAGCAATGGAAAAAACCATCAGAAGCCCCTACTCTCCTGGAATTTACATAGTCATGATGGAAGACAAATAATAAATCAACAATTAAATGCAGTAATTTCAGATAGCTATAAATGCCAGTAATATGATTAAATGTCTGATGCGGAGCAAGGATTTGGTTTGGGTGCATATGTACAGATTGATGTACAATGCATAATATATTTGCCCCACAATGCTTCATATTTGAGTGACGTTTAATTGCAACTTTCCTTGCAATTAGATTTTTGTACCCACTGGTATAAACAGCAAAATAGCTTATAGACATCTTATATATTGTTCTTTATAGATTAGCTGCCCAATTTAGGCAAAATCGCTTTTAAAATATAATTATAATCTGGAGCATATAGACAGAATATTAACATAGAAGTAAAAAGGTATTAGCTTTCCAGTCGGGCACTGAGTGGTTCATTGGATCATGTCTGGTAGCTCTGTGGATTATAACAGAGAACACGGCAGCCCAGAGGGAACGGAGCTCGATGGTGTCATCGAGAGCAACGGGAATGAGATTGTTGATACCTTTGATGATATGAATTTAAAGGAGTCTCTTCTTTGAGGCATCTATGCTTATGGTTTTGAGAAGCCATCAGCTATTCAGTAGAGAGCTATTATCCCATGTATTAAAGTGTATGATGTGATTGCTCAAGCTCTGTCAGGTACTGGCAAGACAGCCACATTTGCTATTTCCATCCTGCAACAGTTGGAGATTGAGTTCAAGGAGACCCAAGCACTAGTATCGGCCCCCACCAGAGAACTGACTCAACAGATCCAAAAGGTAATTCTGGCACTTGGAGACTATATGGGAGCAACTTGTCATGCCTGCATTGGTGGAACCAACGTTCGAAATGAAATGCAAAATCTTCAGGCTGAAGCACCACATATTGTTGTTGGTACACCAGGGAGAGTGTTTGATATGTTAAACAGAAGATACCTTTCTCCAAAACGGATCAAAATGTTTGTTTTGGATGAAGCAGATGAAATGCTGAGCCGAGGGTTTAAGGATCAAATCTATGAGATTTTCCAAAAATTAAATACAAGTATTCAGGTGGTGTTGCTTTCTGCCACAATGCCAACAGATGTGTTGGAAGTGACCAAAAAATTCATGAGAGATCCCATTCGAATTCTGGTGAAAAAGGAAGAATTGACCCTTGAAGAAATTAAACAGTATTATATTAATGTTGAAAGAGAGGAATGGAAGTTGGATATACTTTGTGACTTGTACGAGACACTGACGATTACACAGGCTGTTATTTTTCTCAACACAAGGCATAAGGTGGACTGGCTCACTGAGAAAATGCATGCCAGGGATTTCAGTTTCTGCTCTGCGTGGTGACATGGACCAGAAGGAAAGAGATGTTATCATGATGGAATTCTGACCAGGGTCAAGCTGTGTTCTGATCACTACCGACTTGTTGGGGTCGATAGCAGCAGTTGATGATGAGATGACACTCAGAAACGGCGTTGACATAATTTAGGATGTGGAATCATAAGCGAAACAGCACACTGTCTGAATAAAGAGTGAAATTGGCAGAGGGGGTCGATTTGGGAGGAAAGGTGTGGCTATAAACTTTGTTACTGAAGAAGACAAGAGGATCCTTCATGACACTGAGACTTTCTACAATACTACAGTGGAGGAAATGCCAATGAACATGGCTGACCTTATTTAATTCCTGGGATGAGATAGTTTTGAATGCAGTGCTTGCTGTTGCTGATAGGTGATCACAACGTGCATTGTGCTTCTTTCTTTGGGAATATTTGAATCTTGCCTCAATGCTCGTAGTGGATCAGAAATACAGATTTTGATAGCAAAGCAACATTAGATGTGAGCTCTTGTGAGGAAAGTCGTTGGCTTTATCTTCTTTAGAGTTAGACTGTTGGGGTGGGTATAAAACATGGGGTCTGTAAAATCTTTCTTTCTTAGAAATTTATTTCCTAGTTCTGTATAAATGGTTGTATTAGATGTTCTCTATCATTTAATAATATACTTGTGGACTAAAAGACATGTGCTGTATAAAATCAGCCAATTATGTTAAACTAGCATATCTGCCTTTATTGTGTTTGTCATTAGCCTGAATAGAAAGGCCTTTTTTTTTTTGGCGGTATGAGGGCCTCTCACTGTTGTGGCCTCTCCCGTTGTGGAGCACAGCCTCCGGACGCGCAGGCTCAGCGGCCATGGCTCACCGGCCTAGCCGCTCCACGGCATGTGGGATCTTCCCAGACCGGGGTACTAACCTGTGTCCCCTGCATCGGCAGGCGGACTCTCAACCACTGCGCCACCAGGGAAGCCTGCAGAAAGGCCTTTAAAATTGATTTTTTTAGAAAGCATTTGAATGCATTTTGTTTGGTATTATATTTATTCAATAAAGTATTTAATTAGTGCTAAGTGTGAACTGGACCCTGTTGCTAAGCCCCAGCAAGCAAGCATCTTAGATAGGGTTAAACGTTTACCCCAGTAAAATTGCCATATTGCACATGTCTTAATGAAGTTTGAATGTTAAATAAATTGTATATTCACTTTAAAAAAAAAAGATATTAAAGTGAAAAGGATAGGAGAAGAGGGTCATTCAGTTGTTCATCCATGGGGCACCATGACAGATCAGAAGTTGGTTAATACTTGCCATGTCCAGAAAGGAAGCACAAAGGTAGAATCAAGAAGACCAGGCTTACTGATATGATTTTGCATGGATTATGCACACTTATGTTTCAATTTTTTCTTTTATTAAATGATGAAAATGTTTGTCCCTCTCTATTTTCCATTGAAGACATAAAGATAAATTTATAATTTCCCTAAATTTGAGATGCTATTTGCTACCATGTGCATACTGAGTTTATAAAAAGCATATTCATCACTAAAGCAATCTGCATGTGCAGTAACAGTCAAGTACAGCTTTGTTAGGATGGGTTCTGAAAGGATGCATTGTCACTATACAGTGATTGCCATTTTTAAAATAAAAATCAAGTCTACATACAGAAATCCCTAAAGTGGTTTTCCTCTTAGCTGATTTGGTGAACAGGTTCTGTATCTTACAAACATCTCACCTATAAACGACTTCAAATAGTACTGTGCAAAATGGAACAGAAATAGAAAATAATGGACAAATAACTCAAACTGTGGTGATGAAAGATGTCTATTTCATTGATATACTTGTTCACATAGGAGATTTGGAAAATAATGTTAAATATGCCTCATTCTCCCAGAATTCCACAGAAGAGTGGATGAGGATCTTCCCTTTACACGGACAACATATCAAATGTAAAAAACTTTTTTTTAATAGGCGAAATTGTACCTCCCTAAAACAAAGTTGGGTTGGACCCAGAACACTAATCACGCCAGCTTCTAAGCAGAACAGCTGCTGCCACATCAAGATGCTCTGGGCAAAGATGAGTGGAATAAGTTGGCCTTTGCCAAAGAAACTGTAACAATGTAACTGCAAAAAAACAAAAAACAAAATCCACTCAATTTCCAAAAGTGACAAAATACCCTGAGAAAGTACCTTAAAGTCAGAGTTAAAGATACTACCACTACTTATTTAGAGCTAAAATTTCTCTTCCACAATATGGAAATGAAGTATACACAATTAAACCATTTTAGATAAGATTTATTTACTTATACAGAAAGTTTTTATCTCAAGATAATATACATTTTTCAATCTGTTTAAAAAATGTAAATAATGACCTACTGTACACTGAGGAAACTACTAAACAATCTTTAAAACAATTATTTGGTAATTATAAATGCTCTGGAAATAAAATAAAATTTCTTTTAAGATAAAAGCTTATCCTGAGATATAACAGGAAAACTTATTCCAACTTAAAAAAATGTATATATGATGCTCAGAAGTGTCACACTGGCTATGTCATTAGAAATACAGAGCATTTTTCTGGGTGCCATTGTCCACATGGCCCCATGACAGGCGCAGTACAATTGTGTCCTGGCCCCCAAGCTTTAAAACAGGACATTCGTGAGCAAGTGTTTCTCTTTCTTATCTTTCAGTCCTTTGCTCTTTGCTCGAGGTACACAGGCACAGCTGTCACAGCATAGACAAAGTTGTGGACAGGGGAAATGGTCTGGATAACATCAAACCGGCTATGCTACGACCAAAGATTGGGAAGAGCTGTCCAGGCACAGACATTTTCTTTTTTTTGGCCTCTCACTGTTGTGGCCTCTCCCATTGCGGAGCACAGCCTCCGGACGTGCAGGATCAGCAGCCATGGCTCACGGGCTCAGCCGCTCCGCGGCACGAACCCGCGTCCTCTGCATCGGCAGGCAGACTCTCAACCACTGCACCACCAGGGAAGCCCAGTCACAGACATTTTGTGACGTGACTATGATCTTTTCCCCCTTGGATCCAGAATCAGTTTGCATCTTTTTTTTTTTTTTTTTTTTTTTTTTTTGCGATCCCCGGGCCTCCCACCGCTGCCGCCCCTCCCGCTGGGCCTCTCCCGTTGCGGGAGCACAGGCTCCGGAAGCGCAGGCTCAGTGGCCATGGCTCACGTGTCTAGCCACTCCGCGGCATGTGGGATCTTCCCGGTCCAGGGCACGAAACCCTGTCCCCTGCATCGGCAGGCAGACTCTCAACCACTGCGCCACCAGGGAAGCCCTGCATCTTGTTTTTTAGATTAAATATGGAACATGAATTTACTCAGTGGAACTCTTTACTTCTGCTTCCAATTTGAGAGAATGCACTTTGCTCTAGTGGCCCTGGGATCCTCCAAACTGATGTGAATGGCTACAGTTCTGTGCATGGCAGTGATCCTCAGTATGTGGCAGTAAGGGGCTACAAGTGTATTCCTCCCTGATTGTGGATGTAAAATAAAAAAAGAAAATGTCTTTTTAATCTTAAGATAATATCCTATTTCACTAGCACACCTCCATGGCAATAGCAGAGACCAGCCTTCTAACACTGCATTAAATCTATAGAGCAAACATAACATATAAAAATATTTAAAATATGAGAAAAATAAAATGTGTTTTAACTCTCAAGGTATAACCAAATAATACTTGATGGTTGACACAGTGCACCTTTACTTACTCCTATCTCTTTTAATTTACTTTCACTGTCTTTTCCCCCTTCTCCATTACCTTCTTGTAAAGTATTTAAACTGCCCACATGGATTTAATAGTAGCTCAGTTTATATCAGTCATTAATGCTTCCTTAAAAAACAGCATAACTCATAGGAATCCTCATTGCTTTTAACTTTATTGCTGTTGGTCAATCAACATCTTATAAATGCCAAATGTCCTTGAAATATTTTTGTTAAGTTTTTGAAGATACAGAAGCACCAATGAAGAATGAAAGAAAGAAGAATAAACCCACGTGCTTGGGTGAAAAATGTCAGGTATGTCGAGGTCCATAATCAGCTTACCTGATTGCTGTTTTGACACCTACTGCAGAGACATTGTGAAAGCTGACAAGATAACAGCCCACACATGTATGTCACCAATCTGGGGTGGAAGGCAAATCAGATGAACTCTGTCTAGCCCTTAGAGCTTTGATTTTGTTGTTTGTGATGACGTTGCTGCATATACTTACAGGAATGGAGTCATTTGGTATTTATTGAAATATGTATTAGTTTTAAAATGATCAAAGTATGGGGGAGCAAACAGTGTGAATATACAATATAGTTACTATTTTGTGATTCAACAGGTAAAAATTTGTCACCATAGAAATCAAATGTGCTTTCTTCTCTGAGGATCCCATTAATGTAGGTATTCTCAAGATTTCAGCCTTCAATCCTCATTAATTCTCAACCTAACACTCTCCATAGGGAGTAGCTTCTGTTCTCATGGCTTCAGTTGCATCACTAAACTGAATCTTCTCTTCAACCCAGTCCTCTCACTTGGGCTCCAGACCCATATATGCAACTACTTGCCAAATCTCCCACATCTGTCCTACTTTTCATCTCTAAATCTGAATGAGTCCTTCCCTGTGTGCTTCTTTATTCAGTGTACTCTGTCCAGTGAATGTCATCACCATTCATCCAGTTATCAAGAGCAAAACTGAAGATCCTGACCCCCTCCTCCTCCTTTCCCACACCCCTGATACCATCAATCCTGGTATATTTCCTATTTCTTTAATATTGTGTCTGTATGAGGTGATGGATGTTCACTAAACCTATTGTGGTAATTCTTTCATAATGTATGTAAGTCAAATCACTATGTTATACACCTTAAACTTATACAGTGCCGTATAAGTCAATTATATCTCAATTAAAATATACATGCATATAATAAACATAGAAAAAACAAAATCAGCATAACCTATTATTCTATTCTTATACAGTGATTCCAGAATCTATCACTCTATTCACCATGGGTGACAACATTGTATCTATACACACATAAGGGTAAAGTTTTAAAGACACTAAATTGGAAAAATTTGATTTGTTACAATTACAAATAAATAAACAAACAAACAAATAAATAAAAGGAATCTATGCCTGCCATTCCACCTATGCTGAAGTGGTGGAGGAATGAGGAATCCTAAGCCCATTTACGACCAGAAGACACTGATGGACCAGATAAGGGCAACTTCTAGCAGTGGTTAAAACTCATGAGTTCTCTATTCACTCTATATGGCTATTATTATCTTAGAAGAACCCTTATTCCAATCCCTTTATTCTTATGGACTCAAGAGAGTCTCCTTTAATAATCTAATGAAAATGTGTTTCATTTCTGAGCTCCTTTATTAGTTTGGACAAATCTTATCTGGCTCTATCTATCTGCCCATAGAACTTGTCATCTTGGCCATACCCAGGTTAGGAAAAACTCAAGCCTGTAACAATTAATGGTATTTAGACTTTCTTCCTTTTTTCCCATCAGTGTTTTCATTCTTCTTATCTTTCTTTCCGTCTTTCTTTCCTTCCTTCCTTCCTCCCAATTATTTCTGAACCATTAATACAGTATCTCTTTGTTTAGAACAATTGTGCAATCTAAACACTTAGGAAGTATAATATCAGAAATTCCCTTGTACATTCTTCGAGATTGGTGACCAGTGTCCTAAGAAAGAGTGACTGCAATTTTCTTTGTATCTGATGAGATGAGTTGGGATTAATGAATGTCAAAGGGTAAGGATCAAGGGATAGAATATCCATTTTGCCAAAATCACTGTAGGAGTTTTCAATAGGGCAAATCTTTGTGTTGGAACCAACGTCCATTCATAAGAAACAGTAGACATTCTTTTTTTGATGATCTAATGGTGGAAATTCCCTGCATACTGGCCAGCAGTGAAGAAATGTTGCTTCAAGCAGAATTACTGATGTCTTTCCATTATACCACATTAAGACTGCCAATATAAAAACTTAGCTCAAATACCCCACCCCCAAAAAAGGAGAGATCATGTGTCTTGAGAGCAAGTAAGGAAAGACAGAAAGAGCATTAACTACAAGTTGGGGAATCAGAGAGATAGTCCTGGGCTCTGCAACCCTCTAGCAATACTAGATGAGTAGCTTCACGTCTTGAACCCTCATTTCTTCAACTGTGAAATGAGAACATTGGGTTAGATGATCTTTAAAGCCCCTTCCACCTCTCACATCCTTTGTTCCATAGTTCATCATGAAAATGATTTCAAAGAAAAAAACAGTGGGGTTTAAATAAAATAAATACATAGAAAAATGAGGAATATGAAGGAGGGTAGAGTGAAGAGTAGGATAAAATAGTTCCAAACTGCTTGATGGAATAAATACAGCTTTTTAAAAAGTGAATAAATGAGACCAATTTAACTGACAAATTCCTGCCATGCTTGTGGTCTATGAGTGTTCTAAGACAAATAGTATTTTCCCACTGGCAGATCAGAACCTCCTCTGGTAATTCAGCTGAATTTCAGCACTGAACTTGGGACTCCACAGAACATAAGGGTGTGTTTTGGGGAGATAATGCGGATTCTTAGGAGGACTCACTGGAGAGGCAAATGTTCTCTGTTTGGTTTCACAGAAGTGCTTGGTGGCAAATCCACAAGCACTGACCGTATTACTTGCTTTTTCTCATACTTTCTACCTAACTGAGGGGAGCCAAAAAAATTTAAAAATATCAGTGAGAGAGTTCTGTTACTAACTCCAAACTAGATGCTTACAGTTTGATACAAAAATTTAGTTTTTAATTTTATAATCTCATTCTTGAGTCTCAGAAGAATGAGAATTGAATGGAAAGGGTGTTCCTCCTCTCTTTTTAGGAAAATTATTTTGCAATGCCGATTTTAAAACTTTCCCACTTAACTGCTCTTTCATTTCTGAGGCCCCTAAGCAACTCTCAAAGTTCAAAGATCACAGTTCTTTACAAGGCAGCTCAGTTATAACGATTGTGTTCACACAGAGTGAACTGCAGTATTTCACGCTATTTCAGAGTGGTAACTGTTGGCAAGGCAAAACTATTGGTAATCCTTTCCACGGATGCAAAATCGCCTCTGGGTATCACATCACTAGATCTAACAGCAATCAAAATGCACGCTACCTTAACAAATCTATGTTTAAATTAATTGAGACTCAAAACGTCAAGATGACTGAAGTTTCACATGCTAACATCAAATGATCTTATTTATAGAAGGTGGGTATTAAACTTGTTTGCAACCTTGCATGAAATATGCATTAATATTAACTAACTTCATCTGACAGTGATTTATTTGGCTAGGATGCACAGTACTGTGTATGTGCCAGGAAGATTGTTGTTTAATAAGCAGAAGAAAAATGGAGCTCATAAATGTTTGTGGAGGACTGGAATGTTCTACATTAAGACAAATTTCAGTGATGTATTATTTAACAATTATAACAACACTTTGGAATTTGAAGTGTCTGATGTACTGTATAACATAAAACTGTATACAAATACCCTCTGTTCTGAGACAAATTCAGTAGCTTCAGCCTCTCCACTGCCACCCAGAGGAGTTAAAAAATCAACAAACAACAAGGAACATTTCTCCCGAGTCAGCATTAGAAGGAAAATTTTCTGCTATAGGGTTTCTTCAGGAGTTTGTATTTGGAGACCATCAGCCAAAGGATAGCAAAAAAAAAATTTTAGGGGAAAATTTCAAGTGACTGAGAGATGGTCAACTGGAATTCAAACTTAACGAACGTGCTGGGGGTAGGGTTTAAAGTCGCAGCCTAACACAGCTTTTCTTGGTGTAGGGTGGAAAATAGAGCTTCTCTAAGCATGACCCATTACTTAAATGCATGAAAGCACTGACTGGAACAGCTGAGTTTTTTCAAAGCTTTTACCCATCAGTTAGTCTGGATAAAGTAACTGTTTTAAAGTTAATTGTAGGTTGCTTTTAAATACAGTGTGAGGGGTCTCCAATTTATGATTCTCCTTTTCATTTATTGCAAAGATAAAAGTGATGTGTGTGTGTGTGTGTGTGTGTGTGTGTGTGTGTGTGTGTGATGTTTCAGTTGAAAGGCTTTTATACATTTACGTCCTGAGAGTACACTGATGGTCTTCTTAGCAGAGATATATTTTTGTTTTATTGATATGCTTCTGGATAATTCTCCATTCTTTCTTCATCTTAATGTGTGCTTTATGCATTTTTGGTCTTTTCAACACTCTTCAGTAGAGCTTAAACAGAAAAGGTGGGATAATCTGTCCCAACTTTTTTTAGTCTAATAAAAGATGTTTTCATAAAAAGACATTAAAAGCCCATAACTGTCACTGCACAAGGCCAATGGAAGACAGAGATACAAATGTTATGGTTCTTATCTCCCATGAAGCTTACTATTTAATGTACATAATAAACATTAAATATGTATATTTATATTAGGGAGGAATACACACACATGTATTTTTTAGGGGAGTAAAGTCAAATTAGTGTTTTAGAGTCAAGTTCTATTTTGTTTTTTTAAGGGAGAAACAAAGTTTGCTTTTGCTTGGTATAGAACTATAGAGAATGTGCATCCGTATTTTTTTTATTTTTTAACTATATTAAGGTATAAGTGAGGTAAATCTTCATATATTTAAAGTTTATAATTTAATCAGTTTTGACATAAGTATACACCTGTGAACCCTCACTACAATCAAGAAAAAAATTTCCATCACCTCCAAAAGTTTTCATGTGCCCCTTGGCAATCCATCTCTCCCTTCATATGGTCCCTAGGCAATCATTGATCTTTCTATCCCTATAAATTAGTTTGCATTTTCTAGGATATTATATAAATGGAATCATAAACCATGTACTTTATTTTACCCAGGTGTTTTCACACAGCATAATGATTTTGTGACTCACCAATGTGGTTATGTGTATTGATAATATCTTCCTTTTTATTGCTGAGTAGTATCCATTGTCTGACTATACAGAAAATTGTGGATCCATTCCTTTGATAGGTATTTGGGTTGGTTCCAGTTTGGGTCAGTTTTTAAAATCTTAGACATTTTTATGTGTGGGTTCTCATTGTGATTTTAATTTGCATTTCCCTGATGACTAATAACTTTGAGCATATCATATTCCATTAGGATGTTTGTCCTATTATTTACTTGAAACAGTTCTTTATATATTCTGGATACAAGTTCATTGTCTGATACATGTTGCAAAAAATAATTTCTACCAGTTTGTGGTTTGCCTTTTGATTTTCTTAATTGTGTGTGTGTGTGTGTTTGTTTGTTTGTTTTTGTTTGTTTGTTTGTTTGCGGTACGCGGGCCTCTCACTGCTGTGGCCTCTCCCGTTGCGGAGCACAGGCTCCAGATGCGCAGGCTCAGCGGCCATGGCTCACGGGCCCAGCCAATCCGCGGCATGTGGGATCTTCCCGGACCGGGGCACGAACCCGTGTCCCCTGCATCGGCAGGCGGACTCTCAACCACTGTGCCACCGGGGAAGCCCTGTGTCTTTTTTTAAACAAATTTTATTTGTTTGTTTATTTATTTATTTAGGCCACGCTGCTCAGCTTGTGTGATCTCAGTTCCCCTGAACAGGGATTCAATCCGTGCCCTCTGCAGTGGAAGCACAGAGCCCTAACCACTGGACCAGCAAGGAACTCCCTTAATTGTCTGTTTTGAAGAGCAAAGTTTTAAATTTTGATGAAATCCAATTTGTCAATTTTTTCTTTTATGACTCAAGTTTTTATGTTCTAATTAAGAAATCTCTGCCTAACTCAAGATGTTTTCTCCTATATTTCCTTATAGAAATTTTTATCATTTTAGATTTCATATTTAGATTGTTTTTAAACTAATGTTTAGGTATGATGTAGAGTAAGTTTGATTATTTTTTCCCATTCAGACTCTCTTTTGTTCTACTTATGTGTGTGTCTATTTTATCACCAATAACAAACTATAACTTTATAGTAAGCCTTGAAATTTACTGGGGTAAATCCTCCAACTTTCTTCTTTTTTACTGCTTTGTTTATTCTAGATCCTTTGCATTTCCATGGAAGTTTTATAAAAACGTTGTTAATTTCTACAAAAAAAAAAAAAACCCTGGAATTTTGATTGGGATTTCATTGATTTTATAAATCAGTTTGGGGATCTTAAGAATATTGGCCATCTGAAGAATAATGAGTCTTTATTATATCTCTCCATTTATATAGCATTTCTTTAATTTTTCTCAGAAATGCCTGTCATTTTCAGTGTAAAGTTCGAACATTTTCTATTAGATTTATTCCTAGATAACTTATGTTTTAATTTGGGGTTTTTCTGGGTACTATTCAGAATGGATTGTTAAAATTTTGTTTTTCAATTGTTTGCTTCAATATGTAAGAATACAATTGACTTTTGCATATGAACTTTGCATCCTATGACATTGCTAGATTCATTTGTAAATTCTAGGAAATATTTTGTTGACCTCCTTGAATTTTCTGCATATATAATGATAGTATTTGCAAATAGGGACAGACTTACTTTTTTGTTTTCAGCTTTTTCAATCTTTTATTTCTTTATTCTGTCTTTTTTCAATGGCTAGGACCCTACTCTAACGATGAATAGAAGTGGTAAAAGCAGGCTATGTCGGTTTGCTGCCAATCCCAGGGGGAAACAGTTCAGTTTTTCACCATTAAATATGATGTTAAGCTGTAGGCTTTCTTGCTGATACTCTTTATTCATTTGACAAAGCTCCTTACCATTCCTAGTTCTGAGACTATCATGAATGTATGTTGAATATTGTCAAAGGCTCCTTCGGCACTAATTAAAAGGGTCATATGGATTTTCTCCTTTATTCTGTTAATATGGTGAATTTTGTTTATTGATTTTTTTTGTTGGTTGGTTGGTTTTTTTGCAGTACGTGGGCCTCTCACTGTCATGGCCTCTCCCGTTGCGGAGCACAGGCTCCGGACGGCCATGGCTCACGGGCCCAGCCACTCTGCGGCATGTGGGATCTTCCCGGACCGGGGCACAAACCCGTGTCCTCTGCATTGGCAGGTGGACTCTCAACCACTGCACCACCAGGGAAGCCCTAAGAACTCTTTGTATATTTTATTTTTTATTAAAGTATAGTTGATTTACAATATTATATTAATTTCAGATGTAAAGCAGAGTGATTCAGTATTTTTCCAGATTATACTCCATTAAAATTATTATAAGATAATGGCTATACTTCCCTGTGCTATACAATATATCCCTTTTGCTTATCTATTTTATACATAGTGGTTTATATTTTCTAAACCCATACGCCTAATGTGCCCCACCCGTCTTCCCTCTCCCCACTGGTAACCACTAGTTTGTTTTCTATATCTGTGAGTCTGTTTCTGTTTTGCATATACATTCATTTGTGTTATTTTTCAGATTCCACAAATAAATGATATCATAAGTATTTGTCTTTCTCTGTCAAACTTATTTCACTAAACATAATATTCTCTAGTTCCATCTACACTGCTGCAAGTGATGGAATTGCATTCTTTTTTTAGCTGAATAATGTTCCATTATGTATATATATACCATATCTTCTTTATCCATTCATTTGTTGGTGGGCACTTGGGTTGCTTCCACATCTTGGTTATTGTAAACAGTGCTGCTATGAACATTGGGGTGCATGATCTTTCTGAATTAGTGTTTTCATTTTTTTCAGATATATACCCAGGAATAGAACTGCTGAATCATATAGTAGTTCAAATTTTAGTTTTATGAGGAACCTCCATACTGTTTACCATAGCAGCTGCACCATTTACATTCTCTCCAACAGTGTACAATGGATCTTTTTTCTCCACATCCTTTTCTACAGTTGTTATTTGTAGACTTTTTGATGTTAGCCATTCTGACAGGTGTGAGGTGATATCTCATTGTTTTGATTTGCATTTCTCTAACAGTTAGTGATGTTTAGCACATTTTCATATGCCTGTTAGCCATCTGTATGTCTTCTTTAGAAAAATGTCTATTCAGGTCTTCTGCCCATTTTTTGATTGGGTTGTTTGGTTTTTTTGTTGTTGAGTTGTGTGAGCTTTTTATATATTTTGGACATTAACCTCTTGTCTGTAATATCATTTGCAAATATTTTCTCCCATCCCATAGGTTGTCTTTTCATTTTGTCAGTGGTTTCCTTTGCTGTGCAAAAGCTTTTAAGTTTAATTAGGCCCCATTCATTTATTTTCGCTTTTATTTCTTTTGCCTTTGGAGACATATCAAAAAACACAATTTATGTCAAAGAGTGTTCTTCCTATGTTCTCTTCTAGGATTTTTATGGTTTTAGGTCTTACACTTAAGACTTTAGTTCATTTTGAGTTTATTTTTGTGTATGGTGTGAGGAAATGCTCTAATCTTATTGTTTTACATGTAGCTGTCCCGTTTTCCCAGCACCACTTGTTGAAGAGACTGTCTTTTCTCCATTGTATATTCTTGCCTCCTTTGTCGTATATTAATTGACCACAGATGCATGGGTTTACTTCTGAGCTCTCTATTCTGTTTCATTGATCAATGTATCTGTTTTTGTGCCAGTACCAGGCTGTTTTGATTACTGTGGCTTTGTAGTACGGCCTGAAGTCAGGGAGCATGATACATCTAGCTTTGGGGTGTTTTTCTCAAGATTGCTTTGGCAATTCTAGGTCTTTTGTAGTTCCATATAAATTTTAAGATTATTTGTTATAGTTCTGTGAAAAATGTCATGAGTATTTTGATAGAGATTGCATTAAATCTGTAGGTTGCCTTGGGCAGTATGGCCATTTTAACAATAGTAATTCTTCAAATCCAAGAGCAAGGGATACCTTTCCATTTCTTTGTATAGTCTTCGATTTCTTTCATCACTGTTTGATAGTTTTCAGAGCCTAGGCCTTTCACCTCATTGGTTAAGTTTATTCCTAGGTATTTTATTCTTTTTGATGCAATTTTTAAAGGAATTTTTTTTTTTAATTTCTCTTTCTGGTAGTTTATCATTAGTGTATGGAAAAGCAACATATTTCTGTATACTAATGCTGTATCCTGCAACTTTTCTGAATTCATTTATTAGTTCGAATAGTTTTTGGGTGGAGACTTCAGGGTTTTCTATATAAAGTATCATGTCACCTCAAATGGTGACAGTTTTACTCCTTCAATTACAATTTGGATGCATTTTATTCCTTTGTCTTATCTGATTGCTGTGGCTAAGACTTCCAATAACATGTTAAATAGAATTGGCACGAGTGGGCATCCTTGTCTTGTTCCTGAATTTAGAGGAAAGGCTTTCAGCTTTTCACTGTTAAGTATGATGCTAGTAGTGGGTTTGTCATAAATGGCCTTTATTATGTTGAAATATGTTCCCTCTATACCCACTTTGATGAGAGTTTTTAATCATGAATCAATGTTGTATTTTGCAAATGCTTTTTCTGCATCTATTGAGATGATCATGTAATTTTTATCTTTCCTTTTGTTAATGTGGTATATTACATTGATTCATTTGTGAATGTTGAACCATCCTTGTGTCCCAGGAGTAAATCCAACTTGATCATGGTGTGTGATCCTTTTTATACATTGTCGGATTCGGTTTGCTAATATTTTGTTGAGGATTTTTGCATCTACATTCATCATTTATGTTGGTCTGTAATTTTGGTTTTTTGTAGTGTCTTTGTCTGGTTTTGATGTCAGGGTAATAGTGGCCTTGTAGAATGAATTTGGGAGTGTTCCGTCCTCTTCAATTTTTGGAATAGTTTGAGAAGCATAAGTATTAGTTCTTCTTTATATGTTTGGTAGAATTTCCCTGTGGAGCTGCTGTTAACATTCTCTGCCTCTATGACTGTAGATGGAACAGTTACCTATCACAGTCTTGAAGGGGTGTTCTTATATGCGAGTGTCCCAATACAGACGTTTGGTGGGAAGGCTGGATTTGACATGGACACCAGTTATGTTTCCCTCAGTTTGTGCTGGCAGCTATCACCTTGGTAAGGGGTGTGGCTAGGGTTGGAAGGGCTAGTGCTGATGGTGGGTGTGAGGCAGGACTTCCTCTCTGCTTAGTGGCCATCACTGACCATCAGGGGTGGAGTCCGATCCCAAGTTGCTGGAGCAGAAGCCTTGAGTGTCAGGCTCAAGCTAGTTTTTTTCCCTTGCGTTGTGTATTTCCCCTATCCCCATACCAAGGCATTTGTCCCAGAGGAGAGGAGTGTTGAAGCAAGTGGGGTCCCTACACAGACAGAGGTCCAATGCACTGCTTGTGTAGGCATCTGTAGCTCCATTCAGACACAGCCTTGGGTGCAAGCCCCCTTTGTATCTCACAGCCAGTCACTGCCCCCTGCCTCTGCCACCCCCGCCCTGTTGTGGAACTGCTTCACAGGGGTGGCAGGGACCCTCATGGACTCTCAGCATGTGTCAGGAGGTTAGCTGTGGTACAGTGGTCACTGTCAGAGATCTTGATAGCTTCTGTGGTGCTGCTTAAGTGCCAAAAATGGCTGATGCCCCACCCCCAGCTCCACCCCAGGACCAGGTCACCTCTGCATCCTACAGTCGAGTCTTTTTCCTGGTTCTAGCTGACCCAGATCTAGTACCACACTGTGGCATGGAGAGAGCAGGATTGGAGCATTTGCTCAGCTTGGGCTAAGGTGTGCAGTGTGGCAGTCACAGAAAACCCAGCAACTGCTATGGCAAACCTCTCTCCTTATGAGCGGAGTCCAGGTTTTTCCAGCCTTTCTATCTGACCCAGCAGTCCTTCAAACAGCCAAGGGGACTTGTCCCTCTACATTGGACCCAAGGATTGGGATGCCCAATCTGTGGCTCAACCTGCTCACTGCCCAGAATGGGTGTCTGCTCATGTAATCTCCCTGTTCCTACCAGGGGCACAGGTCCCTACCTGATCGCTTTTCTTCCCTTCCTACCCAATTACGTGTATATCTTTCTTACAGCCTTGGTTGCATAAGGGTTCTTCTGCCAGTTTCTGGTTGGTTTTCAGTAAGGATTATTCCACACGTTGATGCATTTGTGATATGTTCGTTTGAGGAGGTGAGCTCCACATCTTTTTACTCTACCATCTTGATCTCCACCTTTACATATTTTGAATAACAGTACTTTCTTTACCAGATGTGTCTTTTGCAAATATTTTCTCCCAGTGTCTGGCTTGTCTTCTAATTATCTTGATATTGTCTTTTGCAGAGCAGAAGATTTTATTTTCAATGAGTCCAATTTATCAATTATTTCTTTCATGAATCATGTCTCGTGTTGTATCTCAAAAGGCATCATCATACCCAAGATCATCTAGATTTTCTCCTATGTTACCTTCTAGAGATTTTATAGTTTTGCATTTTACATTTAAGTCTATGATCCCTTTTGAGTTAATTTTTATGAAGGGTGTAAGGTTTGTATCTATATTGACTTTTTGCATGTGGATGCTCAGTTGTTCCAGCATAATTTGTTGAAAGACTATTTTTGTTCAATTTTTTTTTTTGCCTTTGCTCCTTTGTCAGGTATCAGTTGCCCATGTCTAAGGGAGTCTATTTCTATGCTCTCTCTTCTGTTCCACTGATCTATTTGTTTGTACTTTTGCCAATACAACACTGTCTTGATTATTGCAGCTTTATTGTTAAGTTTTGAAGTTCCCTAGTGGCAGACCTCCAACTTTGTTCTCCTTCAATATTGAGTTGGCTATTCTGGGTCCTTTGCTTCTCCATACAAACTTTAGAGTCAGTCTGTTTATATCCACAAAATAACTTATTTGGATTTTGATTGGGATTCTGTTGAATCTCTAGATCAAGTTGGTAAGAACTGACATCTTGACAATATTATGTCTTACTATCCATGACCATGAAATATCTCTCCATTTATTTAGTTCTTCTTTGATATATTTCATGAGAGTTTTGTAGTTTTCCTCATATAGACCTTGTACATATTTTGTTAGATTTATACCTAAATATATCGTTTTGGGGAAAGGTAATATAAATGGTAATGTGTTTTTAATCCCAAATTCCACTTGTTCATTGCCAGTATGTAGAAAACTGAATGACTTTTGTACATTAACCTTTTACCTACAACTTCTGCTATAATCACTTATTAGTTCCATCAATTGTTTTGATTTGTTGTTTTTATCAATTCTTTTGGATTTTCTACATAAACAATCATGTCATCTACAAAGACTGTTTTATTTCTTCCTTCCCATTCTGTATGGTTTTTATTTCAGTATGATATAGAAATGCAGTGATGATAGGGAACATCCTTGCTTTCTTCCTGAATTTAGCAGGATAGCTTCACATTTCTCCCTATTAAGTATGATGTTAGCTGCAGGTTTTTTATAGATATTCTTTTTAAGGTAGAAGTTTCCCTCTCTTCCTATTTCGCTGAAAGTTTTTATCATGAATGGTTGTCGGATTTTACCAAATGCTTTTTCTGCATCTATTCCATATAATCATGTGATTTTTCTTTTTCAGTCTGTTACATGATGGATTACATTAATTTATTTTCAAATGTTAAACTAGACTTGCATACCTGAGATAAATCCTCCTTGGCTGTCTTCCATAATCTTTTTTATATGTTGTTAGATTCAATTTGCTAATGTTCTTGAGGGTTTTGAACTACTATTGTGTTACTGTCAATTTCTCCCTTTATGTCTGTTAATATTTGCTTTATGTATTTAGGTGTCCTTATGTTGGCTGCATATATATTTACAATTGCTAATCTTTTTATTAGATTGATCCCTTGATCATTATGTAATGTTCTTCTTTGTCTTTTATTATAGTCTTTGTTTTCAAGTCTATTTTATCTGATATAAATACCCTTGCTTGCTTTTTATTTTCATTTGCATGGAATACCTTTTTCTATCCCCTCACTTTCATTCTGTATCCATTCAGCTATCTTTTGATTGGAGCACTTAGTCCATTAACATTTAACATAACTATTAATAGGTACTTACGTATTTCCATTTTGTTAATTGTTTGTGGGTTGTTTTTATAGTTCTTTTCTGTTGCTTTCTTCTTCTTTTGCTCTCTTTCCTTGTGATTTGATGACCCTCTTTAGTGTCATGTTTGGATTCTTTTCTCTTTATTGTGTATACACCTGTTATAGATATTTGGTTTGTGGCTACCATGATGTATATATGTATGTGTGTGTGTGTGTATGCATGTATGCCTTAAGTTTGAATGCATTTTAAAAACCCTGCATTTTCCTCCCCCTCCATTTACTGTTTTTGACATCATATTTTACATATTTTTATTTTGTGTATCCCTTAACTACTTATTGCGGACAGAGATGATTTTACTCCTTTTGTCTTTTAACCTTCCTAGTAACTTTATTATTGGTTTATCTACTACTTTTACTATATGTTTACCTTTACCAATGAGATTTTTGTTTTGTAATTTTCATATTCCTAAAGCTGTGATCTTTTCTTTTCTGCTTAGACAAGTCCTTTTAACACTTTTGTAAAGCAGGTTTTGTGGTATTGAACTCTGTTAGCATTTGCTTGTCTGTAAAACTTGATCTCTTCTTCAAATCTGAATAATAGCCATACTGGGTAGAGTATTCTTGGTTGTAGGTTTTTCCCTTTCATTACTTTAAATATATCACGTCACTCCCTTCTGGCCTGCAGAGTTTCTGTGAAACGTCAGCTGATAGCCTTATGGGGTGGGGGTTCCCTTGTATGTAATTTGCTGTTTTCCCCTCTCTTTATCTTTAGTTTTGCCATTTTAATTACAATGTGTCTTGATGTGGTCCTCTTTGGGTTGATCCTGTTTGGGACTCTCTGTGCTTCCTGGACCTGGATGTCTGTTTTCTTTCCCAGGTTAGGGAAGTTTTCAGCTGTTATGTCTCAAAATATGTTCTCTGCCCCCTTTTCTCTTCTCCTTCTGGGACCCCTATAATGTAAACGTTAATAATGTTGATGTCCCAGAGGTCTGTGGAACTATCTTCATTTTTTAAAATCTTTTTCTTTCTTCTATTCAAATTCAGTGATTTCCACTACTCTGTCTTTCAGTTTGCTGATCTGTTCCTCTGTATCATCTAAATCTACTGTTTATTCCATCTAGTGTATTTTTATTTCAGTTATATTCTTCAGCTCTGTTTCGTTCTTCTTTATATTTTCTTTTTGTTAAACTTCTTAGTGTGTTCATCCTTTCTTCTCCTGAGGCTTTTGAGTATATTTCTGATCATTATCTTGAACTCTTTATTGGGTAAATTGCCTAGCATCACTCCACTTACTCCTGCTTCTTTGTTTGGAACATATTTCTTTGTTGCCTCATTTTGCCTAATTCACTGTTTTTGTTTCTATGTATTTGGTAGGTTGACTATGTTTCCTGATCTTGGAGATGTGGCCTTTTGTAGGAGACATCCTATTTGTCCCAGCAGCACTCTCTCCCTTGGTCACCAGAGCTACATGCTCTAGAGGTGCCTCCTATGTGGGCTGCATGGACACTTCTGTTGTGGTGGGCTGACTGTGGTGATTTGACAGATGTTGCTGGCCCCTGTCTGGTTACTTGCCAGGCCTTGCCTTGTGTGGAGCTGCTGGCGGGTAGGGCTGGGTCATGAGGTCACTGGCTGCAGAGAGTCCGGGGGCCCTGTGACTAGTGCTGGCTCCTGGTGGTGTGACTGGCTTCCAGGCTGTGTGTCCCAAATCTGGTGTCAGCCCTCTGGTAGACAGGACAAGTTCCTGACACAGCTAGCTGTGTGGCCCAAGGTGTCCCAGGTGTTGGCCTGCTGGTGGGTATACTGGGTCCTGACATAGCAGGCTGTGGGGCTGCAGTGGTTCTAAAGCTGGTGTCCATCTGCTGTTGTGTATGTCTGGTGCCCAGAGGACTCTAGGGCTAGTGCCAGCCCACTGGTTGGTGAGACAGGTCCTGGGGTTAGTCCTGGCCCACTGGTGGGTGGAACTGGATCCTGGGGTATCTGGCTACAGGGCCCTGAGTGTCCTGGATTTGCTGTCTGCCCATTGTTGGGTGGGGTCAGGGTTCAGGTGGTCCTAAGGCTAGTGATGGCTTATTGGTGGGTGGAGCCAGGTCCCAGGATCTTTGGCTGCAAGACCCTTGGGGTCCTGGAGCTGGTGTCAACCCACTGATGGGTGGGGCAGGGTACCAGAGTTGCTGGAGATTCAGGGGGTCCAAAGGCAGCTGGCCTGATGATCAGTGGGGGCTATATCCCCCTCGGCTAGCTTCTGGGCCTGAGGCATCCCAGTTCTAGGTCAACAGGCTGGTGCGTGGGGCCAGGTCTCAGTGCTAATAAGCTAGAGGAGGATTCCAAAATAGCACTTTCCAGTACCAGTGTCCTAGTAGTAGAACAAGCTCCCCAGGAGGGCTGCTGCCAGGGTCTCTGGCATATTCTCCAAGATCATCAGGTGGGTGTGACCCAGGCTCCTTTCAAATTACTGCTTCTGCCCTGTACACCTTTTAAGAGTGGAGTCTCTATTTCCTACAGCCCTCTGGCTCTCCCAAAAATAAGCCCTACTGGCTTCAAAGTCACACATTCTGAGAGCTCATTTTCCCAGTGCAGGACCCCCAGGCTGAGGGGCCCAAAGTGGGGCTCAGACCCCTCACTCCTTGGGGAGAACCTCTGCAATTGAAATTATTCTCCCATTTCTGGGTCACCCACCCAGGAGTATGAGTGTTGACTATACTGTGTCTCTGCCCCTCCTGCCCATCTCACTATGGTTTCTTCTTTATATCTTTACTTGTAAAAGATCTTTTTCCCTAGTCTTCTGGTTTTTTTCATCAATAGTTTCTCTGTTGTAATTTTGGTTTGACCTTGAGAGTAGGTAAGCTCAGGGTCTTCCTACTCTACCATCTTGGCCACTCCTCACCTCTGACCTCATGTTTTTTGTGAGAAAACTTCCATCATTCAAATCATTGTTCCTTATATGAACTGTGTCATTCTTGTTTACCTACTTATAAGATTTAAATTTGTTTTTTTACTTTCCTGCAGTTGAGTATGATGTGTTTAAGTTTTATTTTCTTTGAGTTTATCTTGTTCAGGGGTTTGCTGAGCTTATTAAATATGTACATTTTTATCTTTTCCAAAATTTGTAAAATTTCCAGCCATTATTTCTTTTTTTTTTTTTTTTTTTTTTTTTTTTGCGGTACGTGGGCCTCTCACTGTTGTGGCCTCTCCCGTTGCAGACCACAGGGTCCGGACGTGCAGGCTCAGCGGCCATGGCTCACGGACCTAGCCACTCCGCGGCATGTGGGATCTTCCCGGACCGGGGCACGAACCCGTGTCCCATGCCTTGACAGGCGGACTCTCAACCACTGCGCCACCAGGGAAGCCCCCAGCCATTATTTCTTCAAAAACGTTTACATGCTGCTCCATTCTCATTTTTCTCTCCTTCTGGAACTCCAATCACATAGATGTTTGACATTTTGATATTGTCACAGATGTTTTGCTTTATTTTTTTCCTCTCTGTTCTTCAAATTGCATAATATTTACTTCCCTATTTTCAAACTCCTCTGTCTTCTACATTCTGCCATGGAGCTCACAAAGGGAATTTTTTTTTAATTTAGAGATTCTAATTTTTAATTTCTAAACTTTCCATTTAATTCTTTTTTATAGTTTCTATTTCTCTGCTGGAAAATTCTATCTTTTATTCATTTCAATTATGTTTTCCTTTTTTCATAAAACATAACTATAATAGCTGCTTTAAAATCTTTGTCTAATAATTTTAATACTTAGCATCTGTTGATCTTTTCCCTTGATAATTGCCCACGTTTTCCTGGTTGCATGCTGAATAATTTTGGATTGTATAATGGATATTGTGAATGTCCATTATACAATGGACTCTAGTTCCTGTTATAATCCTCTGGAGCATAATGATTTTTATTTAGCAGGCAATCAGGATGGTTAGGTTCAGACCACAAATTCTGCCTCACTTTTTGCGTGTGGTGATTCAAATCTTGGTTCAGTTCTAAAAAACACTTTTGCTGTTTGCTTGAGTCAGTCCACAATAAAAAAAAAAAAAAATGAGCCCAAGATATCTTCAGATTTATACACAGAGGTAAGGGATCCTCTTCTCTGGCTTTCTCTGCTCTGAGAATCTCTCTTCACTCTCTAGCCCCCAGAGCCTCCTTTGCTGGTTTTTCTGATTATAAAGATGGGCTTTCTATTTAAGTGTTAGCCCCTCATGCATTCACTTCATGACTTGCTGTTCTGTGACCGGGGTCCACCCTTGGGGCAAAGCATAAAAGGGAAAAATAAGTGGGAAACATACCTGTGCCTTCACTTTGACTCCATTCCTCTTACTTTTGTTTATTTTTAAGAGTCCTCTATTAGTCTTTTTTCCTAGTATTTTAGTTGTAATTAGTAGAAAATATGGGCTACATTTGGCTTACATAACCATGCTGGACCCAGAAATCCTATCTTTACTGTTTAAATCAATGTTTCTCAAACAGTGGATCATGACCACTTGTGGGTCATATACTCGATTTAGTGGATTGTTGATTCACATTTTAAAAATTAAGTGTGTAAGTGATTAGTCTAGATTATATCCAATTGTGTCACATGTAATAAAAGTAACTTATTTTATAAAATTTTTACTTGATTTTTATTCAACATATATTTATTGAACACCTACTATGTTTCAAAAACTGTTTTCAATCATGGGGAGCATAGTAGTGACCATAATGTACAAACATGCATACTTATTTTTAAGTGGGTTGGAGGAAAAAATATTTCTTAGAAGTTAGTACAATCTATAGTAGGTACACAAATAAAAGAAAAAACAGTCTGCCATACCTGTTTAGTCTTGTGTAAAGGGATTCTGTGGGGAACATTGGGAAAGTGTGACAATTGCACCATATGGCAAGAAACAGAAATTTAAGTTTTCCAAGGAGGTGATCTGCAGCAATGTGAATGGTGGACCAAATTAGGACTAAGAGCAATTTTTAAAATAGCTACAGTGTCAGGTTGTTTACAGAGTTTACATAAACAAGCTCTCCCCACCCCCAAAATGTACTGGTGGTTTTACACTGATTGTTTGTGAAGATAAAGATAAAGAGAGTTTACATCGCATCATAGAATGGAAAGCTAGAACCACCGTTGCTAAAAATTCTTCTACCACCCCACAATCAGTAAGTCTCTACTGACTACATTTAAGAGTTGCAGGCCCTTGACATGGCGCCTGGTCTCTCTCTTTTCTCTCTCCCATATTCTCTTTCTGCTACCCCCCACCCAACATCACATTCCTGCTTATATCTTATA
>NW_006789285.1:69987-96397 GCF_000442215.2 Lipotes vexillifer
TTTCCTTTCTTCAACTTCTTGTCTCAGATCTGACAGTACATGAACTTCAGGACCCATTCTACAGCTTCTTATCACTCTATCCTCCCTTATCTAAAAAGGCTATTTTTCCTTTGCATTTGGGGTCTTGTTATGTTATTAGGAGTCCCATTTTGGCTCTGTACTTAGGAAAGGAGCAATACAAGGCCCTATTGTCCTCATGTCCAAATAGTCCCCATGAGTGGAAATCGGAGAAATGACAGTATGCTTTTCCCACATGAAATGCCTCTGGTAACTTATTGGATAGCCTATATCTAAGTGGATCAGAGAATCTTATGTAGTCATACATGAGAGTATATACATACAGCCATACATGCTTTTTTCCTATTCCAAATTTTGTTTGTTACAAACATGTTTGGTTTTAGTAGAAATGCTCCTCACCTATTTCTTTCTTTTTTTTTTTTTGCAGTACGCGGGCCTCTCACTGTTGTGGCCTCTCCCGTTGCGGAGCACAGGCTCCGGAAGCGCAGGCTCAGCGGCCATGGCTCACGGGCCCAGCCATTCCGCGGCACGTGGGATCTTCCTGGACCGGGGCACGAACCCTTGTCCCCTGCATCGGCAGGCAGACTCTCAACCACTGCGCCACCAGGGAAGCCCCTCACCTATTTCTGATATGGCATTAATATTGAGATGGGAAGCACAGCACCCATTCCATACGTAGAGCAGAGATCATTAAGGAACAGTTCCCTATAACCCACTTCCTCCATTCTCAAATTTTTTTCTCAACACAGCCCTAAGTCAGCCACTGCCAATCAATCAGTATTGAAACAGGAGATTATTTTCCTTTTCTTCTTTTGGTCATAACAAAAACTTTCCCAGAAAAGTTATGTTTTTGCCAGTTTTCACAAATGAATTTGCATTCCTATAAGGTAATTGCAGAAAGCAATGTCCATTCTAATTCTTTCAAGTTTCTCTAGGCACCATTTTCAACCATAAAGGAAACTAACTGAATATATGTAGCTAAAGTAAATGTACATTTAGACAAACACAAATATTCTTTTTGAAGAACAAATATTTCTTTCTAGTCTGCCTCTTTAAAAGAAATGTGCAGATCTGGAAGCAATTTGGTAAATTTACTGCATGTAAATTATAATTAACTTTAGACAGAAATTATTTGTTTTCTTGAAAGGTAGATAAACTCAAGGACGAGGGGATCAGGTTCAAACCTTAATTCTAGAGTTGAGTGAGGCAGAAAGAGATCCAGTGTGCCCTGCCAACTATAAATATATGCTAGGCTGTTTGAATTTCCATGTTACTGTCTACAATGCTACATTACTATTTTGCAGTAACAAAATCTTACACATTATGGCTTTGACTACACAGAGATTTTCTCAATACGATTATTTTAATTCAAGCTGCTCGGCATATAAAATTGAGGTGAATTAGAAAGTATGTACCATAAGCACCAAGCCTGAAAATGCACTATCAAATTCAACCAAAGTTTGTTAATACTAGCATTAGTAAATTTAAAAAGATCACTGTTCAGGGAGTAAAATGGATGAATTGAAGCAGAAATTTAAATTCTGCTTTTAAAAAATGGTGCTGTGGAATGCCTGTTCTATTCAGACTTCCCCCCTAGGAGGATCTTCTGTTGCTCACAGTTTTTGCTGAGTGAACAATGGACCCTATACTTCTACCTCTCCACCCCATAGAAAGCTAGATAGGTGTCAACAATTAATGCTAAGGTAACACAACATTAAGTCCACCAGATGTCTATATCATAACTTGGTATAAAGATTACAGAGAAAAAGTACAGCTAAGTCAATCAGATTTACCTTGGAAAGCTGAAAATAATAGATATGGAAGAAAATGCCAGGTGGTGATGAGCTGTGAAGTTGGACGGTCAAGTGGACCCAAGGGTTAGAATATCCATTTGGATCATGAGTAAGAAAAATAACCAAAGATAATTTTGAGAGAAGCAGAGCGAGAGAGAGAGAGAGAGAGAGAGAGAGAGAGAGAGGGAGAGAAAAAACAGAAGCATAGAGAAAAGCAGATAATTGAGCAGCATCTAAAATAGAAAAAGTAGTTGCATCTCTCTGCCCATCAAGGAGTCTGAGATCATTGACTTTTTCCTGGGGACATCCCTCAAGGATGAGGTTTTGAAAATTGTGTCTGTGCAAAAGCAGACCTGAGCTGAGCAGTGGATAAGGTTCACAGCACTTGTCACCACTGGGGACCCCAGTGGCCGTATCAGTCTGGGTGTTAAGTGTTCCAAGGAGGTAACCACAGCCATCCATGGGACCATGATACTGTCCAAGATTTCCATTGCCCCTTTTCTAATATATTTTCATGTATCCATCTCATAAATATGGCACCTTGCCCAGAGGAGGTCAAAAGTACCTCCTTTCTCCTATTCTGGGCCCCACTCCCTCATGTCCCCTTAGATATTGCCTTATCATATATGCATCTCCTCACTCTTTTCACTCAGCCTAAATATATCACCAAATCTCTTCCATCTTAACTCTGCATCAGCACTGCATCTTCATGAAGCTAAGACTTGTTTTTTTCCCTTCCTTTCTCAGTTAAGCATTTTGAAAGCCTACATATGTATCTACACTTCACACTTCTAATTAACCCCCCAGCCTACTGTGAGCTGGCTTCTACCTTCATTCCACGAAGCTCCTCTCACAATACCCTTGATCACCAACTTGCCAAATATAATGATCTCTTTTAAAACCTGAGCAGGATATTCTCCATTTACCTCACCAGTTTTACTCTCCATTCTTTTCCATTTTGCTTGTTGCTCAGGGAAGCTGACTTAGATAAACTACCTCAACTGCTCTTTTTTCTTCTGGCAACCAGTTGAGTTTTGTCAATGGGAGGCACTGTAGGAGGCCAGTATATATGTAGATGTATGGGAGGTATACGTCAGGAGGTCTCTTCTACAGCTGAGTCTCTCAATCTCTCTCTCATTCTCTTTCTCTCTCTCTCTCAGACACACAAACACACAGACACACACACACAGACAGACAGACACACACACACACACACACACACACACACACACACACACACTTCTTAATTACCCCATTTGAAGGAGCCAGCTGTTTCCTGGCGAAACTCTGACCCATTCAAGTCCTTAAAGTCCTTATCAAAGTTGTCTTACGATGGAATTTGATACTGTTAAACAATCTCTTCCTTCTTGATATCTTCCAATTTGTGAATTCTGAACTTTTTTACTGCTCATTCCAAATCCGCTTTATCCATTCCTTTTTCTCTGTTACTCTTTTTATGTTGGTGTTTCCCAAAGCCTGTTATATTTATTTCATGTTTTTACTAGGATATCTCAATCTAATATCCTAGCTTTAATACTCACCAAGACACAGTGTTTGGTATCTAGCAGGTAATCAATACATGTTTGCTGTATGAGTGAATGAACATGTATGCTGATGACTGCCAGACTTTATCTCTACTCCTGATCTCTCCCCGATCTACTTAATAAGTATTATTACTCTCTACTACACATCTCCATTTGGATACCACACAAACATCTCAAACTCAATATGTTCAAAACTGGATTAATTATCTTTATCTCCAAATCTTGGTTCTTGTGTGTCCTATCTTATTTAATACCAACCTATCCACCTAATTGCTCAATTCAGAGATATAGGCGTCATCTAAACAACCACCTGCTTCCACACTTTGCTCCATAAGTCTTCTCAATTCCACCATATTAGGTCCTCTCTTCTCCATACCTTATTCTCCATCTGCTACAGTCTTCATCAATGACCTCATGTTCTCTCATCTGACTAGTGGAATGTTTTCTTACCCGTGTCTCCTTGACTCCTGCTTTCTTCCTTTCCAAGTTATCCTTGAAACAGCCTTCATGGTGATCCTTATATGTCCCTTCTCTACTTAAAATGATTCAGTGGTTCTCATTTGCATGAACTTCTTGGTAGGCTCCTTACCTAACTTTCAAGCTTTTCATCTTTTACTTCCAACATGCACTTCACACTAAACGAGTTGACATTACTCAAAATAACCCTTATTGTTTCCTTGGCTAGAGTTTTCTTCCCAATTTTATCTTCCAAGCTTCCTCGTATCATCTAAAACTCTACCTTAAAGTGATCTCCTCACTGATGCCTTTCTTCATTTTTCTTGTCTTAGCTAATACTCTGTAAATTATTATTGTGACTCTGAATACATTGTGCTGTCATTAATTACTTACTTATCTATCTCACGCAAGAGACCGTAAGACCCTTGAAGATATATCTTTACTTAGTTTGATGTCTGGTATATAAATGGAATTCAATAAGTAAGTGTTAAATGAATTCATCTTCCAATTCCTGCTATTCTTATCCAAGGTTATCATTGAAATTGTGTTATGGGTTGAATTGTGTCTTCCTCAAATTCATATACTGAGGGCCTAACCCCCAGAAGTTCAGAATGTGACCTTATTTGGAGACTGGGCCTTCACAAAGGTAAACAAGTTAAAATGAGATCATTAGGGTGGGCCCTAGTCTAATAAGACTGGTGCTGTCATAAAAAGGGAAAATCTTGGGACTTCCCTGGTTGCTCAGTGGTTAAGAATCTGCTTGCTAGCGCAGGGGACACGGGTTCAATCCCTGGTCTGGGAAGATCCACATACCACGGAGCAACTAAGCCCGTGTGCCACAACTGCTGAGCCTGTGCTCTGGAGCCCACGGGCTACAGCTGCTGAGCCTGCATGCCACAACTACTGAAGCCCACATGCCTAGAGCCCCTGCTCTGCAACAAGAGAAGCCACCGCAATGAGAACCCCACGCACCGCAGTGAAGAGTAGCCCCCATTCACCACAACTAGAGAAAGCCCGTGTGCAGCAACAAAGACTCAGCATAGCCAAAAAAGAAAGAGAAAATCTTGATACAGAGACACAGATAGCAGAAAGATGATGTGAAGAAATGTAGGGAGAAGATGGCCAACTACAAGCCAAGGAGAGAGGCCTGGACAGATCCTTCCCTCACAGCCCTCGGAAGGAACCAACCCTGCCAACACCTAGATTTTGGACTTCTTATCTCCAGAACCGTGACACAGTAAATTTCTGTTGTATAAGCCACCTAGTCTGTGGTACTTTATTATGACAACACTAGAAAACTAATACATATTGCAGTCCAGCAATTATTTTTATACAAGTTTGTCTGTTTTTAATTTCCCATTTCTATTAAATCTTTAAACCTTTACCTGGACCCTTAGCAATTTTCACTGGGCCTGGAGTTGGCAGTGTTTTCATCATTAAAGCATTTCTCTGAATATCTTTTCAATTTAGTAAGTCAAAATACAACTACCAATGTAGTTGTTATACTTCTATAAAATTTCTGGTGGATTTTGAAAATATTTCATTGAATTCAAATTCATAACTATGTTGCCTGAAGCTTATTTTGCGTTGCTCTGGCTCTACTAATTTTTTTCACCATATATTACTTTCCTCTTAGATATTTCTTCTCAAGTTAACCCGTCAATGTACCCTATATAACCTCTTCTCTCTGAAACCTTATCATTGACTCATTTCTCAGACATTGACTAAGAACTTATAGGGTTCAACAAATTGTCCCAAGTACTCAGGGTGGTAAAAGAATAGGGCCATCACAAGAGGGAGAGGGGGTGGGAGAGGGATGGATTGGGAGTTTGGAATTAGCAGATGCAACCTATTTTATATAGAGTGGATAAACAACAAGGTCCTACTCTTTAGCACAGGGAACTCAATTTGATATCCTGTGATAAACCATAATGGAAAAAAATATGAAAAAGAATGTGTGTATATATATATATATATATATATATATATACATGTATGTATAACTGAATCACTTTGCTGTGCAGCAGAAATTGACACAACATTGTAAATCAACTATACTTCAATAAAATAAATTTTTTAAAAAATAAATAAAATTTAGATAGTAAACCAAAAAAAAGGATGGAGCCATCAAATGCAGCCTTGACTACAAAAAGTATGCAACCTAGCATAAGGGACTAAACAAATATGGCAGATCTTGAAATTAAGACACATATGCCCAAAGATGTTTGCAATCCCCAAATACCAGAATATAATTTCATCAGTGACCTCCTAGCTAAAATGGATATAATAATACAAGTGTTGTGGTGTTGTTTTGACAATTAAATACAATAAGGTATCATGGGGAGCAGCACTGTTGCACTGAGGTGTGCAGATTCTGCATGTCTGTCTAGACTTTCTTACCTGCCCAATGACTCATGCTCACACATCAGCCTTGAAGCACTCACAATTCAAGACGATACCTCAGCAAATATTATATGCCATGAACTTTTTTTTTTTTAAGATGTTGGGGGTAGGAGTTTAGTAACTTTTATTTATTTATTCTTGGCTGTGTTTAGTCTTCGTCTCTGTGCAAGGGCTTTCTCTAGTTGTGGCAAGTGGGGGCCACTCTTCATCGCGGTGAGCGGGCCTCTCACTATCGTGGCCTCTCTTGTTGCGGAGCACAGGCTCCAGACGGGCAGGTTCAGTAGTTGTGGCTCACGGGCCCAGTTGCTCCGCGGCATGTGGGATCCTCCCAGACCAGGGCTCGAACTCGTGTCCCCTGCATTAGCAGGCAGACTCTCAACCACTGCGTCACCAGGGAAGCCCTGCCACGAACTTTTAAGTCTCCTTCAAAATGCTCAGATGCCAAGAGTTTGCCCTACTCAAATGGATACCATTAAAGAAACAAGGAGGGATTCAGAGGAAGGAGAAATCATATCTGCTTGTATTAGAAGACCCTGGGTTAAACAAAATTAAATAGCTTATTCATACAGGAATTTCAGAACTTTTACTATGTGAATGTGAATTATGAATACTTCAGAAGGGTTACAGTATTATAGAATTTTCCAAATGTATATAATCACAAAGACATTTTCTCACAGTAGAAAACATGGGAAACTATTGCTCATAGAACTCAGCCTGGGAATTCTGCCTTGTAAAATAAATTTTAAACTCCTGTGCACAAATACCTTTTCAATGTCGCTCAATTCAGTCTTTTTATTATTCTCTCTTATTATCTTCTTTTGATCATCTTCACCCTAGGTTTGTAACCTGCTCTGCATTTCCACACTTTACATTCATTTTTTTTTTTTTGACTGCACCACGCCACTTGTGGGATCTTAGTTCCCCAAACAGGGGTTGAACCCCGGACCCATGGCAGTGAAAGCACCAAGTCCTAACCATTGGACCACAGGGCATTCCCTCCACACTTTACATTCTTGTCACAAGGTTCAACCTGATTGGCATGGCCATTCCTCCTCTCCCCACCACCTCAACCTTTCTGAGCACACAAGAAAATATACCTCATCACTCAAGACACTGAAAAAAATTATACGTTTTTTTCTCTGAAGACTTCCTATAAACTCAGGCAGAATTATTTCTTGTTCTTTCCTCTATACTTCAATTGAATATTGAACCTATCTACAGTCTAGCATACTTCATGGGTAGAAATTATTTCTTTGTGGCTATTTTCCTTACTGGGTTGTTACCTCCTTAGAGGCAAGAATTGAATTGAATTCTTCTTTCCATAGCTAGGACTCAGCACAGTTGCTGGCTCATGTAGTATCTTCTCAATCCATACTAATTAAATGAAAGGATTAGATAGTTGAAGTTAAACAACACAAATAGATGGAATTTGTCAGTCAGGTTTTGACTATCAATGATTGCCATCTGGCAAGTGCAAACTGAAAAAAGGAAAAGTTAGGATCTGACCGGGAGTTTTAGAGAAGTTGTAAATGTCTGACTGACATAGCTAGCCATAGGAAGCAGGCTGTAAAAAGAAAGAAGGAGTTAAAGAGATGATAAAGTGAGAGAATTAAGGGAAGTCGAAGGATTCAAGAATCAATGAGTACTCAGCGCAGGTTCAGTAGGTCCCAAGATTAGAAAGATAATGCACATGGGGTCAGAAATGTTACTTTTAGAGTTTAAGATTTAAAAATGAAGGTAGAAATGCAACAGACCTGTGTAAAGATTTGGAGAAGCTGCAGAATTTAGGACTAATCAGTGAGAATTAGAGGAGAGGCAAATTCCACATTAATCCAAACAAGAATTATTCAAGCTCTATGCAGGTGGATGGGAAAAATGGGATGGACATGTAAATCACTGGAGATGGCGAGATTCCAGTGTACTATATATAAGATGGAGACGATAAGTACATCGTGATCTAACTACTTAAATCACTGTGGAATGAAAGAGATGATCCTAGAAGTTAATAGATGGCGTTGCTGACAATGGGAAGAAAATAATGAAAGGAAATAGTATAAACCTCAAAAAAAGAGAAGTTGTGTATTGACGGTGGCAAAGGGAATGCTCTTTTCTTCTTCAGGCCTGATGAATTAACATGGAAGAGGAAAATAATTCAATTCAAGGACTTTCTCAGTCAAGGGGAAAAGAAGCTTATTAGTGAAGCTTGTCTGAGTAGGTGAGAATTGTCAGTGAAAAGAACACATGCAAATATACACAGCAAAATATTAGCAGGTCTGTCTGAGACAACATTGGCAGATTTACTTAGGTGAAGTTGAAAATACTTCATTATTCTGTATCAGAATGAAGAATCTGGAGGTGAATTTTTTGCCTATAAAAGTATGGTGTGGAATATCAAAAAGTATTCTAATACTTAATAATTAACTTTAATAATTTTTGTTTATAAGTTACTTTTTGGTATTTTGTTTTAAAGCCAAAGTACTTGGGTTCCTTGAAATATCTGAGCTTATCCAAAAAATCAGTTATTTATTTACATTACTATGTTTTTTCTTTTTGGCCATGGCACGAGGCTTACAGGATCTTAGTTCCCTGGCCTGGAACCCATGCCCCTTGCAGTGGAAGCGCAGAGCCTTAACCACTGGTCTGCCAGGGAATTCCCTATTATTATATGATTCTCACATTGGAAGATGGTTAGATTAGATGACAGTTAAAGCTCTTTTACACTCAAGTTCCAGGTTCAATAGTACTATATGTTTAGAAATCTGTTTTACATTTTAAACAAAATTAAATTAAGTCAAGAACTTTAAGGAGCCAAGTACATATTTTATAAGCTCCCTTATACTTTAGTGAAATGTTTAAGCAGGTTGAAATATAAATAAGTTTTTTTTAAACATACTTGGTTTTAAAAAGAATGTTTTTTTCAACCAAGCCTGGTTCTTAAAAGAATGAAAAATATTAGTGACTGATGTTTGTTAAATGGATTTGGAGGAAATCAACTCATGATTCATTTAAATGAATTTGAAGAGGTTGACTAATGTTTTTATACTTTCTGTCTAGACTATAAGTTTCGAAAGCACAACTGTGACTCCCCAAACCTCTGCTAAATTATGTCTGGTAAGACAGTTTTGTAAGAAGAAAAAAGTCATCATCCACAATACCCACAAGTATGAATCTGGAGACTGGGGAGACCGAGAGTCATCATTGTGTGTGACTCCAGCAGAGCTTCCAAAGAGCTTTTGGCCTTTGTGCCAGTACAGAATGTATATTCCAGAAGGAGGTCAGGGAGGGTGATTGTGGGAAGGAAAAAAAAAAGTATGTACCATCTGTTAGTTTCCACTCCATAAAATCTCACCACCCTTCTTCATAAATCAATTCCAGGGGCCCTGAGCCTTTCTCTTCCCCTGCCACTCCCAACATTTGAGGGTCTGTCTTTCTCCCAGTTTAACATTTGAGAAAGTCTGGTGTTCAAGCAGTAATACTGAGTGTATTCGTTGTGTTTTAAGCTAAAATGCAATAGAGTTCTCTTAACTTATCTGATTGGATAACTACTGATTTATTCATTTACTGGAAACCTGTTCATTCCAAGGTTGCCATATTATAGAAATTAGCAGAATAATCCTTTCAGTAATTAAAAATGTTGGTAGTGATCTTTAAACTTTGGTCTTCAGAGTTGAACAGTTATATCAAAGAAACTGTATTGGCTCTTCACGATATATGACAAAACCTAAAGGGTCTTAAGTCCACCTACACCACCTGCCAGAACCCTGCCTTTAAATCACCCATTAGTTCCTGAGGCAGCTCTGTAACCTAATAGATGAGACAGACATGCAAATAACTAAAACAATACAAGGCAATACAATAAAATCTATTAGGAGCATTTGAACAAATATCACAAAGAATTGGCATTTGCATTGTGCATTGAAAAATAAACAGGGTTTTGATGGAAAATATGAAAGGAAAAGGGGGGAAGAAGGTAAGTGAAGGAAAAGTTGAAAGAAAATTCACAGAAGCTTAGAAGTAGAAGCGTGTTTTAAAAACAAGTCCCAAAAGGTAGACTCTGTTCTTGGTTTCCTACAAGATCTTTGTTTCTCCCTCACTCTGGAATCACAATTTGGCTGGGCTGGATGCAGCACTGCACAGAATAGATCCACAGGTTCTAGGAAATGCTTTTCCTCTGCTGTAAATAAGCTTGTCATCCAAAGGAGACCATGAGACAAGAGCATTAAATACAGGCAATGTTAATATAGATATATGAGCACTTATCACTGAATTGCAACGGTCATTCAGAGGTAACAAGTCTCCTCAATTTGCTTTTATCAATCTTCTTATACCATTTCTATTCTCCTAGTCCCTGAAATGTTCTCAAATTGATAAATTCAGAGAGAACGAAAGATATAACCAGATCATAAATCACTGGAGTTTCTTTTTTGCCTCTAGCATAAAATAAAGGGGTTGGATTAAAGGGTCATGAATACCCTTTCAGGTTGTGACATTGTTGGATTCTATATGTACAAATGTAGTCGGCACATAATCCCTCTCTCTAATCTATCCTCTCTGCTTTCCTCCTTCCCTCTTGTTCTCTCTCTTTCTCTCTGTCATACATATTTATTTTGTACAATAAAAATGACACATCCATTTTTGACAACAGCAACAATTTTAAAAAACTACTTAATCTTTAGGCTAGTCTGACACTTTTATCCAGAGGCATTTTTTTCCCTAAGTGAATATTCTTGTAGTATATTTACATATATAGACTACTAATTAATATAAAAATATGTCATGTATATATATATATGTGTGTGTGTGTGTGTGTATCATGGTACACATATAATGTGGTTGTGAAGAGAGTATACTATACAAAGCCTAATGTCAAATGTGTGTCAACATCCCTATTCACCCCAGCAGGAACATCAGAGTCTGCCCAGAGAAAGGAAAGTCTAATAGCTTAGTCATTTCAGTAGCCTTCCTGAGGCTCACCATAACTCTCCTTGTGTCCAGGATTGAGATTCAGAGCACTGGTTAGGTCAATCTAAGGGTTTTATTCCAATGGACACTGACCACACATAACACTTCCTTTGTCCTCATAGAAAAATGAGATAAATTGTCAGCTCCCTTATAAAAGTGGCAATCCTGAATTAAGAGTCCACAAGTGCCCCATGAAACTTTCAGGACTGGTTTCAGGGGGTTTGGGAACATTTAAGAGTGGTATTAACCCAGGCCCAGCCACTCCACTTCCACTTAGAATTATACCAGTCCAAGCACTCGCTCTCCTGGAAGGTTGGACCCCACGTGCTCACAAAAATTTGTGCTGCTTCTTAATGCTGAATGTTTGGAAGGAAGGTGAGAATTGAAGTATGCAGAAGCATGTGAACATGCTAATCTAGCCCGTCAATTAGAAAAGTCCTGGAAGTTTGGCAAAGCACAGGGAATAATCAGTTAAATGATTCAAACAAAATGAATCTCAAATAATTTTGTATTTCATACATGTAAGGACAGTTACCTTCTCTCAAACATGTTAAATGTTATTAACTCATTAAAACTATTTGGATAATATAATGGAATATAAATAAATACCTTGGACTAAATTAATAGCAGTTGACTTGACTGCAATAAAATGGACCCTTACAAAAAGGCAAAGGATAATCTGTTTATAGGAAATTTCATCAACTTCCAGAAAGCCTTATTTAGTAATGACTATACCACTGTAGAAAAGAAGAGATCATACAGAAAGCTTCATTCAGCAAATCTCAGTAGCCCAAATACTTGTAGATAAATTCAATTTTCTGACTCAGGGTTTTAACAAACTTTGCCTTACATGCTAACGTCTTGTACGTTGGTAATAATATATATTCCTGAGAGAGAGATTTAAATTTCACTAGAGCAAAACAAAGAAAGCTTTTCTAATCAAACAAACCACACTCTAAGCATGCTTTTGAAATTAAACTAAGCAAATTTTATAGAATTGTTGGATTAGACTAGCCTTTAATTATAGCAGAACTATTACTTATGTAATGATTAAATTATGGGTTGTCAGCATTTCCTTACATTTAGTAATTAATAACTTGATTAGGAAATTTTACTTTCAGCTAAGGCTTGATAAGAAATAGCCATAACTTAATTATGAAAGCAGTAACAACAACCTCAGGGAAGATGCAGCCAAAATTCCTAGAATTTTCTAGGAATTCAGTTTTTATACCTTTTTCATTGGTGTCCATTTCAGGTTCATATTGGTTAATTTTAGGTTGTTAGTACTCAATACAAGCTGTGCTAATATGTCATTCCAATTATAATCAAGTTCAAAATAACTTCAAAAATAAGATTTTTATAAGTTTCCTTTAACATTTTGTACATAGAAATGGTTAGCAGTGACAGAGTGAAACTATATTACACATACAGTGATTACAGAAAAAAATAGATTATCAATTTGTTATTTCAAATTGGTTATTTCAAACCAATGTACTGTTTCCATTTGTTGCACTGTTTATTTGATGAAACAATTGGCTTTGAAGCTTTTGTTTTAAAAAAAGCACAATCATATGAAGAAGTCAACGTGATATTTGGAACATATTTACTATAATATTTAAAGCAGAACTAATTTTAAACTACAAAATTCTTTCAAACTATTTTGGCTTTCTAGGAAATATATTTTTTTTAATTGCTTGTGAATAAATTACATATTCTCCCAGGGAGCAGTTAAAGTATTAACTACATGTTTTAAACTGATTTTAATAATTGTTAGATTAAATATTGAATAACAGAAGAATGCTACTATGTCCAAAGGCAAGGGAAATTATTTTTCAACTTCTCTCCTTTAATGCCACCATGAGAGAGAATGTCTTAAATACTATTAAGTACTGCCTTACAGAAATATCAACTGTGTTATAGTCATCCTTATACTGTTCTACAGTAACATGAAGATAGTGACTTAAATATCTAAATCTTGTAAAGTTTGTGGTTAAATTTTAATTATGGCTGCCCTAAGTTCTGAAACTATACAGTTAATTCAGACAATTGAGTGAACTGTCCCAAATTAGTCACTGAATGTCCCCTGTATATGGAAATGAGATATAGAGTTTGTGCTCTCTTCCCAAAGTTTGCCAATGTTTCCTGATCACATAGTTCACTTACTTAGCAATTTGGAGGAGTAAGATGGTAAAGAGAAAGTCCCAGGAAGATATTGTAAAATATCCCATGCTAAAAAGATTATGTGCTTTAGGCTTGACAAATGTGAAGTGACATCTGCCGGCCCTTTTGTAGAAACAGATAAAGGAACTGGTTCATCAAGAAAAAAGAATTCTTACCAGGAACCACTGAGAGGAACAACACATCATCTAAAAAGAAGCAGGGTTAAGCAAGTGAGTCACACATATTGCTTCAGGAGATGAAAGGCAATGGTTTTTAATTCACTTTATGTAGACCACAGATAAGGAATCTTCTAGATCAAAGCCTAGTAACATAATGGAAACTAGTTGAATACAACTGGATCTAAAAACGTCTGTTAAGGGTTTAATGTGCAAAAATGAAATACCTTGATTCTACTAGATGATCTTTAAAGACTCAGCTCTATTATCATGTTATACTGTAATATGAAACAAGAACCAAAAAGACGTGTATCCCTTCATGCTGGTACTTTCTAATGTCAAAAAGAAAGAAAGTGTGTCTTCCCGAGCCATGAAAAACTGGGCTCTGGCAAATGGCTGGAGCATAAGGGCTTTAAATTACATTAGATTTTCGAATGCTATATCTTTTTCAGGCAAGTTTGCATAAGTTTTAACGTTCAAATGTGCCAATCATCAGAGAAAATATTCACTATTTTAATATTAATTGGGTCATTGAGTCTATTAAAATTTGTTAAATAAACTTCAACTACCAGGCTCATATCTTTGTAATATTTTTTTCATTGTGTTGCAATTGTTTTACACGTGAAGCAAAGAATCCTATTGGTGGTGTTACCCACCACAGAATAAATAGGTAACTCTGTTTTGTGAGCACTAGTTAAGTGGTCTCCATAGTGATGAAAGCATAGGAGCCATGGGCCCCATTATTCTAGCCAAAGGATAAATTACTTGAAAGAGATAGATCTTCCTTATTCTGTGGAGAATCACTTACATCATTTCCCTTAGGTATGTAAATGTTTGCCTAGCAGTGCCATGGTCCTGTCAGAAACATACTATAAAAGTGTTTTTGGTTTTGAGGGATTTTCTGAAAAGTTGCCACACTCAGGTGTGGAACAAGTTAGTTACCTGGGAAGATCTGACCTGCAAGGAGGCCCCAGGATACTTTGAAAACTAGAAGACCTCAGAACTATGCTAAGGAGGAACTGGAGACTTGGAGAGAAGATTGGGCCTTTGCGCTTGCTGCTTAAAAGCGCTAAAATGCTGCAGCCTGCGGACAGGCTGGAGAATAGTATTTATAGCCCATGAAGAACAGAGTAGGTGTTACAAACTCAGAACCCTAAACACATATATTACCTGAGTGATGAGCACTGGAGGGCCTGCCTCATCTAAAAGGGGCAGCTGCTTGTTTTTGCCAGAGGAAGTGTTTACACCTAGAAATGCCAGCCTTTCTGATTTTTTTCAGAAAACCCAGAAATGTTCATGTGAAAACTCTGTTTTTAAATGAAGCCAATGAATTTATGATTTTATTAAAACACTATGAGGTGTCATACAAAGCAAGTCTACGGGGGTCAGGGTGGATTCAGCTGAGAGTGGCTTATATGCAGTGTCTAGTGTAAAGGGCACTTTGGTTACACGTGGATTGTCTCACAACTAGACTGTGAACTCCTGGAGGAAGGACCTTGTCTTCAGTATCCAAAAATGTCCAGGACCATAGCCTGTGCTTAACACAGTTTCAGTTCACACAAAAGTATTTTCATATATAATATGTTGACACCACTAAACAGTTCACTTGTAGGGGAATTGTAGAGGAGCATTTGGCAGAAGGAGCCCCCTGGTTTCCTGATTTTCAGAGCCCACCCACAGAAATCTATATTTTGCTTGCTTATTTGGGGTCTTGGACCCAAGTTCAAGTCCCTTCCCCCAGCCAGAGTTTCCTTCTCACCCCATCTCTGGCCTTCCCTTATCATCTTCATTCCCACTCTTCCTGCAGTTGTGGAAGGTGATGGGTTGTTGGGGATGACAGATGACACATTAGGGAGGTCAGTGGGGTGAGGGGAAAAGATGGGTGGGAGTCACATGCATTGGGTGAGCCCTTCCTTCATTTCCATTGGATTAGAAACTGAAATCAAAAATATTTCCCAGGGCTTCCCTGGTGGCGCAGTGGTTGAGAGTCTGCCTGCTGATGCAGGGGAAGGGGGCTCGTGCCCGAGTCCAGCCACATGCCGTGGAGCGGCTGCACCCATGAGCCATGGCCGCTGAGCCTGCGCGCCCAGAGCTTGTGCTCTGCAACGGGAGAGGACACAACAGTGAGAGGCCCGCGTACCGCAAAATAAAATAAAATTAAAATTAAAAAATCTTTCCCAAAAGCTATTCCAGCCATCCACATAGTCATGTTTAGAAGTCTCAAAGTCAACTGTTTGTGATTACCTGGCCTAGGGTCAGGCAGAGAAAGTTAGGAGGGAAAATGCCTGGAGGACTCTTGCCTGGGGCCTGTGAACATTCTCACTGATAAATGATTCCACCTGCCTCCAAAGGAGGCAAAGCCTGAACAAGCCATTGTTAGAAAGCTTTTGTTTTCTGGCTCCCTGGAAATGGACTCCACTTTTTAATATATAAATCTGTTGATCAGATTTTCAAACACATTTTCATACTAAATAAATAAGAATGTCTGTAAAGATGGCTACTCATGAAAAAATTTGGTTACACTGAGAGCTGTCTGTTAGAATAAGATATATTAAAAGAAGAAATCCATTAACTTGAGGGGTGATGATATTTCTTATCATCTCAGAAGTCTGTCCTTGGATTTTCTTTTTTTCACCTATCATACCATGCACTCTCCCTAAGTAATATTCTTCACTTCTGTGGCTTCAATAACTATCTACAGGCTCATGACAGCCAGATATTTGAGTCTCTGTCCCACAGACCAAACCAACGTACTAAATCACTTTTGACCCATGATATTCACACATCTCACTTTTGTTCATTCCTCACATTGCAGTTTGCTAGCACTTTCTCTGATGGATTGTCTCTGACCTTCTAAGACTGGTTCTGGTCTCTTTCCTATGTACTTCTGTTTTACCCTTCATTTACTCCTATCACAGAATTTATCCCATTCATATGTTCATTCAATCAATAATTATTGAACTTTAGGTGCTTGGAATATAAAGGTAAGTAAATACAGACAAGTTCTGTGCTGAGAAGCAGCCAAGTGTAAAAGAAAGAAAATTGAATAAGCACCACAAAAGTAAAAATTACAACAATAATAACCATTACAAAAAAGAGACACATGGTATTGTGAGAGAATAAAATATGGGTATTTGAACTAGTTAAGAAGATCAGGGAAGGGAATTTGATAAGTATAACTTAACAAGACAAAAGGGGAAGAAATAGACTTTTTGCAGGTAGAACAGTATGTTGTGTTCTTTTATAAGTGCTGATTGACTTAGTCTCTCCCATTCCACTGGGAACTACTTGGGAGTAGGGATGTTATCTTATTTATGATTGTATTTTGAATGCTTGTAAAAGTGCCTGGCATATAGTAGATGCTCAATAAATATTTGTTGATTCTAGGCCAATATCAATATCTAAGTGTGTGCTGGATGATGAGTGATCCCACCAATAGAATTTTATAATACTACTCTAGGACAGTATTTATGGAACTGTGATCTACAGATGACCTTATGAGCTCCACCCCAGATCTACGGAATCAGAATTTCTATGAATGAAGTTATGAAGATGTGTATTTTTAGAAGTGACCCCCAAATGGCGTTTAAGTACCCTGATTTTTGAGACTCATTAGTCTAAGCCAAGAAAATGGCAATACCAGAAATTTAATTTGAATCAGAAACTTCACCAATGGCTGGGAATGCAGACAAAAGCTTCAATTACCTTTAAAAGGTAGGATGTCAACAGAGTTCCAACCACTTGAGCTACAGATTCATGGCAGAGTTCAATATCAAACAATGAAATGACAAGACATAACCCTACTCATGAACAGTAAACATTTATTGAGGACATACAACATCCCAGGCCCTATGCTGAATGATCTGCATGAACTGTGTGCTGTTCAACCTCACAACAACCGTATAATATAGCATTTTTATTATTCCCAAATAACAGATAAGGAAACTGGGGCACAGAAATATTCACTAAATTGCCCAAGATCACACAATTAGTAAGGCAGAATATTATATAAAGTCAGGCAACCAACTGCAATTCTCCAATTGCAGTCATAAAGAACCTTCTATTTATAGACTCAACTCTGCTTGGCAAAGCAAGAACCAACAAAATGGAAGATTACCCTGGATCAATAGAATTTCCTGGTAATACTTGCTTTCCCAGAGGGGGACCCACACTAGCTCAACTTTCAGAATCGAGGAAGGCAATGCAACATCTAAAGTGCCTGGTTTACTGAACCCTTACATGACAGCCCATAGCAGTCCTTTCTTTGGAGACGTCACTCTTAACTGCTAAACACTGACTGTCAGTGACCTCAATGTGGCAGGTATCCAAATCCTGGCTCTTCCAGGGTCCTTACTATTGAATAGTTCCCTGAAGCAGGAGGTCAGCTCCATTTTGTCCTCTTATTCATTCCTCAGCCCCCACCAAGGGGAGCCTGTCTGCAGCCTCCCACTGTGGAGCTCTTGATCCAGTGGAAATAGCAGCAACCCAGGCCAAGACCAGCCCTCTTCTGTGAGAAATTCGTCTATGCTTGCCAGGCCAACAAGTAAGAGTGAGGGTCTCATGCCCCCAGAAGCCCCAGATCTCTCTCTAATTTTCCCTTTCCCTGCTCGGGTAGTCCAGAAGCAAATCAGAAAAATTATTTACAACCTATTAACAACGAGGAGAAAAAAGATTTCAGTTCTTCCTCCTTGCTACAACATTAATCTCCCGTTGCAGAGCACAGACTGCGGACGCGCAGGCTCAGCGGCCATGGCTCACGGGCCCAGCCTCTCCACGGCACGCGGGATCTTCCCAGACCGGGGCACGAACCCGTGTCCTCTGCATCGCCAGGCAGACTCTCAATCACTGCACCACCAGGGAAGCCCCATCATTAATCTTTTATAGGTGACTATCTCAGAACACTTCCCCTTGATACTGAGGATTGGGAACAGCCCCTTCCTCTCAGCCTCTCTCCATGGACACCACTCTCACCAAGATTGATGACTCTTGTTCTCTCTTTGGCCTATTTTTACTTTAACTGCTGGGAGAGGAGGTGAAGGTGGTTATAGGTAATCTAGCTAATTAAGTAAGACCTGCAGGAAGGTGGCTAATCTTGACTTCCAGAAGCTCCTTGAATGTAGGATACAGGGATTTAGGAACTCTTCGTCTTAGCTTTTGGCCTTAGCAGAAGTTCAAGGAAAGTGGGAAAAATCTCACTTGACATCCTGTTATGAGTTTATCTTATAAAAGAAAAAAAGAAAAAAAAACAGCTTCTCCATCTTATACTCCATTCTTTCTCAGTGTATGGGAGTCTAGAATTTTATGGTGATAGAATAAACTGCATATACTGATATTTTACAGTCCCATCTTGATTTTTCCTTTACTTCTTAAGTGTCAACCCAACCATGATTATAGACATGTGTTATTGGAGGAAAGTTACACCAAACCTGTTAATGCCATCAAAGAACTCTAATTCAAAACTGCCATGAGGTTAAGTAATAGACCACTTGCTTGGATTATCTTTACTCTCACTGAACATCAGTGAGGGCGGGGTGGGGGGAAATTGGTCTCTAACAAAATCAAGTCAAAATAAATAAGAACAGAGCCACTGAGAGCGTAGCCTGAAAACAGCCCTCTTTAGGTGGCATGCCTTGGCTTAAAACATTGCCTCCTTCCAAGGTCATTTCTCATTCCAAGGTCAGTCCACATCCAGTGACTAATCTATTCGGAGTGTAAAGTCTAGCCTCCTTGCCCCAACTCAGGATAATCTGAAGGACCACCTCAGTTCCAGAGCCTCCCCCCTGCAAGTGTCGGCTGAGACCCTCATTAGGACCATATCACAGCTCAACTTGTTTCTCTGCCCACTTCTGCTTCTGTCACATCCCTTCTTCCTAGAAGAATACTCCCTAATAAATATCCCACATACTAATCTCTTTTGAGTTCCTGGGAACCCAAACTGAGATATGGGTAGAGGTCAGAATGATAAAATTTTATGGGTTTCATAGGTTCTTGTGTTTAAATTCCTGAGAAAATACTATTTAGGGAAATATTTTAGAATAAAAGTTAAGATGACAATTTCAGAAATTGGGTTTAGGGGCCTGAAGAATATTCAGTTTAGATTTAAATAATCTCAAAAGGAATTATGGGAGATTAAAACAATTAGATTATTTTTAATGATAGCATTCTGTATGATTTCTATAATCTGTTGTTTAATGACATTATTTGTGTGATTTTTAAAAGGAAGATTTTATATCAATGGATTCTGTCAAATAAATTAGAGGATTGTTTACTGATGGAAAATCTAGAAGAACACATATGAAATAAAACACAGCAGAGTATCTTCTGGCCCAGAAGAGAGAGCTGACTTGGTAAAGAGAATTGCAGCTTTATGTAGACACCAAGATCCATAACACAAAACCATTGGAAGATCACCATCTGTTTCTCTAATTTGATCAAACACACAGGAAACCATGCAAGTATATTGGAATGATCTCTTTTTTTTTTTTTTTTTTTTTTTTTTTTTTTCTTGCGTTATGCGGGCCTCTCACTGTTGTGGCCTCTCCCATTTGCGGAGCACAGGCTCCGGACGCGCAGGCTCAGCGGCCATGGCTCACGGGCCCAGCCGCTCCGCGGCATGTGGGATCCTCCCGAAACGGGGCACGAACCCGCGTCTCCTGCATCGGCAGGCGGACTCTCAAGCACTGCGCCACCAGGGAAGCCCTCTGGAATGATCTCTTTTTCTAGCAATATTTTGCAAGGAGATATCTAGGAAGTAAAGCATGCTATATTAACACTTCTATATATCCATCAGAAGTTTTTATTATCTCTGGCCAAATAGATCTAATAAAACTCTTTCAAGGGCAAAAAAAATTAAAACATATTTCTAAGTAAAGGCATTGGTATAACAGTATATAGGTTGAATTTTCAAAGGACACATTACAAATTTGGTATTACATCATAGAGCAATTTTGTCCAATGTCCCAAGGAAAGGAAGAAATTTGCCTAGCTTATTTATTTCCAATAATTTGTAATTTTACAAAGAGACTTAATTGTATAACCTTATAATTGGACACACTTCTTGGATTTATGTTTAATTGGAGTTATAGGAAAATCTGATAATTAAGCAACTTAAATATAATTTCCTGAAATAGTTTAGGTTTGTCCTTGCATCCCAGCAGTTTGAATGGCCTTTGGTCAGATGGTATTTTCCTCAGGAACTTCCTAGAAATACTTTCTTTGAAAGAAATTGAATCTATCTACTAATTGTGTCATTTAAATTTATTTCTTGGTTTGTGGAAACAGTTTTCCAAATTTTCTTAAATGATGGTCACTTTCATAGCTCCTAGAAATACATAAATATTTTTCATAAAATTTAAAATTCTGTCTGCAATATTCATTTAAAAATGCAAAATAATCATACCCCTAAAATCATTACTGCATTATCAAATGAATGTTAAATTATAAACCCTAATTGTTCATTCATCCTTCTAATTAAAATAATATGATTAAAATATGTTCTGAAAAATATAATACTATACTTTGATCTAGAGCAGTAAAGGTATGACTATTAAAATATGGTGATTGAACTCTATTTGTACTTTTTACATATCTGTAATAATTGTGAATGATTAACTCAAATGAGATTTAATAACAAAATGAAATCCACAGTGGAGTTAACTTTGGCAAACACTTTTATTATAACATCGGATATACCATCCCTTAAAAAAGAGTAAGAGAACCAGTGCTCCAGAGAGCACATGGATTTCACTACTTAATAGCTTTCTGAATGTGGGCAATTTACTTCAGTTCTAAACCTCAACTTCTTTATATAGAGATTGTAGCTCACAATGTGATGGTGAGATTAATGGGGGTAATATAAGTAGAGCACTTAGCACATATAAAATCCCTGGCCTGTAGTCAGGATTTAAAAAAATTATAACTGTCATTAAATATATTTGCAGTCAAATAACCTGGAGGATTCCTGTTTCTATCACTAGCTATGAGTCCTAAGTCCTCTAACTTGTATTTCCCTCATGAGGAATATGGGGCATTAATAATACCTGAATGGTCTTCTGAATAGGATTGTCTTGAGGATTAAATGAGATAGTATATATGAAAGTGAAATGTTAATCATAATGATCCTACTTTTTCAGATGAGGAAACTAAAGGCTAATAGTTGGAAGCAAACTGTCCAAGGCCACATTGCTTAAGAAGTAGTAAAGCCAGAATTTGAAACCAAACCTTCAGTTCCTGAACCCAGGACTTGGTCGAGTTCATTTTATCACACAGCTGCTTCTCATAAAGTTTTTAAGAACTTCCTTTGCGTAGGCCAAGATTAGTCCCAGAGCCTGGGATAGGATTAAGCCAAAAAAAGAAGTGAAAGAGCCTCAGCTGCTGAGGTGAAAGGGCACAGGAGTGGAGAGTTGGGACAGTTAATATGCCAATCATTCTGTTTCTAATAATAGTTCTCCCAGTCTCCTGAATTCAATGCTCTGAAGTCAATCTTTGTCTTTCCCTTTATCACCCACAGTTGTTTCCAAATCCAGCCATTTCTTCCTTTAGAAATGATTCCATTATCCACCTTTTTCTCCCCATTTCCACTGCTGCCACTTCTGCATATTGCTTTGTGCCTGGATACAGCAAACAGCCAGTTGGCTGGGCTGCTGTGCCCTTCCTCTGACAAGTTACCCTCAGCAATATTGCCAGATGACTCTTGCAAAGACATCACTTTTAAGAGTCATGAGAGCTGGGATTATCCAGGGGTGGGCTGGAGCTGGTTTGCACCAGCTGGCGAGACCAGATTGTGCTCATCTCTTCTCAACTCTGAATTCTGTGTGAATAGCTTGAAAGTGGCCATGGCAGGGGCACTGATACCACAGTAGTCAGTGAATACTACGAATCGGGGATCATTTTCCCCCAGGGAGCCAGCTGTTAAACATTTAGCAGCACTGACTACATCTGACATATCCTCTCCTTAAAGCGACTCTGCACAGTGTCTGACACACTGTAGTACTCAATAAATATATATGCTAAAGAAATTATGTAAAATCACTCTGCTCCTCCAATATCTATACATGTCATTCATCACAATTCACAGTCTAACTCTGCGGCCTAATTTTCTAGATCCATTTAATTTTGTCCTTTCTTATGAAATCAACATTTTTTCACTCTTCTGTAAGACCCATTCCACTTAAGCTGGTAAAGCCCCCACTGGCACTGGCGTGATCTATGATGAGCCCAGTCCTTTGTGCCTCTTCTCATGCTCTTCCTCCCACCTAGAAAGACTTCTCTTTCCCCTTTTACTTTTTCAAATCCTACTAGTTCTTTTTTTTTTTTTTTTTTTTTTTTTTTTTGGGGGGGGGGGGAGCCTCTCACTGCTGTGGCCTCTCCCGTTGCGGAGCACAGGCTCCGGACACGCAGGCTCAGCGCCCAGGCCCATGGCTCACGGGCCCAGCCGCTCCGCAGCATATGGCTTGGACTTTCTGTTTTCCCAGAATATGCCCAATAAAATAAAATAGATTTTTCTTTCTATTTATGGTCAGCATTCCCATGTGAAACAGTATTTTCTAAGTTTGTGAAAAAAACACATAGTATAGGAAAAATGTTGGATGAATAAGTTCTACTTTTTGATACATAATAAAACATAGATTCCCAAATTGACAGCTGTTCAAAAAGTAATTACATATAGGAATGCCTTAAATTAAGCTATTATGTTATATATTTATACATTTTTAGTAATATTTGCACTCTGTGTGCCACGAATACAATGTGAGTGACATCTCCTGGAGATGTTCAATGCAGTGACCTTACATTGAATCTAACTGCTGGGCAATTAGGCAATCTGAGAAGTTAAAGGCCTAATTCAGGGCAATATGAGGTTTATAATTAGGAACTATTCATTCACCTGCAAATAAGACTCCATTTACAGTACAGATGGTTGAATGCTTATGGTGTGGTTTGCTAAAAAACCTCATAGAATACAAAGATAAATCAGATAATGTTTCTTTCCTCACATTTCTTACCACCTAATGAGGGAGACAGGCCAGGAGGCTACACACTAATTGTAAAGCACTCACTATAAATACAGATTCACCAGATCATCATTTATTACTTAAAATAATCAATGAATTCATCATCATTTACTGAGATGCAGCACAATTAGGCAGTTAGAAACACACATGGGAGAGTTTGAATCCCAGCTCCATTGCTAGGGGTTTTGAGACCTTTGCCGTGTTTTTCAACCTCTCAAGACCTACATTTCCTCATGTGGAAACTGTGAGGAATAATAGCAGTATCTGCCTCTTAGGGGTATTAGGATACTCAAAATGAGTTTGAAAATGTTTAGCTCAAGGTCTGGCGCATGGTAAGCGCTAGATAATTGTCTATCAGGTACCTATAGTGGTGCTTAGAGATTTTTTTTATCCTGCTTGGTTTATCATTCTTAACATATTTCATCTATTTAGAAGAGTTTAGTCAGTTTATGTTGTTTGGATTCATTTGGGGATGGGATAAAGGAACACAGAGGAGGGAAAATCATCTATATTTATATCATTGCTTTTCTTCACCATCAGTAGAATAAAAATTTCCCCAGGACACAGAGTTTCTGGTTCTGGGGAAACTGTAAAACACACTGGAGGCACCTCACTTCCCAGAAATAGCCACATGCAAACATTTTATGAACTCTTAACCAACAGGTGAGGAAATTCAAACCAAATTTAAAGTTAGGTGGTAAACGCTTGAATTACAATCCAAATTCAATTTGCTTCAACTACATTAGATGATTTATGACAAAAACTGGAAATTTCAGAGCTCACAAACAACATAAAATCAAGGTTTCAGTTTATCTCATAATTATCTTCTGCTGTCCAAGCACACTGACAGACTGAATCAAGATTTTAATATGCAGTGATATTTAGTTACCCTGCTAAAATAGGTACAAATATTTTTAAAAATTTGCCCAGTCTCATAGGAAAAAGTACTGAAACAACAACAAAAACAAAAAGCCTTCTGTATTTGTTGCATTGTCCTTATACTATTTAATAGAGAAAACAAGAACTAAGATACCCAATCCACCTCTGTATCCACCTCTGAAGTATTTAATGGAGCAACTGATCCTTTACATGTTGAGGTAGTTATATGCACATTATTCCATAATTATTTACTTCAGAACTAACACAGTAGTTATTTTAACTTCTTTTTTTTTTTTTACTTTTTTATCCTATTGATTTGAGACAGACTTTTCCTATAAGAGGAATGCTGATCTTAATGATTCACTGACAATAATCAAACAATCATAATCTCCTCTCACTTTCAAGATAAATCAAAGGTAAAATCTGCATACTTTACTTCTGCCACAACTCACTACCTGTTTGACATGACCCTTTTGAAACGTGATCCAAAAACTAACCTTCCCTGATTTCACATAAAGGTACTAGAAAATACTATAATAAACTGTCCAAAATAACTTCTCAGAAACTCTGAGCAAAATAGACAGCTTTATTTTTACAAAATCTATTTTAAAATATAGGAACAAGAAAAAGTGATTCCATGAAAGTACACAAAGTATAAGTAAGTATAATTTCTCATCCTTTTGCTCCCTACAGCCTGAGATTTTAAAAAGTGGAACAATAACAATTACCTGATTAACCCTAAAGAAAGAAGGAAAGGAGAGAAAAGGGAAAATAAAATACAAGAAAATAAATAAAAAATAGATTCAAGCTAAATATACCAATAATTATCTTAATGGAAAAGAACTAAATACTGCAATTATAAATCAAAGATCACTAGAATGAATTAAATAACAACTATATGCTTACAAGAGACACATCAAGACATAAAGATCCAAAAATGTTTTTTTAAGTACATAAAGATATATCACACAAAGTGTAAGAAGCAATATACTTACATAGCTATACTTATATAGCTATATCACACAATAAACTTTAAGACAGAACTGTTACTAGAAATAGAGGCATTTCATTATGGTGGAAGTGTCAATCCACCAAAAAAAATGTAAAACTCAAATTTGTATGCACGTAGTAACACAGCCTCAAAGCATATAAAGCAAAATCTGATAAAAACTGAAAGGAGAAATAGACAAATACGTAAGCATAAAGGTAGATTTTAATACACTTACCTCAGCAATTGACAGAACAAGGACACACTCACACACACACACACACACACACACACACACACACACAGTGAAGACAGACAATTTGAATAACACAATTATCAAAATTGACCAAATTAGCATACGTATAGCACCTCACCCCAAACTTCAGAATATACATTACTTTTAAGTGTACATAAAACATTTATCAGAATTAGCATATGCTAAGTAACAGAGCAAATCTCAACAAATTTAAAATGACTGACTTAACAGGGAGAAGTTCGATTACTACAGTAGGTCTGAGCTCGAAATCAATACCAAAAATACCATTTTTAAAACCTCAAATGTTTTGAAACTTAGGAATACACTTCTAAATAGCCCATGAGTTGAATAAGAAAGATCTGAGTTAAAAAATATTTTGAGCTGAATCATAATGAATATATGATATTTCAAACTTGTGCTATGCAAGTAGAGCTGTGCTTAAAGGAAAGTTTGTCTTTAAATGCTTATATTAGAAAAGAATAAAGGTTGAAATAGATTATCTAAGTATCCATCTTGGGAAGTTAGGAAAAGAAAAACAAATTAAACCCAAAGAAAGTAGAAGAAAGGAAATAATAAAGATAAGAGCAGAAATCAGTGAAATATAGTCAACAAAACCAAAAGTTTAATTCTTTGAAGAGACTAATAAATTTTGTAAATCTCTGAGAAGACTGAGCAAGGAAAAAGAGAAAAAGGTACAAGTTGCCTATGATTTACATTTCCTGCATATATATATATATATATATATATATATATATATATATATAT
>NW_006789285.1:96710-104682 GCF_000442215.2 Lipotes vexillifer
GCCCAGCCACGCCGCGGTTTATTGGATCCTCCCGAAACGGGGCACCAACCCGCGTCTCCTGCATCGGCAGCCGGACTCTCAAGCACTGCGCCACCAGGGAAGCCCTCCTACCAATATTTGAAGGCAATAAAATTATCAAAAATGCCAATTAATTTTAAATTTTAAATGAGATAGACAAATTTCTAGAAAAACACAACTTAACACTGACAAAGAAGAAATAGAAACTCTGAAGAGTCCTATGTTTGTAAATATACATATATTTCTATATCATTACATGAATTGAATAATAATAAAAATCCTCCTACAAAGAAAAATCTAGTCACAGGTGGCTATTGGTGAATTTTACTAAACATTTAAGAAATATTAATCTTACCCCAAATCTTCTCCAAAATAGGAAATAAGAAACACTTTCCAACTGGATGAAATTTGATAACGAAAAAGAATGATGGAAATAGATTTTTAAAAATACCTTGGGAAAGTATGCATCATCAATAAACTTTAGACACAAATACACTTTTATAATTTTTAGAGATTATTTTTACCTTGTCCTGATTTTGAACTTTAAACAGAGTTCAAAAAGAAGCTGCTTCTTGGTGTAACTCCATTTGTACTAATAGAATAAAGGAATTCAGGGCTTCAGTAAGAATTTATTGATCTCTTCTCCTTTCTTTTTACCTTCTCTCCTGACAGTGGGCTTTTCTCTCCTGTGTACAGAACATTTGATTGCCTTTCTCCCTCAAAACTCCTCCTCAACCCTGTCATTTCCTAGTGCCTTCCTTTAACCACCTGGACTTGAAAAATGAACATAATCTTCCACCGCTAATTTCTCACGTCCCATTTTGTCTTGCAGCCTCAGCAACCTGATCTCCAACTGTACCATTCCACTCAAACTGCTTTCAGAAAGGTCACCAATAAACCCCAAGTTGCCAGATGCAATGTAACCTTCTCGGTCTTCACTTTACTGGAAATTTCTGCTGCATTAAAACGGTCCACTTGCACTGTTTCTCCAAACTTTACTCCCTTGACCACCTTGACAATGATCTCTCCTGGTTTTCTAATCACTGTGTTTCTTTGGAGCCTTCCTCCTCTGATAATATATTTCTAAGTAGATACTCTGTTCAATTTTTTAACATATGCAATATTTTTATTTATCAAAATAATTTCCATATCCACAATTTCTGTGCTAAAGCTTTAAAGAAACATTGTAATTTTTAGGTTGGTTGCATATCGCCTACTATTTTACTGCAAATGTGCTTATTACCAAAAATTTAAATAGTCCAAAAAGTTAATTTATGTTATCAGAAATTCTAATTCAGTGAATTTGCCTGAAAATGAATTAATTAGAATTGCTTCCAACTCCACCTACCATTGAATTGAAACATTCTAAATGATTTTAAATGTATCTTAATGAGTTGTATTACTATTCTTAAAATAAATAGCAATATTCAAAATCAGAAATAGCTACAAATTTAACCCCTGTCTTGCTCATCTTTTGAGCAAGGCTAGTAAGCTATCTGTTACTCTTTCTCTCAAACCCTTGATGGAAAACCAGCTAACCACTATGGCTCCAACCTCATACACAGCACAGAGGCTGGGATAGATTCTTTCCGGAAAAAACTCACAATTGGCCCTTTCTACACCTGAAGTAAGAACACAGTTGTAATCTCCACCTCATAGCCCAAAGCCTTTCCTCTGTAGTCACTTCGGCCTGAATTAAACAACACATGAATATACAAGTCAATAATTAAAGGGAAAGTACAGAATATGGACCATGAGAGATCTGACAAATGTGGTAGAAAATTAGGACTTTTCTAAGTATCAGGAAAGTATTTAAATTAACTTGCCCTTTGGGGGAAAAATTTGAGGAGCAGTTTTTGCATTTGTCAAACACTTGTCTTGGATTACAGTGAGCTACTCACCTCACTATAAACTGTTAGTACTTTTTAAAGTCCAAATGTGTCCTCAGATTAAGAAGCAAATGTTATATGCAACTAATCATCTGTTACCAAAACAAATCTGGGTCTGCTAACCTGAACTGCAGCAAAGCCAATCTACTGATACTAGGTTGTGGTGAAGGAAAGTACAGCATTTATTGCAAGTCCAAACAAGGATAACAGGCAGCTAATGCTCAAAAGACTTGAACTTTCAGATGGCTTTCAGGGAAAGGTTTATAAGGGCAAAGTGAGGGAGGGGATCACATGGTACCTGATCAGCCTGTGGACATTCTTCTAACTGGCTGGTAGTGAGGTAACAAGGTGGTATTTTGGGAGTCAACATTATCAGTCCTCAGATTCCAGCCAGTCTGGTGGCTATGTGCATATGGTCATCATGCAGTTAGCTTCTACCTGGTGGGAATTTTTTAGTATCTACAAAACAATTCAGGGATGTGGCTCAGGATATTATCTATAGTTCTTGAGGAGGAACTAAAGGTCCTTGACTTTGTTTTATGGCTAAACTATTATTATTTTGTCTTCCTTGACTGCTTTCCTTTGTTTCTACATTTTCTCGCTTCTCTGATTAAATTTTCTCTTTGGAACTCAGGGAAGGTCTAGGAGGCTAAAGTTTTCTACAGGCAAGAGGCAGGGGAAACAGGGGTCTGTCCCCATAAAGGTCCCGCAGGGTCCTGCTCAGTTTCACATCTGTAAACTTAAGATAAGGGACTCTGGTAAATTCACTGAAATCATTATTTAAATCAAAGTGTAGAAATTTACAAAATAGTGAAATATATGTTGCATTCATCCAAATAAATCATTTCAGTTACTATTTTTCTACAGATTATAATCCCACATGCACAGTCATTGACTCATCTCATAATTTACAGCCTACTGATTAATGATGTAGTCCACCACAAAATTGGAGAACACTAAACACCAAAATTTAGAATATTTATTTTAAATTACTTCATCTTTCTAAAAATATTTTAAAGACGTCTAACAAAATATTACATTCTTTATTCTTTAGCTGACTTTATCTCTAGTTCTTATATAATCCTATAATTGAGTGAATATAAATCATTAACGAACGAAAATTTTATAAGTAGGAAAGAACTCATGAATGAAAAGGAACTTGTGTAGAAAGGTTATTCTACTTGGAAAGGAATAGCTAGGCTTTTGACTAAATCTTTGTGTTTTAAAGGACATGTTATTAAACTGAAATAGAATCTGTAACTCCTTCATTATATTACAGTTTAGGTAAAATTTCTTCACCAAATATGAGGACATTCTTATAAAGAATTCTCTCTTTATATATAAAATACCCAGCTGCCCTTTAAGCCCTTTAAGTCACTGTAAAAGAACAGGTCTGTGAAGGGCAAATGTGTGCATTGGCACATAACTGGATCCTAAGAAGGAACTCAGTAATTTCAATTCAGATAAGTCTTAGTAGAATGAAGCATGTTGTAAAAATACTGGTGCCTTTTTTTTTAAAAAGGTCCACATACTCATAAGATAAAGACAGAATAAAGGATGTCATAATAGTGCTTACAGTGTCAGACTGAGGTAGATTTGAGCATTTACAAGAGGTGTTTGGACTGTCTGTTTCCCATTAATGATAGAACAAAGCACAAGAGGCATCTACTACCTCTGCCTCCCCACCCACTTCAGTTCACCCCAGTCAATCTTAACCACAACAGATTGCTCTCTTAACTGACATGAACAGAAGGGCTCCACCATGAAACCCTATCTTTTGACAATGGCTTTCTGAAAGCAGGATAAGATGAATGAGGCAGGAAAGAAAATTGAATCAGAGTTTCATTTTGCTAACCCTAGCCTTGCCTTGCTTCCATCCCAGCTTTCTTGTCTGGCCCTTAGCACAGAAGAGAATAGGCTAAATTTATCTAGGGCTCCTTTTCATACCCTTTCAACTCCCACACTCTTCTCTCTCCCATTCTTTCCAGTCACCACACCACAACCCCCTCCAAGGCAAATCCCTGTTTCCTATTAAAATTGACTTTCTCAGTTCTCAACTGCCAACAAACACTTAAGTTCTTCCAAAATGGCTAAATTGAAGTAACAACTGTAATAAATTAATCTATTCTAATGGAGATGGATAGAAAAGCCTGAAACCACCCTACATCCTCCTCAAATAAATACATTTTAGCAATAATTTGGAATAGTAAAAGATACTTTCTGGCCAAATAGAAAAGGAGAAACCTGGGGAATTACATGAAATGTGAATATCTTCTCCTCCTCTTTTCTCCTGTTGTTGTAGAGAAGTTAAGTACTAGAGTTTGAGACCCTCTCTGTAACTCACCAGGTGTATTTCCTAGAACAACACATTTATCTTAAAACTTAGGCTCATCAACTGTAAATGGAGTTTATAAAAATATCTAATCATAGAATTGTGTGTATCAGATTGGGTTTTATATAAACTTAACGAATAATTTAATAGTCCTATCAGAAACCCCACCAGTTCCATTATCTTATTCTGACTTATGGGTCATGACGATATTTTTTTTTCTAGTTTTAGTCAGTAAGCAATCAGATTCTTCACTGCCACATTTTAAAATTTATTATAGCTTTCAGCCTTTACAACTGATAATATTTTCCTAATGACTACGTGTGATACATGCTTTATAATAAATAACCAGGCAAGAATAACTAAAAGCAAGACCTCGGCATGTGGCCAAGCTGTCATTGATGAAACTGGGTTTGGCTTGTGTGAAGAAAAGATGGTTGAATTTCCAGACAGTCCAGGCAGCAAAGAAATTAAAGCTTAATAATATCTGCAACCTTTGCCATAGCTGGAGGAAACAAGGAAGAAATAGAGCAGATCCACCAACTTCCAGGAAAGCTATTAGAAAAGAGGAAGTTAATATTAAAGAAAGGGTTGGAAAGTTATAAAGTGGAAATGTAAAATCATGAATAGTGACCAAATCTCTAAGGAGTCATAATAATGGCCCATGGTTAACCTTGACATGTAGCTGTTATGAAAGACAGATAGTCATAAGCTGATCTATACAGCAATGCTTACTGACAAAGTATAATTATCTATTTTATTTTAAAGCCTCCAAGAATCTTCTTCTCACTGATTATTAATCTAAATAATTTTTTTGGAAATAAAGCAAGTATAATGGCTGGCTAGCTCAAGGTCACATAGTCCTAAGAAAAACTAAGAAACAAATTTCTTACAACCATTTTTTTTTTTTTTTTTTTTTTTTTTTTTGCGGTACGCAGGCCTCTCACTGCTGTGGCCCCTCCCGTTGTGGAGCACAGGCTCCGGATGCGCAGGCTCAGCGGCCAGGGCTCACGGGCCCAGCTGCTCCACGGCATGTGGGATCTTCCCGGACCGGGGCACAAACCCGTGTCCCCTGCATCGGCAGGCGGACTCTCAACCACTGCGCCACCAGGGAAGCCCCTTACAACCATTTTTGATGTTGCTAAAAGAACAAGGATAATTTCATCTCCTTCAAACATCTCGTTTGGAACACATTCTTCACATTAATTTAAACATCTATAATCATGTTAGATGTTGGCTTCTGTCTTTAAAAAAAAATCTATTATCAGAAAAATGTGATTCCATTTAAATGTCAAAATAGATGAAAATTTATTTTTGAAATAGGGTCTCCTTCTCTATTCCTTATTTGCATGATAATATCACTTATCTTGAAGGGTCATGAACTCTTTATAAGAAAATAGTTCATGAGGATTCATGTCATCATCTGTGACCCATTATCTTTCTGAAAACATGCTGTAAATGGACTAACACACTGACAACTTTGTTTTGACTATGGGAGATCATTTCAACTATTTTAAAAGGATATAAAGTATACGGTGGGATTAATAAAAAATTTGTGTGTAAAAGAGTTTCTTATAGCCTTTTTATAAAAATGAGCTTGTCTTTAGATAATATAAATCTTATTTTTATATCTTTCATCCAACAACTTCAATGTAAAAATTTATTGGTTTGTTTTTCTTCTATTTTAGACTTCAGGTAGAACTTGCTTTTACCTGAGGCTGAAGGATCTCTTCTGTGTTTATTTCTGCTCTTTGAGCTATGAACACTGTCATATTTATCATAGAATATGGTCATGTTCTTTAATTGTGGAATTTTAGATTAATTGTTCAAGAGTTCATTAACAAGCTAATGATTTACCAAAAATAGTGATTTTCTCCCAATAAGTAATCTCTTCAAATCTTGAAAATATATAATGAATTTGCAGAGGTCTCAGGGAGAGAGTGGAGGATGTAAAAGCAGAACATCTGTGAGATCTTGGATATGATGACAGTTTTAAAAAATAGAATTAAGAACCAAGAAGATCAATAATGACACCACATAGAGTAAATATGCATTGTTCAAGAATTCCTAGGATATTACAACAGTGCAAATGGGGCCAAATAAAAAGTCTGTTAGGAGGTAGTGAGCCTTTTGTCCTCTTATGAAGTACAGATTAAAAATATATCTAAGGCCAAAAAGAAAAGAAAAATCATAAATTACAGTTACACTATACATTGCTAAAGAAGATCTACCATATCTGAGATGTGTCCTTACCTTTGTGATGTTGATATAAAAAAAACCGTCAAGAAAATGTGGCAGAGTAGATCAGACACAGAAATTTCCAAAGGCATTTTAATGGTAGTTGTTATGTCACAATGATGATATTTTAAGTAGCTTGCTATAGGCTAATCAAGCATTTTTCTGCAGCCAACAGATACACTAGTTTTAAATTTTGGAAATAAAAGTCTGGTAGATATTATGATCAAAAACTGTGAAATGTCAGAGATTTTACTCTACTTGCAAGCTAATAAATCAGCCTGCCGCAGTTTCCTGGATGTTTGTAGAAGACAGGAATCTCTGGAGTCAGAAACAAAGGAAAGTGTATTAGTCACCGCAATAGAGCGGCCTGAGTATCAGCATTTGTGCTGTGTCTCTGAGCCCCATCCCCACAGGTTGATGTACAGAGCGCCAGTGATGTCTGCATGTGTACTAGGTTACATTACAGGACCGGAATCCTGAACGTTGAAAGAATGACATATTTGTTATATCAGACAACAAAAAAACGTGTCTTTTGCTTTGAAGGGAGATACTGTTTCTATCTTCCAAGGCTATTTGCTATACATGCGTCAGGAAATTTTTTTGTAAAGTGACAGATAGTAAATATGTTAGGCTTTGCAGGCCATATGGTCTCTGTTGCAATTACTCTACTGTTGCTATTGTAGTGTAAAAGCAGAAACAGACAATATGTAAATAAATGGATATGGCGAATTCTAATAAAACTTTATTTACAACAACAGATGGCAAGCCAAATTGATCCATGGGCCACCTCTGGTGTAAAAACATCCTCAAAAATATAGTATTAAACAAAGGCACTCAGTGTCTCTGCTCACAAGATATGCAGAAATATGAGACTCATAAAGAACAACATGTCTCCCAACATTATGAAGCAGTTCTCAGGTATAATTAAAGGCTAGATATTTTACCTATATTATATATCTAGTGACACACCCACACAGGCACACACCACACATACAGAGGTAATAATATATCAGAGAAATATCACTGAAAATGACTGTATAAGCTAGCCATTAAAAAAATTTACTCAATAAATGTTTTTTGAGCATCTACTATGTGCCAGGTATTATTCTATGTGCTGGGAGGCAAAGGTGAACAAATCAATAGAATTTATATTTAGTGGCAGGAAAGAGATCATGAACAAATGAGCAAGTTAAGTGTAGACAAGTGCTGTGGAGAAAGGTAAATAGAATGGCTTAATATAAAACTTATTTCACTATATAGAATGAAGACACAATAAGCAGACTTATGCATATAAAATAACCTGCTATGTGACAGAAGAGGCAAATGGGAAAGTGTGGAACAGTTAATATGTAATGTTTGAAAATTGGCTAACAAAATGGAAAAAATAAAATTATAATTTTATCTCAATAATACACACAAATAAGGCCTAGATATATTAATAACCTGAACAAAATGTAAAATATCTGAGAACGTGGAGTATAGGTCAGGTTGTAGGGAA
>NW_006789285.1:104758-141308 GCF_000442215.2 Lipotes vexillifer
TAGGGAAAGCTCTTCTTTCATACACTTTCAGTAATACAAGTCCATACAGAAGGATGCCTGTACCAGGATATTGCATATAATAGAAAAAATAGAAATAAACATCCATAAATAAGGGAATAGATTAAATGTGGTAATATTTAAGATGAAATGCTGTAATTTAAAAAAAATAGTGTTTTTAAGTATATCAATGCAACTTTATCCCAAAAACATTTTGAGTAAAAATAAGCTAAGTTGCAAAAATGACCAGAATAGCTTGTTAACATTTTGGGGCTTACATATACACACCCACACAAAAACAGTGCCACACATTTTCTATGGATGTACATGTATGGAAAGGTAAAAGGTTCTTAAAAGTACTAGAAAGATAACAAACTAAACATGGTGATGACTCCTAAGGGAGTGTAGAGAGGGCTGGAACTGGGAGCCGACATCAAGTGGGATTTTAGCTCTATCTGCAACATCCTAATTTAAATGGACTATATACTCATACATGTTGTAGGCTGAAAATGTCACCCCCCCATCAAAGATATCAGATTCTAATCCCAGAACCTAAAAATGTTCTTTTATATAAAAAAGATTTTGTAGGTATGAATGAACTAAAGATTTTGAGATAGATTATCTTGCATTATCTGGATGAGCTCTAAATGCAATCACAAGTATATTTATAACAGAGAGGTAGAAGAGATTTGACACAGACGCACAGAGAAGAAGGCAATAGGAAGATAGAACAGAGAGATTTGAAGATGTTGACTTTGAAGACTGGAGAGATACAGCCACAAGCCAAGCAACAGCAGCCCCCACCAGAAGCTAGAAGAGGCAAGGAATGGACTCTCTCTGAGAACATCCAATGGGAGCATGGAACTGAAAATATCTTATATTTTGGCCCAGTAAAACTGATTTCAGACATGGGTCCTCCAGAACTAGGATAGAATAAATTTCTATTGTTTTAAGTCACCCAGTGTGTGGTAATTTGTTACAGCAGTCACAGGAAACTAATACTCTAGGTTACTTATATAATCTTTTTAAAGAATACACATAGAGAAAAGACAAAAAAAAAAAAAGCCAAATGTTAACAACTATTGTTCTGGGTCATGGGTTGTGAGTAATTATTAATTTCTTCCTTCTCTGAAGCTTCCAAGTTAAAAAAGGAAAAGGACAATGATAAATATCAGGACAAGGAAAACACAAAGTAGATTCACTCTGAGAAACTGTCAGAGAATTAGAGTATTTCGAAAATTTTACTTTGGAGCTAAATTTCTCAATTAGGGTATTAATTATAGAATCGGTTTAAAGATTATAAAGTTCTCTAAGATGAACTAATATCGCTAAATCTATGGCTATTGTCTCTAAATTAATTTAGTTCATATACAATTCCAAAGCCTCTGGTATACCTAGAAGAAAATCTACATTCTCTGGAATATGCTCCAGGTCTCTTGGTTGTTACCAGATACCTTGGAATCAGCATTCTGCAAGCAATGAGCTCAGTTTCACATAGGGATTTCTGTATCTAGGAAAGTCCTTAGACTCTAGTAGAGAGCCTGAGGCTTGGGCTAAACTTATACCTCGGTATATACTACTTATGCTGGTGGCTGCTGTCACTCCTTGTAGTGGCATCACTCTAATCTTCATAGATATATTTTAGGTAAGCAATTTGCATAAGGACTCTAAAATGTCCCAAGACTCTACCTGAGAAAATACCTTTGATAAAGAGGCAAGTTTTTCTTGCCCACATTCCCTTTCATGATAGCCATTTTCCCCCTTACAAGGGAAAACATAATTCTCATCCATCCTAATCTTACTATAGTATATTGTTTCAGGAAATAGCCTTAGCATGGATAATCATCCACAGATACATAATCTAATTAGGGGAACTGGCCCAATTTTCATCTCATTAAGAAATATATTACCAATAAAAGTTTATTTTTGTATTTACCATTCATTATCAAAACATGTACATTTTTTATTATTTTTGTATTCATAAAAGTCATAATGATAACTTAATTCAGAAACTTTTTTACTTAAAAGCTGTATGGTCACAGGACATAAAATAAAACTAAATCCGAATTTATATACACATTTTTATGGCAAATAAGTGTGAGGGGGGGCTTGTCTTAGTTTGGGTCTACAAACAAGGGGAGCTGTGACTTCAACAAGGAGTGAGAATCCAAGTCATTGGGAGGAAGGGGAGGGAGAAAGAGGCAGGGAAGGAGGGTGACAAATGTACATGAGGGCTGGATTTGTTGTGCCCAATTCCTAAGAGACACAAGATGGGGAAGGGAAGTTATTTAAACCAACAACCTTGACTGTATCAAAGCAAAAGTGTATGTGTACTGGCAAAAGGGCTGAGTCTTCTCAGCACCAAGAGGCCTGACCTTAGATGTTTTAGCCATTCACTTTAACTTTCTATTCCTTAAAACACACAGATCTCTCTGCTTATGTATTTGCTATTCTAAAAAATAAAAAATCTAAGAAATAAAATGTAGATCTAGTTTTAATTTTACTCTTGCAAAATAATTCATCCTCCAGACTTTATATTTTGATGCTATAATCAAACTTCTCTGGCTTTAAAAGAACAAACAACCTAAATTTATAGCCTTATAGATGTTTAAGGATTTGGGAATACTGACTGTTTGATTAATCCTAAACTCTGCATTCAAGTGTCCAAACATCTTGAAATATAAAGGGCATTTTAAACAGGAAGACAAATAATTACATTACCTTTAGTCTGGGCATTTGATCAAGAAGTTTCCTGTCACATTTGGGTAGGAATTTCTATTTAGATTACCAGTCAGATAGATGCCCTATCATCATTTTAATCAAGATAACAACTCTTCAATCAAGGATACAATGAAATCAAAACACATACAGGAACATACATTTTATAAGTGGGAAAGATGCAGGTCATGACACAGTACAATAAACTGCTCTTAGGAGAAAGGGTCTCATCGTTCCTTTAATAAAATGAAAAAGTAAATTAAAAACCACTATAATTCATTTCAGGTATATCTTGCAGGGCTATAGCAACATGGTACCAGTCTATAAAGTAATTCACAATCTGTATTAGATTATAAATACTTCCTAAATACTCCTGTGCGTTTTTTAAAATGATACTCTCCTACCTTTCTTCGGCTGCACTGATTCTTTTTTTTCCAAAGAGCAACATCTAGGAAATTTTACGCTCAAAATCAAATTACGTGAATCATGTATTTCTAGTAGTAGCTAGTCAGAATACAACTACTCTTAGCTCTTGCATTGCTAGACTATGGCAATAACGATAAGAAAAGTCCTTTCCCTCTTGAAGATTGTCTCTAGCTTCACAGACTCTGAACTAGGAATTTGAGGCAGGAGTGTTTGCAGGTAGACAGAGAAGTGAAATAAGGCTAATTTTGGTGTTTCTCTAAATATCTGAACATGCTTGTGTCAAGAGATAGCCAAGAGTCTGTTTCCCTACCTCTTAACCCTTAACTAATTCTTCACGCCAAGGATCCTGTGGCCTGGTTTCTATTGAAAAGTCGTTTAAAAATCCAGAGATGAAGTGTTTTCTTTTCTGGATGAAATGCTTTAAATTTTTATTTAAATAAATATTGTTATTCGCCAAGTAAAACATTCAGGTAATTCTTAGCTTTGAAAAGAAATTTAATTATCAAGGACAAAAGCTCTCTCTTTTTGTTGAAAAGCTGAACAGTTTTTCTACTGTTTCCTTTTAAGTGGAGGCCTCTCATAATGTTCCACCCTCAATAAGAAAACTCTGGGGTGTACCCATCAGCTCTGGGGACATCATTATTTTTCAGGATGATTGGTGATTAACAAATGCATTATATCATCAACTTGCATTTATTAAGTGAAATGAACATAATGTTATGCTGCATGCTGTATGAAGCAAGTTAAATACACAGTCTCTACCCTCTAGAAGGAAATTATTTATATTTATCAGATAGCAGCATGATGTAATCCATGGAGCATTGAATGAGAGCAGATTTTATTCATGAGAGTATCACTAACTGATATATATCCTTTAGCTATTCCTTAGGAAAGAAAAATCAAGAACTGGAGGAATTACTTCTGTGTCTTGCCTAGGTATTCTGATAATGATTCTAAATCTCTGCTTCATGTCAAAAAGGGATAACCTAGCCACCATAAAATAAATTTTAGGAAAACTATTTCATCCAGTAAATTAAGCTGGTTATAGCAGAGATTCCCAAAGAGTAGTAAACTTGTGATTCCATAAAAATAATTTTAGGTAGTATATAAAAGAACATCTTAATAACAATATATTCATAGCAGTACATATTAGAAATGACTTATGTATTTTATCCCTAAATCTTTGATATAAAATTTCCTTTTAGATAAATTTATTTAAGTTTAAAAAGTGATTATATTTTTAAAAATATATTAAATGGCATGCAGATATGGCAAGAGTCAGGAAGGCAGAAAGAAAGATGATGAAGTTTGAGCTTAGCATGTAAGTAGCAAGAGAATAATGTCAAAATCGTCTGGCTGGCCTTTCACATAAAATTGTCTATTTTGAAGTTGTGATGTTATTCTTTTCATAGAATCATAACAGTTAAAATACTGTGTAATCAAAACCTATGAAAACTGTTCATCAAATAACTTACACACTAAGAAAGCAGATACCATTGCAATTATGATATTATAAAAAATAACGAAATACTTAGGAATGAATTTTAAAAAGGAAAAGCAAGGGGTGTACTGAAAACTAGAAAACATCATTGAGACATATTAAAGACCTAAAAAAATAGAAAGATAGCCTTTGTTCATGGATTGGAAGACTTGATATTGTCAAGATGCAATACTCCCCATATCGATCTACAGATTCAATGTAATTCTTAGGAAAATCCCCAGCTGGCTCTATGGAATAAGTAGACATGATGATTCTAAAATGTATATGGAAATGCAAGAGACCCAGGCTAGACAAAACAATCTTGGAAAAGAAGAACCAAGTTGGAGAACTCACACTTCCTGATTTTAAACTTACTACAAATTTACAATAATCAAGACAGTGTGGTGCTGGCATAAAGTTAGACATACATCACTGGAATAGAATACAGAGTCCAAAAATAAACTCTTACCTGGACTGATTTTTGGCAAAGTTGCCAAGAAAACTCATTGGGGAAAGAGGAGTCTAATTGTGCTGGGACAACTGGATATCCATATGCAAAAGAATGAAGTTAGACCCTACCTCACACCATATTCAAAAATTAACACAAAATTCATCAAACAACCAAATGTAAGCACTAAAAGTATACAACTCTTAGGAGAAAACAGAAGCACAAATCATTGTGACCTTGAATTAGGCATCAATTTCTTAGACATGACACCAAAAGCACAAGCAACAAAATAAAAATTTTAAAAAACCAGATATATTGGACTTCATAAAAGTTAAAAACGTACATGCTCAAAAGACACTATCATAGTGGAGGGGAAGATGGCGGAAGAGTAAGACGCGGAGATCACCTTCCTCCCCACAGATACACCAGAAATACATCTACACGTAGAGCAACTCCTACAGAACACCTACTGAATGCTGGCAGAAGACCTCAGACCTCCCAAAAGGCAAGAAACTCCTCACGTACCTGGGTAGGGCAAAAGAAAAAAAGAAAAAACAGAGACAAAAGAATAGGGACGGCACCTGCACCAGTGGGAGGGAGCTGTGAAGGAGGAAAGGTCTCCACACGCTAGGAAGCCCCTTCGCGGGCGGAGATTGCGGGAGGCGGAGCGGGGAGCTTCGGAGCCGCGGAGGACAGCGCAGCAACAGGGGTGCGGAGGGCAGAGCGGAGAGATTCCCGCACAGAGGATCGGTGCCGACCGGCACTCACCAGCCCGAGAGGCTTGTCTGCTCCCCCGCCAGGGCGGGCGGGGCTGGGAGCTGAGGCTCAGGCTTTGGTCAGAGCGCAGGGAGAGGACTGGGGTTGGCTGCATGAACACAGCCTGAAGGGGTTAGTGCACCACGCGGACCCCAGAGACAGGCATGAGACGCTAAGGCTGCTGTTGCCGCCACCAAGGGGCCTGTGTGCGAGCACAGGTCACTATCCACACCCCTCTTCCGGGGAGCCTGTGCAGCCCGCCACTGCCAGGTTCCCGGGATCCAGGGACAACTTCCCCGGGAGAACGCACGGCGGGCCTCAGGCTGGTGCAATGTCACACCGGCCTCTGCCGCCGCAGGCCCGCCCCGCACGCCGTGCTCCTCCCTCCCCTGTGGCCTGAGTGCGCCAGAGACACCGACTCAGCGACACCTTTAACTCCGTCCTGTCTGAGCAAAAAACAGACGCCCTCCAGCGACCTACACGCAGAGGCGGGGCCAAATCCAAAGCTGAGCCCCTGTGAGCTGTGAGAACAAAGAAGAGAAAGGGAAATCTCTCCCAGCAGCCTCAGAAGGAGCAGATTAAAGCTCCACAATCAACTTGATGTACCCTGCATCTGTGGAATACATGAATAGACAACAAATCATCCCAAATTGAGGAGGTGGACTTCGAGAGCAAGATTTCTGATTTTTTCCCCTTTTCCTCTTTTTGTGAGTGTGTATGTGTGTGCTTCTGTGTGAGATTTTGTCTGTATAGATTTGCTTCCACCATTTGTCTTAGGGTTCTATCCGTCCGTTTTTAAAAAATTTTTTTTCTTAATAATTAATTTTAATTTTAAAACTTTATTATACTTTACCTTCCTTCTTTCTTTCTTTTTCTTTCTTTCTTTCTTTCCTTCCTTCATTCCTTCCTTCCCTCTCTTAGACTACGAATCATCCCAAATTGAGGAGGTGGACTTTGAGAGCAAGATTTATGATTTTTTCCCCTTTACCTCTTTTTGTGAGGGTATATGTGTATGCTTCTGTGTAAGATTTTGTCTGTATAGCTTTGCTTCCACCATTTGTCCTAAGGTTCTATCCGTCCTTTCTTTAATAATTATTTTTTAATTTAATAACTTTATTATACTTTATTTTATTTTACTGTATATTCTTTCTTTCTTTTTTCCTTCCCGCCCTCCTTCCTTCCTTCCTCCCTCCCTCCTTTCTTTCCTTCTTTCCTTCTTTCTTTCTTTCTTCCTTCCTTCCTTCCCTCCTTTCTTTCTTCCTACTTTTACTAATTCTTTCTCTCTACTTTTTCTCCCTTTTATTCTGAGCCGTGTGGATGAAAGGCTCTTGGTGCTGCAGCCAGGAGTCAGTGCTGTGCCTCTGAGGTGGGAGAGCCAACAACAGGACACTGGTCAACAAGAGACCTCCCAGCTCCACATAATATCAAATGGCAAAAATCTCCCAGAGATCTCCATCTCGACACCAGCACACAGCTTCACTCAACGACCAGCAAGCTACAGTGCTGGACAACCTATGCCAAACAACTAGCAAAACAGGAACACAACCCCACCCATTAGCAGAGAAGCTGCCTAAAATCATAATAAGTCCACAGACACCCCAAAACACACCACCAGACGTGGACCTGCCCACTAGAGAGACAAGATCTAGCCTCATACACCACAACACAGGCACTAGTCCCCTCCACCAGGAAGCCTACACAACCCACTGAACCAACCTTAGCCACTGGAGACAGACATCAAAAACAACGGGAGCTACGAACTTGCAGCCTGCAAAAAGGTGAACCCAATCACAGTAAGATAAGCAAAATGAGAAGACAGAAAAACACACAGCAGATGAAGGAGCAGGATAAAAACCCACCAGACCTAACAAATGAAGAGGAAATAGGCAGTCTACCTGAAAAAGAGTTCAGAATAATGATAGTAAAGATGATCCAAAATCTTGGAAATAGAATGGACAAAATGCAAGAAGCAGTTAACAAGGACCTAGAAGAAATAAAGATGAAACAGACAATGATGAACAACACAATAAATGAAATGAAAAATACTCTAGATGGGATCAATAGCAGAATAAATGAGGCAGAAGAACGGATAAGTGACCTGGAAGATAAAATAGTGGAAATAACTACTGCAGAGCAGAATAAAGAAAAAAGAATGAAAAGAACTGAGGACAGTCTCAGAGACCTCTGGGACAACATTAAACGCACCAACATTCGAATTATAGGGGTTCCAGAAGAAGAAGAGAAAAAGAAAGGGACTGAGAAAATATTTGAAGAGATTATAGTTGAAAACTTCCCTAATATGGGAAAGGAAATCGTTAATCAAGTCCAGGAAGCACAGAGAGTCCCATACAGGATAAATTCAAGGAGAAATACGCCAAGACACATATTAATCAAACTGTCAAAAACTAAATACAAAGAAAGTGTATTAAAAGCAGAAAGGGAAAAACAACAAATAATACACAAGGTAATCCCCATAAGGTTAACAGCTGATCTTTCAGCAGAAACTCTGCAAGCCAGAAGGGACTGGCAGGACATATTTAAAGTGATGAAGGAGAAAGACCTGCAACCAAGATTACTCTACCCAGCAAGGATCTCATTCAGATTTGATGGAGAAATTAAAACCTTTACAGAAAAGCAAAAGTGGAGAGAGTTCAGCACCACCAAACCAGCTTTACAACAAATGCTAAAGGAACTTCTCTAGGCAAGAAACACAAGAAGGAAAAGTCCTATAATAACGAACCCAAAACAATTTAGAAAATGGGAATAGGAACATACATATCGATAATTACCTTAAATGTAAATGGACTAAATGCTCCCACCAAAAAACACAGATTGGCTGAATGGATACAAAAATAAGACCCAGGGCCTCCCTGGTGGCTCAGTGGTTGAGAGTCCGCCTGCCGATGCAGGGGATACGGGTTCGTGGGATGGAAAAAGATATTCCATGCAAATGGAAACCAAAAGAAAGCTGGAGTAGCAATTCTCATATCAGACAAAATAGACTTTAAAATAAGGACTATCAGAAGAGACAAAGAAGGACACTACATAATGATTAAGGGATCGATCCAAGAAGAAGATATAACAATTGTAAATATTTATGCACCCAACATAGGAGCACCTCAATACATAAGGCAAAAACTAGCAGCCATAAAAGGGGAAATCGACAGTAACACATTCATAGTAGGGGACTTCAACACCCCACTTTCACCAATGGACAGATCATCCAAAATGAAAATAAATAAGGAAACACAAGCTTTAAATGATACATTAAACAAGATGGACTTAATTGATATTTATAGGACACTCCATCCAAAAACAACAGAATACACATTTTTCTCAAGTGCTCATGGAACATTCTCCAGGATAGACGTTAACTTGGGTCACAAATCAAGCCTTTGTAAATTTAAGAAAACTGAAATTGTATCAAGTATCTTTTCCGACCACAACGCTATGAGACTAGATATCAATTATAGGAAAAGAGCAGTAAAAAATACAAACACATGGAGGCTAAACAATACACTACTTAGTAACGAAGTGATCACTGAAGAAATCAAAGAGGAAATTAAAAAATACCTAGAAACAAATGACAATGGAGATACAACGACCCAAAACCTATGGGATGCAGCAAAAGCAGTTCTAAGAGGGAAGTTTATAGCAATACAAGCCCACCTTAAGAAGCAGGAAACATCTCGAATAAACAACCTAACCTTGCACCTCAAGCAATTAGAGAAAGAAGAACAAAAAAACCCCAGAGTTAGCAGAAGGAAAGAAATCATAAAAATCAGATCAGAAATAAATGAAAAAGAAATGAAGGAAACAATAGCAAAGATCAATAAAACTAAAAGCTGGTTCTTTGAGAAGATTAACAAAATTGATAAACCATTAGCCAGACTCATCAAGAAAAAAAGGGAGAAGACTCAAATCAATAGAATCAGAAATGAAAAAGGAGAAGTAACAACTGACACTGCAGAAATAAAAAAAATCATGAGGGATTACTACAAGCAACTCTATGCCAATAAAATGGACAATCTGGAAGAAATGGACAAATTCTTAGAAATGCACAAACTGCCAAGACTGAATCAGGAAGAAATAGAAAATATGAACAGACCAATCACAAACACTGAAATTGAAACTGTGATTAAAAATCTTCCAACAAACAAAAGCCCAGGACCAGATGGGTTCACAGGTGACTTCTACCAAACATTTAGAGAAGAGCTAATACCTATCCTTCTCAAACTCTTCCAAAATATAGCAGAGGGAGGAACACTCCCAAATTCCTTCTACGAGGCCACCATCACCTTGATACTAAACCCAGACAAGGATGTCACAAAGAAAGAAAACTACAGGCCAATATCACTGATGAACATAGATGCAAAAATCCTCAACAAAATACTAGCAAACAGAATCCAACAGCACGTTAACAGGATCATACACCATGATCAAGTGGGGTTTATTCCAGGAATGCAAGGATTCTTCAATATGCAAATCTATCAATGTGATAAACCATATTAACAAATTGAAGGAGAAAAACCATATGATCCCCTCAATAGATGCAGAGAAAGCTTTTGAAAAAATTCAACACCCATTTATGATAAAAACCCTGCAGAGAAAGTAGGTGTAGAGGGAACTTTCCTCAATATAATAAAGGCCGTATATGACAAGCCCACAGCCAACATCATCCTCAATGGCGAAAAACTGAAAGCATTTCCACTAAGGTCAGGAACAAGACAAGGTTGCCCACTCTCACCACTCTTATTCAACATAGTTTTGGAAGTTTTAGCCACAGCAATCAGAGAAGAAAAGGAAATAAAAGGAATCCAAATCGGAAAAGAAGAAGTAAAGCTGTCACTGTTTGCAGATGACATGATACTATACATAGAGAATCCTAAAGATGCTACCAGAAAACTACTAGAGCTAATCAATGAATTTGGTAAAGTAGCAGGATACAAAATTAATGCACAGAAATCTCTGGCATTCCTATATACTAATGATGAAAAATCTGAAAGTGAAATCAAGAAAACACTCCCATTTACCATTGCAACAAAAAGAATAAAATATCTAGGAATAAACCTACCTAAGGAGACAAAAGACCTGTATGCAGAAAATTATAAGACACTGATGAAAGAAATTAAAGATGATACAAACAGATGGAGAGATATACCATGTTCTTGGATTGGAAGAATCAACATTGTGAAAATGACTCTACTTCCCAAAGCAATCTATAGATTCAATGCAATCCCTATCAAACTACCACTGGCATTTTTCACAGAACTAGAACAAAAAATTTCACAATTTGTATGGAAACACAAAAGACCCCGAATAGCCAAAGCAATCTTGAGAACAAAAAATGGAGCTGGAGGAATCAGGCTGCCTGACTTCAGACTATACTACAAAGCTACAGTAATCAAGACAGTATGGTACTGGCACAAAAACAGAAAGATAGATCAATGGAACAGGATAGAAAGCCCAGAGATAAACTCACACACATATGGTCACCTTATCTTTGATAAAGGAGGCAGGTATGTACAGTGGGGAAAGGACAGCCTCTTCAATAATTGGTGCTGGGAAAACTGGACAGGTACATGTAGAAGTATGAGATTAGATCACTCCCTAACACCATACACAAAAATAAGCTCAAAATGGATTAAAGACCTAAATGTAAGGCCAGAAACTATCAAACTCTTAGAGGAAAACATAGGCAGAACACTCTATGACATAAATCACAGCAAGATCCTTCTTGACCCATCTCCTAGAGTAATGGAGATAAAAACAAAAATAAACAAATGGGACCTAATGAAACTTCAAAGCTTTTGCACAGCAAAGGAAACCATAAACAAGACCAAAAGACAACCCTCAGAATGGGAGAAAATATTTGCAAATGAATCAACTGACAAAGGATTAATCTCTAAAATTTACAGGCAGCTCATGCAGCTCAATAACAAAAAAATAAACAACCCAATCCAAAAATGGGCAGAAGACCTAAATAGACATTTCTCCAAAGAAGATATACAGACTGCCAACAAACACATGAAAGAATGCTCAACATCATTAATCATTAGAGAAATGCAAATCAAAACTACAATGAGATATCATCTCACACCAGTCAGAATGGCCATCATCAAAAAATCTAGAAACAATAAATGCTGGAGAGGGTGTGGAGAAAAGGGAACACTCTTGCACTGCTGGTGGGAATGTGAATTGGTTCAGCCACTATGGAGAACAGTATGGAGGTTCCTTAAAAAACTACAAATAGAACTACCATATGACCCAGCAATCCCACTACTGGGAATATAACCTGAGAAAACCAAAATTCAAAAAGAGTCATGTACCAAAATGTTCATTGCAGCTCTATTTACAATAGTCCGGAGATGGAAACAACCTAAGTGCCCATCATCAGATGAATGGATAAAGATGTGGCACATATATACAATGGAATATTACTCAGCCATAAAAAGAAACGAAGTTGAGCTATTTGTAATGAGGTGGATAGACCTAGAGTCTGTCATACAGAGTGAAGTAAGTCAGAAAGAGATAAACGGAATTTAAGGGGGAAAAAATGTCATGAGGAACCTGGGGGTAAGACAGGAATAAAGACACAGACCTACTGGAGAACGGACTTGAGGATATGGGGAGGGGGAAGGGTTAAGCTGTGACAGGGCGAGAGAGAGGCATCACATATATACACTAACAAACGTAAGGTAGATAGCTAGTGGGAAGCAGCCGCATGGCACAGGGATATCGGCTCGGTGCTTTGTGACCACCTGGAGGGGTGGGATAGGGAGGGTGGGAGGGAGGGAGACACAAGAGGGAAGAGATATGGGAACATATGTATGTGTATAACTGATTCACTTTGTTATAAAGCAGAAACTAACACACCATTTTAAAGCAATTATACCCCAATAAAGATGTTAAAAAAAAAAGGCACTATCAAGAAAGTTAAAAGACAACCCATAGAATGGAAGAAAATATTTGTAAATCATATATCTCGTAAAGGGTTTGTATCTAGAATATAAAGAACACAACTCAAAAATAAGAAGACAAATCTTCCAGAAAAGGGGGCAAATGATCTGAATAGACATTTCACCAAAGAAAATATATAAATGGCCAAAAAGCACATAGAATACTGGTCAACATCATTAATCATTAGAGAAATACAAATTGAAACCACAATGAAGTACAGCATATCTGCTAGAATAAGTATCAAAAAGAGAGATGATAAGTAGTGGCAAAGGTGTAGAGAAATTGAACACTCATACGCTGCTAGTGGAAATATAAAATGTGCAGCTACTGTGGAAAAGTTTGGCATTTCCTCAAAAAGTTAAATACAGAGTTACCACACGCTCCAGCAATTCCACTCCTAGGTATACAACCAAGAGAAATGAAAGCATATGTCTACACAAAATCTTACAGATGAACGTTTACAGAAGCATTGTTCATAATAACCAAAAACTAGAACTAATCCAAATGTTCATTAGTTGATGGAATGGATAAACAAAATGTGATATATCCATACAATGAAATATTATTCATTCACAAAAAGGAATGAAGTGAAATGTGAAACTGAAATATGCTACAATGTGGAAACATGTTGAAACCTTGAAAGCATTATGCTAAGTGAAAGAAGCCAGAAACAAAAAGCCACATATTGTATTGATATGATTCAATATATCTAATGTTCAGAAAAGGCAAATTCATACAGACAAAGAGAAGATTAGTGATTGCCAGGGGCTGGGATGAGGGACAGATTGGGAGAGATGGCTAATGGGTATATGGTTTGTTTGGAGGATGATGATGACGACATTCTGGAATTTGATAATGGTGATGGTTCTATAACTTTGTGAATATACTTAAACCCCCTGAATTTTATATTTTTTAAAAGGGTGAATTTTATGGTATGTGAATTACATCTCTATTTAAAGAGATATAATTCTACATATTCTATATATTCTATATAATTCTATATAATTCTATATATTACTAAACTAGTAGCATTAGTTTACATTTTTAAAAACATGAATTAGCTTTGTTTCGTGTTTCACTAGAATGTTGTTCAAAGAATGAAAATAAGCCAGATTCCAATATCATGAATATATAACTAATACTATGTTAGTTTCTTAGAACTGCTATAACAAATTACCAGAAACCTTATGGCTTAAGACAGCCAAAATTTATTCTCTTGTAGTTCTGGAGTCTAGGAGTCTTGAATGAACATTTCAGCAAGACCATACTCCCTCAGGAGTCTCTAGTGGAGAATCTTTTCTCTTTTCCATCATCTGGTGGATGTCGACATCATCTTGTGGCCACATCATTCTAATCTTTGCCTCCGTGGTCACACTGTCTTCTCCTCTTTCATGTCAAAGTTCCTTCTGCCTCTCTTTTATAAGGTCACTTGTGATGGCATTTAGGGCCTATCTAGATAATCCAGGATAACCTCCCTATCTCCCTTTTTCCATATAAGGTAACATTCATAGGTTCCAGGGACTAGCACATGATATCTTTGGTAGCCATCGTTCCATTCATCCTACCTTCAGTACATTGCAGTGTTGATAAATTTTAGTGCATCAGTATAATATAATACACCCGCTGTTATGCTATATGAGGGCATTACTTTAAAAATGAATCTTTTTTAACAACCATAGCAACATTTACTTATTCAAATAAAAGCTGTTTTTTGAAGTGGCCTGTCTGGAGGAAGAACACTCATTACCACTATACTGCTCTCGCTCAATGTATTTTTGGAACTCCAATCTTGGAAATGTCTTTAGAATCACTTTACAAGTCACCAGGAAAGTCAACCTTACTGTTGTATAATTACACACAATATAGCATTATCTACCTTATCCATTGTACTCACCCCTAGATAACTCCCAACTCTTTTAAAATATTAAATCTATCTGGTATTGTACAGCCCTGTTGATTTTACATATTCATTATAGAAAAAAGAGTTTTTAAGGAAAATTATCTCTCATCCTAGTCAATAATGAGCTGCTTGGTATATGACATATCCAGACATTTTTCTATGTAAGTATATGTTTATGAAAATATTATCAAGCCACACATAGTCTTTTGTAAAAAGTAGTAAAAGTTATTTAAGTGTAAGTTATCATTATTATTGCTAATATTATTATAACCTACTTTTTAATTTTAAATGTTATTAACATCTTTCCATATTAATATATATTTATATTAATAGATAAAACTATTAATACAAATTAATATTAGTGGCTGCATAGAATTCCATTCTTGGTTTTACCACAACTTATTTAATCAATTCTTTGTTAGAGAGTTGCGTGGTTCAGATTTTCTTTTACTATTATCACTATGAAGTAATAAGCTACCTCAGACATAAATCTTTGTACACTTGTCCAGTTATTTCTTTTTAAAATATTTGTGGAATCTAAAAAACAATACAAATGAACTTATTTATAAAACAGAAACAAACTTACAGACATAGAAAACAAACTTATAGTTACCAAAGGGGAAAGGGAGGAGGGATAAATTAGGAGTATGGGATTAACAGATACACACTACCATATATGAAATAAACAGCAAGGATTTTCTGTATAGCACAGGGAGCTATATTCAATATCTATAATGGAAAATAATTGGCAAAAAGTATCTCTATATATGTATAACTGAATCACTTTGCCGTACACCTGAAACTAACCCAATATTATAAATCAACTATACTTCATTTTTTAAAAATCTAAAAAAAAAATTGTGGAAAAGAAATTGCTAGGTCGAAGGTGGAACTTTTATACATCTTCCCAAATGGCCATCTGTATTTATTCCTCAAATATTGAGTGCCAAACACGTCCCTAGCTCTACAGATAGTGTTCTAAGAATGTACATGTTGTATATGGTATGATAAAGACAGTGTGGCCACGAGAAGAAACAAAATGAGGCTTGGAAGGAAGTTTATTATATTCACAGAGAGGGGGGTTGCCACACGTCATGCAGAGTCACAGGGGAGAATACCAGTGTTAGTCAGGAGGCAAAATAGACCAAGGGGAAAGTCAGCCAGAGCCTTGATTTCCTTGGCAAAGGCAAGAAGTGTACAAGATTGACAAGATGCTTAGACTCAGATAATTTACCCTCTACTAAAATGGTTATGCTTCAGAGAAGTAAATAAAAGTTGATTTGTGTGTAAGAGAGGGAAGTACAGGGTGTTTGGGTTGCCTAGAAGAGGAGGCTCTCACCATCCAGGGTTTCAGGGTTTAAACATAAACTGAGGTCCTGAAGAGTAAGGGTTCTGCAGGAAGAGTGAAAACAATACAGTTGATGAAACAGGGGCAAGATAGGAAATAATTGGATTTCCATATTATAGGAAATAAATGGAGTTGAATATGGCTGCTGTATATGTGACAGATAAAGGTTCATATTCTCAATACGTGAAGAATTCTTATAAATCAATGAGTGAAAGTCGAACATATCAGGAGAAGCAGACAATTCACCAAAAAAGAAACTAAAATATCAGATATTTTAGAAGTTCAGTCTCATTGGTAATTAAAGAATGCAATTTAAAAAGTGCAAAAAAATCTTAAAATATGTTTTGCTTGGTATACCAACAATGCTTTAAAATAACTAGCATCTATAATTGGCAAAGGGCACTGTGGGTAACAATGCATGATGTTTAAGAGCTTGGGTTGGGAGCCACATTGCCTGGGTTAAAAACTTGCCTCTCGGGGCTTCCCTGGTGGCGCAGTGGTTGAGAGTCCGCCTGCCGATGCAGGGGACGTGGGTTCGTGCCCTGGTCCGGGAAGATTCCACATGCCGCAGAGCGACTGGGCTCGTGAGCCATGGCCGCTGAGCCTGCGCGTCCGGAACCTGTTCTCCGCAATGGGAGAGGCCACAACAGTGAGAGGCCCGCGTACCGCAAAAAAAAAAAACAAAAAAACTTGCCTCTCACCTATCAACTGTAAGAACTTTGGCAAGTTACTTTATCTCTCTTAGTTTCAACATCTATCAAATAGTCTCAGTACAACCTTACAAGGTTATTGTGAGGTGAGGATTAAATAATATGTGTCAAGTGATTAGAGCAGCACCTGGTATATGATGAATACCCTGTAAATGCTGTTATTATTTTGTGACCCTGCCCAGTGATTTTATGTGTACTGTATCCATATACTGAATCATAACAGATACCTGGGCTCATTTCCCATTGACTTGCCTAGTCTGACACCAATACAATACCACTTAATTACATAATACATATTCATATAATACATGTTAATTGCTGAAGTATTAATGTCAATATATTAAAATATATGTTAATGACAGGATAAATTCTCTGGTTATTACTCTAATTTTGAAAATTTTCCTGGCTATTTTTGCATGATTTTTTTTCCTAAATGCACTTTAAAATCTTTTTTTAATTTTCAAATTCCAAAGTAAAATGCTCCAAAACAAGGCTTGGAATTGCACTTAATTAAATGGCATGCTGACAATATTGAGTCTTCCTATCCATGCATATGCTATTTCTCTTTATTTTACCCTTTCATCTTCCCACATAAATAAACAACAGTTTTGTAAATTTTTTCACATAGGTCATGCAAAAGACAAAACTTTGTGTGTGTGTGTGTTTGTGTATATGTATGTACATATTTATACACAAATACAATGTATTTATAAAACAAATTCTATAGGAAATTCCAAAACAAGTAATTCAATAATGTAGGAATAAGCATATAATTTCCCAAAATAACTCCACTAAAGGGGGAAAAGATTTATTTTAAAATATGAGTATATTTATCTAAAAATTAATCCCATTTCTTTATAGTTAAATTATGTATTTTAATAACCTATATATATAAGGTGCTAAGAAATTCTGTTTTTTAAGTGAAAATCCTTGCTGGTTAATCTGACAAAATTATCATATACATCCACACACAGAAACACGCCCAACTTTGTATTTCCTAATCTAGCTGATGGGTGCTCACAGAAATTGTATACGGATTATAGTCATTACATTTCATGGCATTTGGATTTCTGCTTGAAATATTTTGTTTACACTGGATAATCAATACATACAGAATGAAGGGACAAAATTTATCATGGTTCTTTACGAGAAGAAAATTCATTAATCATTCTCCTTCCAAAAAAAAAAAAAGGAAACTCTAACCCTAACCAAAAAACACCTTATGATCTCTTATTAGAGAGAAAACAAAAGGGCAGTTTCTAGGTTCCAACACATGGACCAAAACAGGCTCGGCAGGAACAGTCCTAAGCCTGGGCCAAACTGCCCAACTTCTATTCTGTGAAATAAAAAATCCACGAAAAGTCCGTTAAGTCAAATGGGGGACCAGGTGAAATGCAACACAAATCAATGGCAAAAACACCACAAAGTATATATAAACACTGTAGAGCAAGCAGAGGCAAACTTACCAGGAAGCTAAAGACACTTCAGGGCCTCGCCACCTCCAAGACCCCAGAAGCGGCCCAATCAACGTGGCCACTTGTTCACTTGTTTTAAGCTTGTAAAGATACTTTTTATTCCAATTCTTAAAGAAGAACCCCTTCCCTCCCATATTACATATCCTCTTTAGGGAATTCCCTGGTGGTTCAGTGGTTAGGACTTGGCACATTTGGGGAGAAGCCTAATTTTATTGCACAAAATGTTGATGACCAACAAATAATACTTGTGTACTACAAAACACATACCAACATTATAAATTCCTAGCGATGGTAGAGGAAGAGACCAAGAAAGCCCTCTTTGTATTATCATCCCCCCTCGTTCTAAAACACAGCTGTTTCCAGAGGCAAAGAAAGGAAGGGAGTAGGCAGTAGATGCCTCAAACTGTCCCTAAAGTTTTATTTTTGTTACATTCTCATAGCATGACAGATGAGAAAAATGCTAAGATTAATGAGAAAACATAACCATTTAATAAATTACATCTGTTGGAAAGTAACCTTAGAGAATTCAATCTTTTCAAGTGAAAAAGCATTAAAAAAAACTCTAAACTTCCCTCCACAAAGTAAAATATAAATCGAGAAGAGTGCTTCTGGGGAGGGAAAGAAGAGTATAGCACATTTTTCTATTCTCTTTAAGCTTACATAGAATATAAGGTCCTGGACATTTCTTCCTCTTTTTTTTTTTTTTTTTTTTTTTTTTCCTTTCCTTTCTGGGTCCAAAGGGGTCATTCTCAGTACCATTCTTGGAATGAGGATGCATCCAGTGCTCACCAGATGTCTGAGCCCGTCAAGAGATGAGCGCAGAAAGTCACAGGTACTTGGTTGAGCCCCCCTCAACCCGCATCAGGGACCTCTGGGGCTCCACATCTCTGCGTGGAGTCCCCGTGGGCAAGAACAAAGTCTCTCCTGCTTTTGATTTTACACAGCTCAGCTCAGCTTGAGAGTCACAGCAAGTGGGTGCTGCCTGACTTGGCAACAAAGCAACTCCTGTATGCAGGTCTGTCTCATCCGGGAAAAGGAAGAAGAGTTTTAGGGGAGCTCAGGATTCATCACCCCTATTTGCTCATGGAGTTTCCCACAAAGAAGGGAGAAGGGGGTGTCTGTTCCCATGGGATGGGTGGTGAGCCAGGGGCTCATGGCCATGAGCACCTCTTCCTCGGGGCCCATCTTATCACCCTCTAGCTGAGCTGCCTGAGGCCCTTATTTCTGACACCAAATCTTGTTTTAAATTTGTTTTTGTTTTCTTTTTGCGGTACGCGGGCCTCTCACTGCCGTGGCCTCTCCCGCTCCGGAAGCGCAGGCTCAGCGGCCATGGCTCACAGGCCCAGCCCCTCCGCGGCATGTGGGATCTTCCCGGACCGGGGCACAATCCCGTGTCCCCTGCATCGGCAGGCGGACTCTCAACCACTGCGCCACCAGGGAAGCCCTCTTCCACATTTTATAATTTATTCAATCACAATATGCAAATAGCAAAGAAATGCAAAATCTAACACTGCTACATTCAGTATTTATTGCAAAGATTGGTCTGCAACATGTTTATGCCTTCCTAATTCTTTTTGTGTTTTAATTGAGGTATAGTTGATTTACAATATTATATTAGTTTCAGATGTACAACATAGTGATCCAAAATTTTTAGAGATTATACTCTATTTAAAGTTGTTGTAAAATATTGGCTATATTTCTTGTGATGTACAACATATCCTTGTAGCTTATTTATTTTGTACATAGTAGTGTGTACCTCTTAATCCCCTACCCCTATCTTGCCCCTCCCTGCTTTCTTCTCCCCTCTGGTAACCACTAACTTGTTCTCTATATCTATGAGTCTGTTTCTTTTTTTTAATTCACTAATTTGTTTTATTTTTTTAGATTCCACATATAAGTGATAACTTACAATATTTGTCTTTCTCTGACTTATTTCACTAAGCATAATACCCTCCAGGTCCATCTATGTTGTTGTAAATGGCAAAATTACATTTTTAATGGCTGAATAGTATTCCACTGTGTACATATATGAAACACCTTCTCCTAATTCTCTTTGATACTAGCCCAACTAGTCCTGACCTTCTGTTAAATGGTGTTCATCAGGATTTCTAGTTCAGCTGATCTGTTTCAAGCAGCTATCCTGTTCTCTTTTTCTTTTCCACACTGAAAGTAATAATGTAGGAATATAAAATGACTAAAATACTACTTTACTAAGAAGGTTTACTTTAACTTCAGATAACTTTGAGCAATTCTTTATACTTGACCTGGTTTGGTAAATTAACAATTAGAACTTATGGTTAATGTTTTACTACTTACTTTTTTTTTTTCTATGTCTTATTCCAAATATATTTCAATTGTAAAATTGGCAAGATGCGTAGTAGGTTATAATATGTAAACACATTGTGATTTTTATATTAAAAATTTATGACGCCCTTGCAATAATCTGCAGTGACTAATCAAAGTAATTAAATATTTCAATCTTTATTGTTTCCAGAGCATCCTTAACGTAAAGTAACTCACATATGGTGGTAGAGAATCCTTGTTGCCCATTCAATGTCCTCTCCTTCTTCATAGTTAAAGAGCTTCTGACATTTTAGTTGGACTTATGGATGCCCAGAATATGAACTACATTTCCTGGTCTCCCTTGTTGCTCAATGTGGTATATGACTGAATTCTAGCTAATAATATGTAAGTTTCTTTACAAATAGTTGGCCCACACCTTTTGCTCCTTTATTGGTCCTTTTTTCCCTTCTGCCTTATAAATGTGGGTGAGGCAGCCAATTTGGACCCTGAGTAGACCTTGGGAATGGAAATCTGTGTATTACAAAACAAGATAGGAAGAATCTGGTTCCCAAGGACTTTGTGGGATAAATCTCTTCTACAGCATTGCACTGTCCATTTTGGAATTTTACTTGAGAAGTAAATAAATTGCTCACTTATTTAAACCATTGTTACTTTGCATTTCTGTTACTGGCAACTGAACATTACCATATCTGATATATAATACCGCACCAGCTAATTTTCTTGGACATTTGTGCCAAGTACTAAGATCTCTCTCTAGCATGTATGCCATATTAAAATCTCAGTACAGATAAACAATTTTTGTACACTACTTACAAGGCTTATAATGGTAATGAATCTGTATTTATACCTGATAGCAAATAAGGCATACCTGAATTTACTACTGCTAGATACAGAAAAAGCAGCAAACACATTCAATGTAAAAACTTCCTCAGACCTGTTTTGGGAAGTTAAACTCTGCACATAAATTCCAGTCAGATATGAGTTTTTAAAATCACCTTGTTATCAACTGTCCAATAATTTAGCTGCATCATAATTTGTGAGGAAAGAAACCAGATATATTGGAATAAATAAAATAATCAGATCCAAAAACAAGCCATGAAAAATAAATAGTATGGTTGGTTGACCCATTTATTCATTTATTTGATCAACATGTATTAAACTTCTTTGTACTATTTCCCATGCTGATTTATTCTTATACATATCAATAAGACAGTTCTCTACCAGGGCATTGCATTTTTATCTTTAAAAAGAAATCTTTGTTTCATTATTGAAATAGAAACTATTACATCTTGCCCTTTTTAACTTATAACTAAAAATAAATCAGCCTTAGCAAGATCTGTTGAAAGCCTGAGGTAATAGTATAGTGAGGCTATTTAAGCCATTTCAATTCATATATTGAATGAAAATTTCGATAGTTACAGTCCTCTTTCGTAATTGTAAATAATTTAATGTATTAATTCATTTGACAAAGTGTGTTGACACGTGAGCATTCATCATTCTTTTGATTTACTACTTGGTGTTATATTTGATTACATTGCAAAGCTGTGCTTTGAGAAAGACAGTATTTCTCTGTACTCATAATGTGCAAGTTGTAGAATGACTAACTGGGGTATTTAACCAGAGTTTAGATTGAAATAAGAAAGGATGGAGGTTGCAGAGGCAGAACTAGGAATGTGGCCATAAGAGTTGTTAAGGTTGTGACTAAAGAAGATCTAAGCAGGCAAAGATCCAGGTCAAGAAAATTAGCAAAGGCTGGAGTTGGCAAGTACCTTGCACCCTGATTAGAAATCAGTAAATCAGGAATCAGGGTTGATCTGAAGCTCTGCTAGAAGACTGAGACCAAAGATTAGAGATTCTGGGCAATACAAGATCAGAAACTCAAGCCAAATAGCTTAGCAGCAAGGGCTTAGGTTCCCATTAGAAGGCTCTGAGCAAACAGGCATGGGTAATCAACAGTAAAAATGAGGTTTATCATTGAGCCAGGGAGTCTGTAGGTTTAGTGCTACCCATATGTTTAACCCAGGGCTAGAATACATCTTACAGCAAGAGACTGGCCTGAAACTTCAGATACCCTTGGCTGGGAAGAAGGAGTGAGAGAATTGAAGAATTAGGAAATTCTTTTTTTTTTTTTTTTTTTTTTTTTTTTTTTTTTCTCGTATGTGGGCCTCTCACTGTCGTGGCCCCTCCCACCGCAGAGCACAGGCTCCGGACGAGCAGGCCCAACGGCCATGGCCCACGGGCCCAGCCGCTCCACGGCACGCGGGATCCTCCCAGACCGGGGCACGAACCCGCATCCCCTGCATCGGCAGGCGGACTCCCAACCACTGCGCCACCAGGGAAGCCCTAGGAAATTCTTGATATAGGGATCCAAACTCCAGATATGTTAGACTTTCTCAAGCTAATTTATGAGCATGATAGAGTTTTATCAAATACAAGATCACATCAGTTGTCAATTTAGGATCCCTTAATATCAAGGGGTGGGCCAATTTAGTGAAGACCCTGGTACGACATTCTTCATCTGGTAAAATTAAGTATTGCTGACTAGTCTTGTACTTTCTCAAGCATAATGCATAAACTATATATATTATTGGGAACCTGAAATACGACATTTGGTTTCAAATGTAAGAATATGGAGTTTTTTTCTTTTAGGCTCTAGGCCTGATAGCTAAACCATGAAAGGGAAAACCCAAGAGGCTGAGGCACCTTGGATCATCACATCCACTGTGTTTTCATGCTGTGAGAAAAAAGAAATCCATATACAGAGATAGGCAGTATCATGAGTTTCCTACATCAACAGAGAGAGAGACAGAGACAGAGACAGTGCGAGACAGAGACAGAGAGAGAGAGTCTCAAATCTTTTACAGACACTGAACCACACATTTATGCCAAAATCAGCTTATTTATCCCAATGTAGCATTGTAGTCTATCCAAGTTTTCATAGAAGTTTCTATCTTACCCAAATTTTACCTGCTCCTGAAATTCCACCATCTTTAAAACAAAATAAAATCTTAGTTTTTAAAATTTAGGTTGATAAAAAGAGGCAGAGGTAGGGTTCTTTTTCAATCTACATAGTTACAGAGTGAACTCTAACAATATGTGTGTGATTATGAACAGATAAATTTTTAACTCATTCTGCTATAGTGAGCAGAGAAAAATAGTAAAGTTTGAACAAGCAATAGATAAAGGGACAATACTATAAGAAAATCAATAGAGCAAGATTCCTAAAAGGAAAACAGAAAGAGAAGAAAAAACCTAAAGTAAAGGGGTAAAATTACAAATGGGCTTTCGGACAAGCTGTAAGTACCCCAGGCAATGAAGGATGATTGAAGACTGGAATTAAAAACAGATTCAACCAACAAGAAACATATTTTGTAAGGAAGGACAGATGTAATGGCTTGAGGGGAAGAAAGGAAGTAAGCGATGGAGCAGTGAACATAAAAGAGTGACTCAGCTCTGCAGTCACAGCAAGGTGATCAAGAGATGAGGTTGGAAAGTACAAAATGACTTTTCAAGTCAAGCAGGAAATTTCGAATTAATATCAGAGTCTGATTAGACATAGCGAAATGGTAGCTGATACAAAATTAACCCTCTCCTGTTCTTAAAAGTCTTGAGGTAGGAAGAGGGAAGTTTGCAGGGAAATGAACAGGGAGAAATTCAAAGAAATTAACAGCTGTTTACATGTAAGAAAAGCCCAAGTAGGAAAAGATTTTAAGCAAGAGAAAACTCATCAATCACCTAACTTAATACCATCAATGTGCAAAGAACTGTGGTGTAGATGAACGCCCTTAGGTTCAAGCCTTTGTTCCACCTCATACATTATCATCTTAGGCAAGATTCTCGCTTCTTTGAGCAAAAGGATCTTTGTCTATAAAGTGAGGATAGTGACACGTATTTAATAGAATATTATCAAGATTAAATCCAATAAATTGTGCTAAAGTGCTATGTAAATGATACTTATTATTGAAAAATAGGAGTGGACGTTTATTTTACAGTAGTTTTAAGCAGAAGGGGAAACTGCTTAGAGAAGTTTTCTTATGCCCACAGGGAAACAGTGAGAGTGCAGGGATTCACCCAAAGCAATCCAGCTAGAAAGTATGTGATCCTAAAATACTTAGCTATACTGCCTCAGTCCCTGATTTCAGGGAATTTGCAATCTAGTTAAGGGGGAAATATGTGGAATGTTAAATAATAAGACAACAAAAAAATGATCACAAAGGAACCCATGATCCACGTTAGATGAATGTTAGAGATACGGCAGTTTATACCGGAACATTCTTAGAAGAACTTCTGGAAGAGAAAAGACTTGAGTCATGCTTATTAGGATGATTGGCATTGGCTAATCAAAATGAGGAATAAGAATAGAAGAAAACAGCAAAATAATAAGGCTAAAAATATAAAGCACAGATATTCAGACTACTTAGTCCATCTATGTTAAAGAGCTAAAAAATTAAAATGTAATAGAAATTTTAAATGCTGCTTACATGTCATTGAAACAGAAGAAAATAAGCTGCAAATAATGATACAACTCCAATATATAGAATATATTGGATATAGAACATACAGAATAATATGAAACAATTTACTATTTGCTATTTGAGGGATGTTTAAAATAAATGACTATAGTACACTATGTGCTAACCAGAGACCAAAAAACAATAAAAGAAAATGTAAGCCAAAATAAATACAGGCAAAATAATACTATTAAGAAATAACCTTATTTTAAAATATTGCTTCCTGATTTTAATGCTTATTTTAGATTTAAGGTTTAATAAAATTATATTCAGTTTCATAAATGCTTGTTTTCATTGGCCTTGAAAAAATTTAGAAAGAAAAATCAAATCTTAGGACTTTTTTTATACTATTGAAAAAACTGATAAATCTTTCCACAACATGGTCCGACTAAGTATAAAAACTACATTGTATCATCTACTTATTTTGTGGGAATTTTGAAAACTCTAAGTTGAAACTCCAAGTGGAAACACAAATATAAAATATATAAGAGAAAAGGAAAGTGTGCTTAAGTTACAAGACCTTTAAGGTGCTCTTAGGGAGCACAGGTCTAGAACAATTCCTGCTCTCTTCATCTCTCTTCATCCCTCTACCCTTTTGACTCCTACCAAAAGTTTCAACTGGGAATGCTGTCTATTGTGGTAGAAATGTGAGAAATATTGTTCAAGTCGTCCCTGGACAACTTTGGGGTAAGACCCTACCACGTTATTTCCAAAACATTTCTTCCATTAAAGCATTTCTTATGAAAATGCAAACAGTATCTGGCAGGAGTAATGCATTCCACTATTAAAACCGTGATGAGCATTTCATTATCAGCTTAGCTTTCTATATTCCTAGTGGGACTTACATCCTTAGAGGATTTATTTGAGGGAATGGGAAGTTAAGATAGGCCTTGGCATGATTCATGTATTATTTAGGATTCTTTAGTAACAAGCAACAGAAACCAAACCTGGCTAATTTAAGTCAAAAGAAAACATAATGATATGAGCAGCTTACATGCCCTAAGGGAGAGGTGAACAACAAGATTGGAAGAAGTGGAACCAGACAACCCCAGAAGGTCTTCCCAATCCCATGTGACCACAGCTGGTTAGATATAAACAACAGTTTCTTCTCTCATTACCTCACTCAAGTGTCAGCGTCCCAGGAGAGCAATTGATTAGTCATACTTAAGTCACTTACCTTACTGTTGACACTACTGGGGAAGGTTAGAGGAAGTATTTGGCAGCAATAGCCAACAAACTTCTCTGGTTTTGGTAGAAGCAAATCAAGCACTTGGATTTCCATCATGTCAATACTGCACACAGCAAAAGATAGCTAATTTGGAAAGAGCAAATCAGAGTGCCATTAGGAAAGGGCAATGGAGTCTCGGCAGCCAAAAAAAAAAAAAAAAAACAAAAATAAAAAGGGGAAAAAAATATCAAATGGGTACAACAGAGACTTTATGGAGGGTTCTCAAGTGAAGCAACCCTGTGTACCAAGGAGTCTATAAAGAAATAACAGCTTCAAATGCATATTCATTCAATACATAGAACATACGTTATTAAAACAACTCATTAGCTACTGTTTGATCAGTGGCAAAAATGACTGAGATTAGAATGTACTTAACCAGAAACCAAAATCTGATAAAAACGGTATGCTAAATAAAGACAACAGCATTAAAAAGAAATTTAATGGATAGTCCAAAAAAAAACAAAATAATAGTGGATAAGAACACAAACTCTGGAGCTAGCCTCTTTTTGTGACCCTAAAGGAGCTACTAAATCTCAAATAATTCATGTAACTTTGCATGCCATAAACTATTTTGATCCCACAGACAAGCCAAAATTCTGGTGGCGTATGTAACATTTACAAATTGCCACATAAACTTGGGGTTCACATGAGATCACTTCTTTATTTTTCCAGTGAATTGCTTAAGCCCACACCTGCCTTTTTAGTAGTAAGTTCAGTACCTCTCTTTGGGCTCCCTATTTCCCCTGAATTCTCCAAGATCCCTGGCTTTATCCACAAACTGAAAAACCCTGATTACATCCTTTTCCTCCCGACAAGAAGTCTTCTCAAAAATTATCCTAAGAAATGATATGCTCAGGTCTCGGTGATTCACCGGTGTAAGGGAAACTCCCCAGCTGATTGTAAGAGAATCACTTTCAACTTCTCTACTGAGTCCACATTTTCTTTGAAATCAGGGTTAAGCACAATTTGCTTACTTTATACTTGCTAAGAAATCCTCATCTGTGGGCCTCCCTGGTGGCACAGTGGTAGAGAGTCTGCCTGCTGATTCAGGGGACACGGGTTCGTGCCCCGGTCCGGGAAGATCCCACATGCTGCGGAGCGGCTGGGCCTGTGAGCCATGGCCGCTGAGCCTGCGTGTCCGGAGCCTGTGCTCCGCAACGGGAGAGGTCACAACAGTGAGAGGCCCGCGTACCACAAAAAAAAAAAAAAAAAAAGAAATCCTCATCTGTGTGTACCCATGCTAAGTAAGTTATATGAATTCCCATTAGCTTCTCAATACTTGTAGAATAGAATCCATGGCCTATAGGGCCCTGTGGGATCTGGCTCATATCATCCTGAATCTTACCTCATACCCATAACCCATTGCCCCAATAACACCAGCCTTTTTCCGCCTTGAATATGCCAAGCTCACATCCTGCTCATTGCCTTGGACTTGGCGCTCCCTTTGATGGCTTTCCCATGACCCTTCAAATGTCTGATCTAACTCTTCACTTCTTAATTTCAGTATCACCACCTCAGAGAGTCTTTCCTTAAATTCCCTATCTTCATTCTCTAATTGCATCACTTGATTCATTTCTTCTGTAACACTATTAAAATATACTTTTTTGCTTCTTTATTGTTTGCCACCTCCCACTAAGAAGGGTCCTTCTCTGTCTTATTCATTGCTCTTTCCAGCTCCTAGAAAAGTTCCTGAAACATAGTAGGCACTCAATAAATATTTTTAAATAAAATGAGCTAATCTATACAAAGCATAACTTTTTAATATCTGTTTTTTTATATCTGTGCTTTGAGAATCAAATTAGAAAAGAGCCTAGGACAGCGCTCTGATACAGTACTATTACAAATATATAATTATAGTTGTACATAAAATATTAGAAGTAGAGAATTAATAAGTTCTTAAGCAGTTACCGACCAGGCTGTGAGCTCCTCAAGGGCAGGAATTATATTATTATATAATTAAATATAATTATTTAATTATAAATAAAAAAATACACCTATTATCACTGTGTATTCCATGCTTGGCATAGTGTCTGCCATGTAAATAAATATTTGTTGAATGAATAGATGAATCCATGAGTGAGCACAGCATCTATCTACTTCCAGAAAGACTTGCATCTAGAAGGAATAAATTTAGCTGTAGTCCTTCAAAAGAAATTATACCGATCTTATTGCTATGTTCATTTATTCATTCATAAGAATTGTTAAGTATCTACTATGTGCCAGACACTGTGCAAGATGTGGAGGATACAATAATAAAACAAGTAAACCAACCAATCAACAAAAAGTAATGTTCCTGCCTTCATGGATCTCATTGCATGGTGAGAGAGACATTAAGCAAGTAATCACAAAAATAAATTTATAAAGTTTCAACTGAGATAAATGCTAGAAATGGATTTGAATTACTTTGGAAATTATTATCGATAACTATTTTAAAAGATGTTATAAAGTTTCTCAGACAGAACATATATTTTGGTTAGTAAAGAAAATAACTTTTTGAAGAGAGAGCTAGATACAAGAATATATGAAATAAATTAATATTTTTGGCTAATCCACATAGGTTTACTAAATTAAATTAACTACAGAACGATTCACATGTTCAAATATTTGTTTTCAGGGGAAATTTCCTCTTACTCTCCTCATCCTTAAGTTTGTCAGTTGCCTTTAAAGTCATCTATATCTGAAATGTCTCTTCGAGCTGTCAAAATGAGTATTTCCTCCTCTTGATGTGTTTTGGCTTAAATTCCTCCTAATTTGATATTAAGACCATGACTTCCACTCTCTGTTTGCATTTGCCTTTATTCACAGCCTTATATTCAACCATTAAATATATTTGTTTTAGGTGAACTTGTTGCATATAGCATAAAGGCATAAAAAGTGATTTCTTTCTGGGAAAAAAAAAAACTTCTGGAATTAAGCCCGTATAAATGTATTGATATGACATATTTCGGTTCTCATTTCTATCCCAGATTATTTTCTAATTAAAAGTTTGTGTCCAAAGCCAAGATGGAGTTAGACATGCAAGAGATCACTAAGAATAATGCCTGTGAAACTAAAGGCGAGAGGAAGCAGAAGGAGGATGGAAAAGCATTTGGACCCTGGTATGGGTGGGAAACTTGAGAAAAGAGAGGAGAAAGCAAGGACAGCTGGGTAGCAAGAGCCTCAGACTAGTGCAGCTCTGAAAACATTATGGCCAGTCTGGAGCAAGAGCTCTAGAGCAAAGACTGCGCATTGAGGGGTCTCTCCTGGGGCAGAATGTCCAGGCTCTGCTACCCATGTCATAACAAGCCACTGGCTGGAGTTGCAGAGAGAACATGTCAGCTCCAGTGCTGCAGCACATTCTGAAGACGCTACAGCTGGAGGCTGTAGGCTAACAGCACGCCATATGGCAGGGGCATTTTTTTTTTTTTTTTTTTTTTCTTTTTTGCGGTACGCGGGCCTCTCACTGTTGTGTCCTCTCCCGTTGCGGAGCACATGCTCCGGATGCGCAGGCTCAGCGACCATGGCTCACAAGCCCAGCCGCTCCGCAGCATGTGGGATCTTCCCGGACCAGGGCACGATCCTGTGTCCCCTGCATCAGCAGGCGGACGCTGAACCACTGTGCCACCAGGAAAGCCCCGCAGGGTCATTTTTGAAGGAATATCTGAGTGAAAGAGCTCCATGGCTACCACAGACGCTTTATAATACTTTACTCAAGTATAATCTACCTACAGTGAAATGTACAGATCTTAAGTGTACACAGTCTAACAAGTTTGAACAAATTTATAAATCCATTTACCCCATCCCAAACAAGACGTAGAATATTTCCTTCACACAAAAATTTCCCCTCCGGCCCTTAGATCCAACCCCCCTTGCTTCTGCCCCCACCGTACACACATACACACTGAAGCAACAACTGTTCTGATTTTTATTACCACAGTTTATTTTGCCTTCTTTGAATTTCATATAAATGGAATGACAGCACATGTCCTCTTTTTGTTCCTGGCTTCCCTCATGCAATACAATATTTTTGATATTCATCATGCCGTTGCGTGTATCTAAAATTTTTTCTTTTATTGTCTGAATACACCACCATCTCTTTATCCATTTTCCTTTTGTAAGACGTTTGGGTGGTTTCCAGTTGCTGAAATAAATAAAGTCACTGTGAACATTTTTGTACAACATCTTGTACATTTTTTGTGGATGTATTTTTCATTAATCTTTGATAAATAAATACTTAGGAATAGGATTGCTGAGTCATATGGTAGGGTATGTTTAAATATATGAAAAACTGCTGAATAATAGTTTTCCAAGTCATTTGTACCATTTTTCACACAAACAGTTGGCTGTGTTTTGATTGTTACTTAATTAGATATACATACCAATTTGGGGTGAACTGACATCTTAACAATATTGTCTTCCAGTCAATGAACAGCATATCTGTCTCAATTTTCTTAGGTTTTTTTTTTTCCTTCTCCCAGAAATGTTTTAGTGTTAATGGTATAGAGGACATGTAAGCCTTTGTTAAGTATGTTCCTAAATATTTCATGTTTTTATGCTATTGTAAATAGTATTGTTTTTAAAATACCATTGTTCAATTATTCATCCCTATTATATAGAAATAAAGTTGACTTTTGTACATTGACTTTGTAGTTTGTGAACTGGCTAAAATAATTTATTAGTTCCAGCTGTTTGTTCTTCTTGTAGATTCCTTTGTATTTTCTACGTATAAAATCATACTGTCTTCCAAAGACAAAAATTTAATTTTTCCTTTCCGAACTTTATGCATTTAATCTCTTTTCCTTGTTTTACTCTAGTGGCTAGAACCTCTAACAGAATTGATGAGTGCTGACATCATTGCCTGTTTTCTGATCTTAAGAGAAACTGTTCTGTATTTCACTAGTTTACTTTTCATTATGGATCACATTTTCTTGCTTCACTGAATGTTTTATTGTTTTAAATTTCATTGCCAACATTAAGCATAAAGGATCAGTATTATTTTAATTATTTCCCAAACAGTACAAGTGTCTTCCTAATTTGGCTGTTGGAAAGGAAGGCTATTTATTCTGATTCTCTCTAGGAGTTGAGTTGCTTTGCAGCTGGCCCAGTTTTAGTTAGGGTGGGTTTACCTACCCTCAGATATGGAAGCTAACATGGTTCTCTGCTAACTATGAAGAACTCATCTCACCCCAGTACTCAGTCCATCATGCCTTCCTTGCATCCAAGACTATTCTATAATTCCATAGAAAAGTATAATTTTTATTTTGTCCCAGATTTTCTTGTTTCCACAAACACAAAGGTCTTTTATATCCTTTTACATCCTAACCATTAATATTTTGTGATTTCTTGTGTGTGTGTTTAAATCTTCAAATATTTAGGAGAGTTCAATTTCGTTCTCCTTACCTTTTTCGTCCCTTGTATTCTTCTCATTGTCTACTGCTTTTTGTGCTGGCTTCAATTTCATCTTCATTTCTCTGATGGTTTTGTTTGTCTTCTGCACCTTTCTTGAAATCTGCTGTCTCAGGTTTCCTCTCCTCCCTCCTTTATCTTGTGTTATATTTCCTACGTTCTTTTCTTTCTTCTTCCATTTCTTTTTTGTCTTCTTTCACAGAAGTGATTGCTTTACCAAAAAATAAAATAAAAGCGTGTCACAATTTTTATCTTCATGGTCACCCTTTTGCAGGCTGTTGGTAAATTTTGATGCTCTTTTCCACAACTTTTTTTTCCCACGTTTATCTTTGTGTTGAGACTGTGCCAGTTTCCTTTGCTACTCATTGTTGAATGACTTGAATTTTCCTGGGCCAGCTATTTGCAGGAGGTTCTTGGTTAGGCGGGAGAGGCCAGGATAATCTTCCATGATTTATAACTCAAAGATGCTCTCTTCTGTTTCCTACAAATACAACATCATTATTTGAGATGATTCATTTGGCCTCAAACCACGTTTGGCAGTGTTTTTGCCACCAGCCTTACCTACCAAATTTTTCTCTTCAGGGTAGACCTGTCATATTTAGGAAAAGCCTTTCTTGCTTCTTCTGAAATCTGCTGTTACTGAACCCTCTTGCCACTTTTTTTCCCACGTCCTACCATGCAACCTTTTCCAGGTTTCAGCTGTTCTTGGCAGTTCTTACATGCACTTAAAATTTGCTTATCATATTGTTTGCTGGTTTAAAAAAAAAAATGCTGTTTTCCTTATTGCTCTTATATGATTTCCATTCAGGAAAAGGGGTAAAAGCCCACTTGCACAACCACATTCAAATCACAAGTCACCTGAAGGTGTTTAGACTAGAGACCTAAGTTTAAGACTTATAAGACTTATTGTCTCTTGGATGACATTAAACTCAATTACAAAAACAGTAACCAAGGATTTAAACGTTAAGTTCTCTAATTTGTCTTATTAAACACATGTGGAATATTTCCTAATAGCTCCTATTAGGAGAAATTCTATTCCACTGCAATTACTAGAGCAATTAAGCTGATTGCCAAAATACTTTACTTGATTTGTCACCTAGAAAGTGACTGTATGATAAAAATAAGCATTCTAACACTCCAGAAATAGGCAGAGAAAATTCTAAGATAGCGCCCCAGTTTTCCTTAGAGCATTAAAACGTGGAGAAGAATACCTAGCAGAGTTAGATGAGCAAGGAGGGGGTTATAAGTACAAGGATATATTTCACTGTGAAATTAGAGTAGGCATTGAAGTTGAAGGCTGGCTCCTAGTGAGTTTTCTTCTGGGAACACTAAGAAACCATTAGTACAAAGGTCACAGAAGTATTTTATGAAGCCAACTACTTATGACTTTTTGTGGCTATGGAACTGATCAAGTCAGTTGTCAAATGCAGACTGAGAGCATGGGGGCATGAACAAAAAAGAAAGAAAAGTAAAGGAGAAACACACAAGGAAATAAATATGAGTAGCCATATTTATTATGCATGTATTTTCTAACTTTTTTGTTTTTAATATAGCCTTAAAAATGCAGAATGCATAATGATCATACTATCCTCCACTCTATCTGGCTCTATATAATGTAGTATTCTCCAGCCCCTTCCCTCACATGTAGAAAATGATATTTGTATCACACAAATGTAGGCTGGAAAGAATTTAGGGGTATGAGTTAGTGAAAAAAAAATATTGCTTTTATATAATTATGATAAGAAAAATAAAATAGACCTACTATGGAAGATATTAAATATTGAATACATATGAAGTTTCAAAATAAAGTATTTTCAAAATTTTAATAAGAAATTTGAGCTTGCTTCTCTGACCATAATGTTTTAATCATGGATTTTGTGTGTGAAATAGCAACATCTGCACACCTCCTGGTCAAAACTTATCATTAAGAGAATAAGTGTTTGTGACAATGCCTAGAAAATAGTAAATACTATATATACATAACTGCATAAAATTTTGTGGGAAAAATTTTAAATCTTTTTTTTTACAATCAAAGTTTACAACACTTGAAGTTATGTTTGAAGAAGCTAACTCTTCCTATTCTTCTTGAAATATTCAATGTTAAAATTTTTCATGACAATGGAAATGACACTTGTATTGAATCAAATGCCTGTTATCAAGCATATAGAACTAATCACAAAACTCTAACCTGTAGAGAACACATTGTTAGAGCAGTCATCCTGCACCAAGTTTGGATGTTATAACTGTTTTCATTCTTTTAGTATTATAGATATTATACCATACCATTCCAATTTATCAAAGATTACAATTAATCAATGTTTATCCTTTTTTACAGCTAATACCACCTTAGATCATTAAGCCTTTAGTTCCCTCCCAGGCGCTATGTTTTAATTTATCATCCTTATTTAACCCACAAGATATTGTGGATATTATCAATTTATCAAGGCAATGTTTGTTTATATTTAACCACATATTTACCACTTTTCCTGTTCATCATTCATTCCTTCACCTTAGGCTTTTGACTTGAGATCCTCTACCTTCTGCCTGAAGCTTGTTTTTGTTCTAATTTCCTCTGGTGAGAGTCAGTACTTAGTTGTAAACTTTCTCAGTTATTTCATTATATTCCATTGTTGCTCTGGAGAGTAAGCTATCACACACTCTGAGAATAATCTTTACCCAGCTGCTTTTAAGATTTTTCTTTTTATTACTGATGTGCTACATATTCACTATGATGTATCTCAATCTGGCTTTATTTTTATTTACACTACTGGGGATTCATTGGACTTCTGAAATCTGTATTTTAGTGTCTTATTAGTTCCAGATAACTCTCAGCCACTATCTGTTCAACTATTGCCTTTACCTTATTCTTTCTCCTTTCCTTCAGATTCCAATTAAATGTATTTTGAATTTTCTCACTCTATCCTCCATGTCTCATCTCCATAATTTTTTAAAATCTCATTGCTCCTTTCTGGATTTTTTTGGGCCCAACTTACTAATTTGCTTTCAATTTTGTGTAATGTTATTAAACTCATGAGTTTTAAGTTTTGATTACTACATTTTCACTTCTAGAAAGTCTGTTGGTTCTTTTTCAAATATACCAGATTGTGTTGTAGCTTCTTGTTCCCTGCAGATTTTCAAGGTCATCTCTTACTTCTTTAAAAATAGTTAACATGAAGTCCATGTCTATTATTCTGAAGTCCTGCAGGTCTATTTACATTGTCTTTTGTTTTTGCTGACACTTATTCATGATGCCTTGCTTTTTTTTTTTTCTGTGCTGCCTACTGTCTTTGAACATGTATGGGAAACCTGGGATGAAGGCAACTTCCTCAAGAGAACATTTGTGTTGGCTCTGTGACATGACTGGAGTCACTACCACTTAATTTCAAACCAAGTTCATGGCTTAAGAGTCTCTGGATTCTGTAAGAAAAAGCATCTGAGTTTCAGCTCTGGCTCCATGTTTCACCCTTCTCAAGGTTCTTAATTGTACTCTATCTCTGTGTCCTCATCTATAAAAGTAATGGTACTTATCCCACAGGTAAGTGCTTATTGGTAAGATGTAAAATGCTAAGCACATAGTGCCCAATGATTAACAGCCATCATCATTTTGTCACTTAGTGAGTCTTCCCCCAGGTTGCCTTCATGTCATAAAGTACTAGAAATACACAGGTAAATTCAGAGATGGGCAGAAATTAAATAATCACTAGTTAAGCAAAGTGAACTGAGGCATTTTGCATTAGGAATCAGCAGAGCAAATTAGTTATCACCATGGGCCTTGAAAACAAAAAGAGCTAGGGTAAACTCTCTTTGCAACCTACGGTAAGCACTACTTAACCTCTTCAAGCCCTAGAATCTTCATTTGTAACATGAGAATGGTTATATTCCCTGACAGCTTGTTCTGAGTTGTTAAGTGAAATTCTACAATGCATTTTAAATTTAAATCAAAAGTAGGCATTTTACAGCTAGTGATGACAAAGATGAAACCATTAAAATTATTTTGGTGATTCATGTAAAAGTGGAAAGGCATTATAATGAGTTCCAATTCTAATACTCTAAACTTTCTGTGAGGGTAAAAGGCTATTTTAGAACTTTCCTGAGATACATATATTTACCACGTAACTTTACTAAGGTGTGTTTGTGGTATTCATTCAGCATTTTTAAGCCTACTACATGTCAGGCACTGATGGGTACCCGAGGGATAAAGAAGAATGCTCTTAAATAGTTAGTAGTAGATGAGCCAGATATTCAATCAAATAAGTATAACATGATATGAATGGTATGAGTGTTATGAGAACACAGATTTCACAGACAAGACATTTATTTAACCTAAACAGAGAGGACTTTCTGCCATGGGGAATGGGAGGTTGAGGTACAAAACATGGGAAAACTTGCTATATTTGGCAAGGAGCAAACAGAACTTAACCAAAAGGTATGTTTTACAGAGTAAGAGGCAGATGACATTTGAAAGATAATCTGAAACCATGCTGTACATGTCTACATGTGCTGTGTTTAGGAATCTGGACTTTCATTCCATAGGTACTGGGAAACCCCTGAAATGTTATATGATCTCAACACAATGACAGGATCAGATTTCTACTTTTTTTTTGGCGGGGTGGGGGGGGGCTGCATTGGGTCTTCATTGCTGTGCACGGGTTTCTCTAGTTGTGGCGAGCAGGGGCCACTCTTTGTTGCGGTGCGTGGGCTTCTCATTGCGGTGGCTTCTGCTGTCGCAGAGCACAGGATCTAGGCGGCAGGGCTTCAGTAGTTGTGGCACGTGGGCTCAGTAGTTGTGGCTCGCGGGCTTAGTTGCTCCGTGGCACGTGAGATCTTCCCGGACCAGGGCTCGAACCCATGTCCCCTGCACTGGCAGGGGGGGGGTTCACCCCCGGCGCGCCCCGGGAGAGCCC
>NW_006789285.1:142020-174239 GCF_000442215.2 Lipotes vexillifer
CAACCAAGGTCCGGAAAGTGCCCAGACACTTCATGATCTCCGGGGCCTACCAGGGCAAGCTGCGGCGGCGGCCGAGAGAGTTCCCCACGGCCTACGACCTCCTGGGTGCTCTCCAGCCAGGCCAGCCACTCCGGGTAGTGGCCACAAAGGACTGTGAAGGAGACGGGTTGGAGAACCCCGGGTTCATGTCCCTGGCCATGGGGGACAGGCTGGGGGGGGGGGGGGGGGGGGCAGCGGTAACTGACATGAGTATATATACAAAGACAGACCAGTTAAGAGTGAAGAATGGGGGCGGGCAGTTAGAAAATTACCACAACAATCAAAACGAGAGAGAATATGTACATTAAAAACACAATCGTCAAATGCTTCACTTTGAAATTAAAGTTTTCTCTTTCAATGCCTTGGAAGAATGTTCTTTGAATTCAGAATAACTGCTTCCCGGTTCTTCTATTGGTTCCTAAATGTGAAAAGTGCATTGCTATTATTTATATACCATAAAATCTATTAGATTTCCCTTAAGATATTTTATGGAAAAATTAGTTTCCTTTTGAAAATCATATGCAAAAAAAAAAAAAAAAAAAAAAACCCACCAAATTTTATTATAACCTAAAGAAAATATAAAGGTTATTTTTAGAAATTAGTTTCCTTTTGAAAATCATATGCAAAAAAAAAAAAAAAAAAACAACCCACCACATTTTATTATAACCTAAAGAAACTATAAAGGTTATTTGTAGAAAGAGTCTTCATCTTCCCTTTCCAGAAAAGAACACTAGCCCTTTATGACCAGGGGTGGGGATGGGAACAATAATCGGCTAAGATTAACACCCTACTGTAGTGAAAGCTTCAGAATCCTGACATAACCAGTCTAAGAAAATGCCAGTAAGGCTTATCAGAAAAGGGTGACTTGGAATCAAAGCATAAAGACCTAAGTCCCTAACCCTCTCCTCTCTCCACCCATCCTGCTGCTCAAATACCCTCAGCTAAGGAGCGAGTGACCAGCTCCTTGTTCTCCTCCCTTTAAAAACCACCAAATAGCTCTTGTTTCAACTCCATGATTAAATTTCCTCTTTGTAACAGAAAATATTGGTAGTTGAGTTGGGTATTTAGGAAGGAAACTGATACAGAAAAGACAATTTAATGTTTCTTATATTTTGCCACATTTTCCAATGTCCAAATATAAAGAATTTCAGGGGTATTGTGACTTCTCTCCATGAGTAAAATTTTCCTTTAATAAGACAGGCCTGTGTACACAGGCAGAGTAAATTAGCTCCTGCCTCCCAGTTGCTGAGAAAACGAATTGCTTAAGAAGATTAGAGTCATTTTCTTTACTTAAAGGTATTCCTGACAACCCACACTGAAATTACACAAGATTAACTCTGCTAACACCATTCCCCATTCTTTAAACTATAGCTTTCGAGAAAGGAGCATTTAGACTGAATACTTCAAAGCATATTTTAAGAGATCTCAAAATGCGTGGAGATGCTAATATAGGTATCATTTAAAGATTCAGAATGAGGTGCTGAGAGGTCAAGAAACCTATTATTCGTCATAAAGTGAGCCATAAGTGAAATGCAAAGAAGCTGTTTGTTTTTCCCTTTGCCATCTAGTGGTCTGTATACTCTTTTTCCAGATGGCATTTCAAATAAAATGATATGTTCAAGGATATAACACTTAATCCCTCAAAGTCAGGGACATTATCTGTTTGTCTTTCCCCACAGCATCTTACAGAGTGCCTTTAACTTAGGGGCACTCAAATGTTTGTGGATTATTATGTCATATATTTGGCATTGCTTTGTGGCCTATCAGAAATATGTAAAGCAGAAGGGCTTAGGAAAAAAAAGATTAAAACAGTACCATAAGACATCAAGCTATCTGTAAGAATCGTTCTGACTCTGAAAGCAAAATCCATAGCACAGGTACTAAACTTTATTTATATTAACCACCATTAGTACTGTTAAAAAGTACAAAGCAGAAATTTCTCTCTCTGGCAATACGCTGGCATGACCCACCAGAATCATTCTGAAAAAAATGCAATCATAATCCATCACTTCCCTTACCTTACCCTCTCTGAAGCTTCAGTATCCTTTAATTAATTGCAAAATTAATATACAAATGTATTCTTATTTAAATACCCAAACATTTCAGAAGTAAATAAAGAAAAAAATGAAAAGTCCTATTTCTCTTACTCCCTATGTCTCCTCCCTCCAACCTCTTCTCCTATCCTGACATTAACACAAGAAAATTCTGCACTGTTATATGCAGCTTCATTTCTTCTTGGTCTCTTAAGGGTAGTTCCCAGGTGGAAAATATTGAGGCACACTGACCTAGATAGTTCTTAAAGATCTAAATTTGAATGAACTGCTGAATTCCCAGATTTAGAAATACGTAGTTCTTTCCACTTACAAAAAAATAAATAAAAGTGTGCTGAACTGTAATTACTTTATGCTAAGACAGAGTCAGATCAGATCTCAAGGGAAATTCATCAACCATTCAACTGTAAAACTTTCATCAGAGAGCACAGTAATGTAATAGTAACTATAATAACACAAGCTGACACTTATCGAGAATTTACTAGGTGCTGGGCACTGTTCTTGGTGTTTCATAAGATTTTCTAAATGAAAATCCCTATCAGTGAAATTTTAAGATATGGCATGTGATCATTAGTACTTGTGTTCATCAAATGTATCTTGCATTTGTGTATTTTTCATTATTTTGTTTGATGCAGTACAGTCCTGGACTGAAAAATGATTACTAACATTACTTCACACCTGAGATCACAACAGAGAAATTCAGTAGGTTACTAAAGGGACACCCTACTGCAGTGGTAGAGGCACTCTCTGAGTTCAGGTACTCTCACCATTTCCCAAACTTCAATCATTCATGTACTGCTGTCATAATTACTGCTATATCTATACTAGTAGTTCCTTATTACCTTTACACTGAGTTCCTCATTTTAAAATTTATTTTTGAAAGAAACATCACATAAGTTGAAAACCAAGATTATTTGCCATAAAAAAAAGTAACTAGAAAAATAAACTCAATAAAACAAAGCAGTATTATGAAATTCTAGTTAGATATTGTTGCTTGCTGGTATTCCTGAGCCTCAGGCCTGCACAATCTCTGTTAAAAAGGTAAATCCAGCAAGCGATATATGTAAACTCATTTCAGCCAGCTTTCTCCTTGTCTTAAACAGATTAAAAGAGTATCGGGGCGGGGTGGGGGGGGGGCAGGGAAAAACAATCCTCTCACTGAACTTTTTCAGTGATATTTAATATTGTACCAGGTATCATCTAAAGTAACCCTCTATGACCTATAATGATGTTGCCCATCATTGAGATACAAGTCCCAAAATGTCCTGGAAAATACCCCAAAATGGTTTGGAAATTTCCTAAACGATCTCCTTTACTTTTATTTTGGTTTCAAAACCTCAACAGGAATCTCGTTTCTCTCAAGACCTGCTCCAATATGCCTATTAATCGATATCAAGAAATAAGTTGGTAGGAATAGAAATTATTAACCAAAAAATTTGTTTTCAGAAGGCAATTAGGTAGATGAAAGCAGTACTGCTCTAGGAAGCATAATCAAGTTCCCAAATAGCATCTTGTTTCACCTTGAATAGGTCAGTAAACCACTCAAATATTTTCTCATTTGCAAAAACAGGGAAAACACTACCCACCTACTGGGTGGGTACGTGGATTACAATGAGAGGAGTGGCACAACACTCAGAAAAAATGTTACTTGGATCAAAGTTGCATATGACTTCCATTTATTACAACTTACAAAAATCCAAGTGTTTTTATCTTAATAAAAAGACCTCCATTTGTTTTACCTTAGTAATCCTGAGGCACTATTGCTCAGTTTCAAATGCAACAGTTGAAAATTAAAGCTAATCCAAAGATTCTTCTTCTGAAAGCCTGAAATGCTCCAGAAAAACTGCAAAAACTTAGGTGACTGCTCATCATTTGGTCCAAAGTCTATTCAAGTCCTTACTGAAAAAAAAAAAAAAATTAACGTGGCAAATATTATTAGTATATAAAATAATTTTTCACATGAACAGTATCTGAATACATTTTATGGTGACCTGAAATAACTTTAGTGATCCTTTCTTTACACAGGGCCAAAGTACTAAATAAATAAATTAGCAAGATACCTAAAATTATAGTGCCATCTACAGGCAAAGAAAATACTATCAGTGATGGCACATTTTTAATGATTTCATATTTTCTAATTGCTGCCCAATGATTAATGTTAAAACATCATTTCTAAATAGTTTTACTATTTAATATAGCATCATTTCATTTTCGATAAATATTAAGGCAGTAAAGGTAATTTTAAAAGTCCATGGTACCACAATCTGAAAGTTTTGTGTCCTGAATTTGTTTATTATTAAAATATATAAAGACAGAAGAGGAACTTTCTAGTATTAAAAAAATTCCAAACATTCTACGATCGTAACAGAATGGCATTTTCATTTTTTTCTGTTCCCTTCCAAATTTGCATTTGTGGACATTTATTTAACAATCACTAAATGCTAGGCACTTTTCTAAGCTGCTTTACATATATTAACTCAGCAAATCATCACAATAATCCTAAGAGGTAGGGTTTTTACCATCCCTGTTTTATAGATGTTGAAACTGAAACACACAAAGCTTAAACAACTTGTCCAAGGCCACACTGCTCTAAGTGGCAGAGGCAAGCTTCAAACTAGGGGAGTCTGTCCCCAGTATCTAAGCTTTTAATCACTATGCTAAAGTGCCTCTCCTGTGTAAAAGCTGCATGCAGTGTATATACTGCATTTGTGTTTTATATATATGGTTAAATATATATATATATATATATATATATACATGGTTTTGTGGGGCAACATTTTCTCACATACCTAAAACCTTCATCATCAACTTTAATAACTAAATGTTTTGCCAGCAAGTTGTTACATCTCATTTTACTTTTAGTTAGCTAATGCTGGACTTCCAAACTGTTTCTAATTTCTTTCTGTATATATAGGAATGCTGCACTAAGCAAATTTTGCATCGCATAGTTTTTTTCCTTCTTTGGAATTTTATTTCCTTATGCTAATATACCCAAAATGGTTTGACTGACTTAAGTATATAAAAGTGTCACATTACTAATATATAATACTCTTGACAGCCTTTTAAGTCATTGTGTAATGCTACCAGCAATAAAAGAATGCTCAGATTTTCCCAATCAGTATATCCCATTTCCCCCCAAATGTACCTGATGTAATAGTGGATAAGGACAGTTTGTGATGCAGGATAGTTAAACCAACAAATAAAGAATTTTCAAAACGGGTAAAATGTTTTTCTTCCTCCAGCAATGTAAAAAGGTGGAGATAATTCTATTGTTTGCTGCTTATGAGATTGGTGCTATCTTGATTCCTTAAATGAGCCTCAGAAACAATCAACAACACTCAGTCACTAGTAAGTGTCAGAGCTGGAGTCTGAGCACAGATGAGTCTGACTCTAAAAATTTATGTTTTAGATGACAGAACAGAAATAACAAAAAAGTGGAGGGTCAATATATGTCAAGATAAAGAAACTGTAGGAAAAATTTTATTTCAATATTCATCAAAGATTATTTACCTCATAAAGGGTAGCTATCATAAATAGAGGGATTATATTTTCCTGATGTACTGTTCTGATCAATAATTTCAAAAACAGGAGAGAATGGCAATAATTAACAAAATGCTTCATCTATCTTTCCAACCCTGTTTTCATTACAACCTAGTTTCATCTACATTCTAAGCAAGGAGCTTGAAGATATAAACATTACTCCAAAAATGTTTTTCTTTAATGTTATCTTTTTTAATGTCATCCTGTAGTATTACAGGCTCCTAACAGTCCAGAAAGACTAACTTTTATAGCACAGTCTAAAGGTCACCGAGATATTAGATAATAGAAAGAACAAAGGCTTTGGAGTCTTCAACTCAGATGCTGCCACTTACTAGCTATACGTCCTCTGGAATGTTAGTATCAAATTCCTACTTCATCAGGATGTTGTGTAATTAAAGGAGATAACAATTATAATGCTCCTAGCACATGGTAGATGCTCAAGAAACTTTAGCTCCCTTTCCTTTAAAAAGTGGCACATACACGATTATATTAAGGGGATCAGTTTTAAAAGTCATGCTTCATTATTTCCCTCAGACAAACGGTAGCATAACACGAAGCATCAAGATCGAAAGAGATCAAAAGAGATAAAGTTGCTTCATCGATGTGGGAATCTTCCTTCATGACATCAATATCATGGTCTTCTATTAGTTGGTATGAGAGATTACAGGGATGTTTCAAAATCTTTCTATAGCATCCTGGAACATTCAGTTTCAGAGTAGGTATTTTAAATCTACATGTCTGTAGTCCATCTCTGCTGAGTACTTCCTGGTACCACTTCCCTAGTTTGTTCTTTGGGTACTGAATATTGTATCCAAGCACTGGAAGAACCACCTGTGCAATGGAAGGGAAAAAAAGAACATACGTGAAACAGCCTTCGGAAAAATATTTGATCATATTTTAAATTTACTTTTATGACTGGAACCTGGATCTGTAAAAACAGACTCAGGATATCAACATTACAATCAGCCTAAAACATGCTATTGAGTATTACACTACCTTGATTCTTTTCAATGCTGCTCAGAAAAGAGAAGAGCCAACTAAAATCAAGAAGGACTCTTAAGGGACATCCCTGGTGGTCCAGTGGTTAAGAATCTGCCTTCCAATGTAGGAGACACAGGTTCGATCCCCGGTCGGGGAATTAAGATCCCACATGCCTCAGAGCAACTATGCCCACGCCACAACTACCAAGCTTGCATGCCTCAACAAGAGAGCCCGCATGCCACAAACTACAAAGCCCATGCACTCTGGAACCCTCATGCCACAACTAGAGAAGCCCATACACCACGACAAAGACCCAGCTCAGCCAAAAATAAATAAATAAATAATGATAATAACTAACTAAATAAATAAATATTGTGCTTGCGTGGTATATCTAAAAAAAAAAAAAGGACTCAATTACCAAGGCAACCAACTCAAGTCAGATATTATTAGACAAACTGCTGTTAATGTAGAAGAGATGAAACAAGAAGTTGAGGTACGCTTAATTAGCCAACAGACTTCATCTTTGTGCAGTTATACAATCCTAAAAGCATATTCTTTCCGGAACACAAAGAATAACCGTTACTACTCAATCACGTAACTGGTATTTTGGCTGATAATTTTACATTTCTCTTACTTATTTAAAAACATGGGGCTTCTCTGGTGGCACAGTGGTTAAGAATCCGCCTGCCAATGCAGGGGACATGGGTTCGAGCCCTGGTCCGGGAAGATCCCACATGCCGTGGAGCAACTAAGCCCATGAGCCACAACTACTGAGCCTGCGCTCTACAGCCCGCAAACCACAACTACCAAGCCATGTGCCACAACTGTTGAAGCTCACGCACCTAGAGCCCATGCTCCGCAACAAGAGAAGCCACTGCAATGAGAAGCCCGTGCACCCCAACGAAGAGTAGACCCCGCTCGCCACAACTAGAGAAAAGCCCACGCACAGCAACGAAGACCCAACGCAGCCAAAAGGTAGTCAGAAAAAGGAACAAGGTAAAAACCTCAAATACACACAACATGACTGAATTTCATATTCGTTATGCTCACTGAAAGAAGCCAGACACAAAAGGCCATAAACTATATGATTCCATTTCTATGATACTCTTTCAAAGGCAAAACCATAGAACAGAAAAGAGCTGAGTCAGGGCTGGGGCAGGGGTGGGGGGTGACTACAAAGGGGCACAGGAAGCTTGGGGGAGACATGAAACTGTTCTTTATCTTGATTTTTGTGGTGGTCATATGACTGTATACGTATATCAAAACTTGCAGAACTGTAAACTGAGAAGAGTGAATTTTATTGTATATAACTTATAACTGAATTAAAAGTGGTTAAAAAAAGGAGCAAGGAAGGGAACTGGTTAATATATATTGTGGGCACAATGTGTACATTTAGATCTAAATTATACTAATTTTTAAGCAAGTTTACCTGATGTATTGCATAGGTATTAGCTGATTCCTCTTCTTCAGTTACTAGATGAACCTATTTTTTAAAAACATGATGAAAATACAGATGATTTTCAAATGTTCCAAATTCCCTCAATTTTCCCTAACTCTGTTATGTACAGTTTGACTCCTTAGCTGAATATACACATACCCAAACAAGATCTTTTCACAATTTCTTTCCAGAGGAGTAGACTCCTTAAAAATTAGAATGATTCTTCCTGCTTTAAGCCCTGATAACTCCGTGGAAATACACAGAGAATGTGGGGCAGCTAACACTCTGAAGCAACACATTCACCTCAGTTACCAATGATCTTTTTCTAAACTGCAAAGTTGTTTTTTCTTACTATGCTGAATCAAGAATCTGCCTCTGTGAGACCACCCAACCTCTGTCCCTAACAAATGTCATAATAATCTATGAGAAGTAGAGCTTCTCAAAATGCGTTTCATAGACTAGTAATACAGGTGTCACACATACGAGGCAAAAAAAAAAGAGGTGAGTGATAAGCTACATTTGAGACATGTTGCTCTAGGACAGAGAATAATTCCGATTTCTCAGGCACATGAAAGCTCAAGTATAAAGGCAGCTGTCATCATTCCATGAGGATTACAACAGCGTCATTTTCTTAAAGCATTCATCATATAATACGATGTCTAGATCTTCTCTAAACCTGCTTGCTTTCCCAATTCTCCCTACTCTTATCAATAATGTCTCTCCTTTTTTGTTTTTTCATTTTGGGTTTATTTGTTTGTTTACATGTAAATAACCCATTTTAACTGCTGCACTCAGAAATGGACATAACACTCCAGATGTGATCTGACCAAATACATGGGGCTATGATCTCTCTTGCATCATCACTTCCAGCTTTTTGTCTTTCACAAATTCATAAGCATACCTACAATGCTGCAATTTAAGCAATTTATGAAAATACTGAACAAACATGGTCAAGTACAGAGTACCACGTTTTGTCTTTAGAGAACTCCCTCCAGGTTGATATCAATCGATAAATTAACGAACATGATTTTGCTGTATGGCTGCTCTGCAAAGATGAATTCACCATTCTCACTGTCTAACTCACATTTCTCCATCTTGTTCACAAAAAAACTATATGAGAATCTGCCAAGTCACTTGAAATTAAGATATATCGGTAGTCCTAGTAATTCTATCAAAAAGGGACTCACTTTCTTACAATTTTTAATGTAGATACACAACATAACATGTTCTATACACCATTTATTAGAAATATTAGTTTGTCTTTTTCCTTTTCATATTTTATGTCTTTTTTTGGTTTTATTTTGGTTTTTTTCTTTAACTTTTTATTTTATATTGGAGTAGAGTTGATTAACAATGCTGTGTTAGTTTCAGGTGTACAGCAAAGTGATTCAGTTAAACATATTTTATGTCTTGAGACTCCAGTTCCTGCCTTTTCTTTTCTCAGTGCTAACTAATAAAGTATAAATGATTGATCTTAAAAATATAGACACTTTTTGCTGCTAATAAAAGGACACTCTGCAAAATGTAAAGGAGAAAATATTCTCTTTTCTACTACATCTCCTGAAAGAAAAGCAGATTCAATCCTGATCACAAAACTATCCGTGCAAATGTTACATGGAACAAAGAAGTCTTATAAGACACATGCATTTCAGAGATTATTGTTATAGTTTGTCAAAGTAACCTTTAATTTCTGAAAATCTGAATTAGAAACGGCTGACCTACTAAATAATGTGTTGCCTAGGTAATATTTAAATGGACATATTTTCTGAAAGGTGTTAAAAAACTTGTGCTTTTTTCATTATTTATCAAAATGGAATCAACTGACATATCTCTTCTTCCACTCATATGAGGTAAAATAAAACCTACGATGCTGCTAGATTTTTTCTTACACAGTTTCAGAGTCTGTGTCTCAGTTAAATGACCATTCTTAATGATTTATGGTCTTAGTGATCACTTTCTTATCTAAATATTCATAAGCCATTCATTTAATAAAATAATAAAGCAGATATCTTTGTTCTGGCTCACTCATCACTCAGCCTTTACTCCCTCTTTTCTGGTAGTGCACCTGCATTTTCCTGGGAGCTTCCCTCCCAGTTCTTAAATGTGGTTTGGATGGGATGGTTCCAGGAAGGAGCCCTTGGAACATAGGTTTTGCCAATCACATACTCCAGTCCACAATAACTGGTCTGGGGACATGTGACCCAAGCCAAGCCATTCCTAGCCACTGAGGCTCAATTCCATGGTTTGATTGAAACTGTTGGGAAAGAAAAGCCCTCTTTTCTGGAGAAGAAACTGAGAGTGGATCTAACAGAGAGAAAAGCAGAGCTGCAAGATAAAGCAAATGAAACGGATGATTTAGGACACTGCTTAAGCCCCTTGATACAGCTGTGCCTGAATCAATCATGCGCTTTTAGTTATGAGGGCCAAGAAATTGCTGTCTGTTTTCCTTAAGTTAGTCTGAGGTGGGTTTTCATCACTTGAAACCAAAAAAATCCTTAATTCATACATCTAGAACTCTGACATTAATTGAGATCAAGCTTCCTTTATGGAAAGTTCAGTCTATTTTTCTCCATTTTTGAAAAACTGGGCCATGCCCTATCTCTAGATGCTGACACCTTTTCTACACTCCCCTATTTCTCTAGTAGAGACTAATCTGGGCTAGGAATCAGACAACAGATTAAGTGTCACTTAATCTGTCTCCTCTCCAGCCTGGGTCTCAATTTCATTTCTATAAAATGGGAATTAGAAAAGAAGGTCTCTAAAATCTTTTTGTCCTCTAAAGGTCAATGATTTTATGATGTTATATACAAAAGCACTACTCAAATCTCTTCATTAATTTTTAAAATATATTTGTGAGATTGAATTAAGATAATGATGGAGAATAGTCTGCTGTTTTTGCATTACAATACTATAAAATAAATTTCCTTACATGATTTACGGAATTAAATTTCATTATTTAGTTCAATCCCATAGAGATTAAAATACTATAAAAATACTAGTTGGATGCGGAGGAAATGGAAGGATCAATTTTTACAATACAAAATTATATTTCATTAATATAAATGTCTCTAAGATACTGTTAAGAGGGAAAAAAGCAAGTTGTAAAATCGCACCTATATAAAAGAAATGCACATGACATTACATACCCTATCTACCATTATTATAAAAATCTTATTCTAAAGAATGTGTTCTTTAAAGGAAGGTTTACTATCTTTGTAACTTTCATTTCATACCACTAACTATTTTTATTCTTCCATTCAATAGCATGTTAAGAGTCAGCTGACAGCAGAGTAGAAGCAGGAGATGAGCAAATATAAGTTAAAAAAAAAAAAAAAAGAAGAGCATGTTTAGTTTTAAACTGTTTCTAAAATAAGGGCTTCTGAAAATTAGTATTCCTGGTGTGGTAACTACTCTTGATGAAATGACACTTACTTTACTACTCGGTAAATGCTCATCATCAATATCTTCATCCAAACAGACCAAATCACCCTCCACCACTCTTGATCCATAGGTTGCAAGTCTGTAAGATACTGCCTTATTCCAGATTTTGCTGCTATATGCATGAACATAGAATATGCGCATGGAATGGGGGAAAGAGAACCATGCCTGGATACAGCCCTCCTCTGTCACGCCAAAGCGATGCAAGGACTCCAACAATGCTCTCTCCCGAACTTTGAATTCAGGCATCAGTGAAAGTGTGCCTTTAGCATCCTCTGAATAAAGCAAAGATCAGTTAGTCACTTTTATTTAAAGGCTAGTTATTAAGACCTTTACCACGCTCTCTAAATGAATTGAGCTATCCTGGGAACCTGAATATGAAGATGATGCTCAGCACCAACTATAAACCACAGCTACACCTGAAGAGGTGTTTTCTTTGTTTGTTTTTAATAAAGATCATTAATCGTATGGCTCAATCACTTTCCCTGTTTTAAAAAGAGCACAACATTAGTAATTTCAACTTCAGGATGGAGATAAACTAATTTGCAGTTATTCAGAGGACTTTTTTTTTTTAAAGCATTACATAAACCCCTGAGCTTAGAGATTTTTAAAGAGCTGTTATAGACGTTTTACACAGAATTTTTTGAATAAGAAAGGGTTGACATCTGGATCCTTGAAGTGTACTATTAGGTCTTGCTAGTAGGATGCTTTTTAAAACTAGGTTACTGGACTCCATGGCAAAGATGCTTATTCAGGTAGGGCCTTGGATTCAGCATTTTAATAAATGCACCAGGTTTCTTAAGCACACTAAAGTTTAAGAATCACTGCCAAAAGGAAATTATTTTCTCAGGACCCTACAATAGATGCAATTTTGAATTTTCCTTAGTATTACTTAGATTACTTATAACAATTTGAAATGCTCACACTATTTACAGATTCTGGTGTGGCATAAAAACATTTTTCTCCTATGAATCCTTACATATAGGTAATATGTACATAATTTAAAACAATGAGTGGAGATATTTGAAAACTGATGTCCTTTATTTCATTGTAAGTGAAATTCAATATGCACGTATATGTCGATGATATATTTGAATGACTCTAAAATGCTATGGTTGCCGTTATTGTTTAGATACAAGTAATATTTATTCAGTATTCAGAACGTGCCAGGCACTATATTAAAAGCATTATATCTATTATCTTATTTAAATCTCATGACAGTCTTTTAGGTACCATTATTAGCTTCAGTTTGCAGATGAAGAAACTAAAAAGAATGAAACTAAATGACTTGCACAAGACTGTACAGCTGGGAAGTTCTAAAGTTGAGAGCTAAACCCACGTAGATTGACTCTAGAACCCACACTCGTAACAACTTTTTTTTAGTGCTTCTCATTAAGCATTCTACATATATTGGGCTAAAGTTTTCAAAATCAGCAATCAGGGCTAAATGGCAACTAGATCAAAAACAATGCACAAAGTATCAGATATAACGAATGTACTTTTATTTAGTTTATTTTTTCAGTCTCCTCTGATTGTAGTGAATTATACTTCCATCAATACCTAAATCCTTCGAGGATTTAGGCCAAGAAAAACTCAGACAGCATCTTTTCCCTCACCCCTACCCCTAAGCAAGAATTAGAACAGACAAAAATCCCAGAGATCTGGCCAAAAATGGAGTGCCTAGGGCACGTAATAAAAATGCTTAAATATACAATATATTACAGTTTATTTCTTATCATATTTATGTTGTAATGAATGCCCTCCTGCTGACAACACTTATATTATGTATCTGCATGGTTATGTATGGGGTAAAGAAACTTTTTAAGTACCAGTCTGAAGAAAATATTTCTTTGCTCTATTTACAGGATCATCCAATTCTTCTGGTGTAAGAAATAATTGTACAGCCTTCACCTTTAAAAACCAAACAAGCAAACACGTGTTAAATGAAAATGAAAAATTACTTACTGTTTTTTAAAAAGGTACAAACTGTCCGACATCTAACAAATGCCAGACATTTAACAAAGGAACAAGAATAAGCATTTAACATGATATTTTACGTGGCAATTCTGTCTTTAAGTGTTCAAAAGTTAAACAATGTTAAATTTAGAATTAACCTCCTGTACAAAGCAAACTGATACACAGGTTTAAAATATTAGGGACTGGAAAAGTGCTCCCCCACCACTTCCACAGTTCTTCTTCTGTCATTCTTTGCCTCTATCATCGAACTATGAACAGAAGTATTAAGTGATGACATATAACTCAGACTTAGCCAACAAAAATACACAACAAAAATAAGGGAAGGAACAAGCATAGGGGAATGGCAAGCCACTAATTTCATTTGTGTTCTCAAGTCTCAGAATTCTGTGGTCTTAAAAATAATTGCCAAAGTCATTTGTAAAAATTGCCAACATTAATGTTTTCTTTTAAAATCTAAATAGATTAAAAGATGCTCCTTTAAAAAAAAAAAAAAAAACGGTATCTACTCGTTCCTATATTTTATCACTGTCTCCAGCACAACTTATTTCTAAGTATGTGCCTTACAGTAGGTAAGGATCTTTTTTTTTTTTTTTTTTTTTACAGGCTCAAAGAATGGCTAGGGAGCGTGTCTGTGAGGCGAGGCTTTAAAGACTGTCCAGTGTGACTCCTGGAAAGCAATTCTTAGCACTACTGTAGTAGCTGAGACAATTGCATCTTATTTTTTAAAATCAGCTTCTCTATTTCATAAAAGTTTTGGCAGAAAAGTCATGCTTGGCTAACAAAAAAAGATTAAGAAAAAAATCTTTTCTATAACTGAAATTCTGAATACCAAAAATGGATACTCAAACAAGTTTCTTTGCAGAATGCATTTCTACTTACCTCGTTTGTGATATCATATACAACTATGGCTGCTTGTGCTCCTCTGTAGTACATTGGTGCTAGGCTATGGTATCGTTCTTGACCAGCTGTATCCCATATTTCAAACTTTACTGTTGTGTCATCAAGACACACCGTTTGAGTTAGAAAAGCAGCTGAAAGAAGAAAATGTCTGCAATAAGTTGATCATTTTCCTACTAATATTTTAATACTACAGAAAACACCTAGAAACCTGATATACTGCATACCCACAGTTAATAGTGGCTTTAATTAAATACCTGTAAGATCTATGCTTCAAAGCTAGATAAATATATGCTTACATATAAAAACCTTCATAGTAAAATCACAGCTTGAAAGTGTTTCCTACATTCTTAAAAAGTGTGTTGTAATATTAAATAAGTTTTTTAAAGTTCTTAAATTGCTTTACAAATTGTGTATTTAAAAACTTTAAATTGTAACATGACTTAAGAAATATATATATTGATATTCTTTCTTTCTTTCTTTATTTTTTTGCGGTACGCGGGCCTCTCACTGTTGTGGCCTCTCCCGTTGTGGAGCACAGGCTCCCGGACGCACAGGCTCAGCGGCCATGGCTCACAGGCCTAGCCCCTCCACAGCATGTGGGATCTTCCCGGACCGGGGCACGAACCTGTGTCCCCTGCATCAGCAGGCAGACTCTCAACCACTGCGCCACCAGGGAAGCCCGGACAGGATCTTAAAATAGGTCAAGCAACAAAATCTCCCACTCATTCTTCTGTTAACATTATTCATTCATTCAAACAAATACTATTAAGCATCTGCCATGTGCTAGGCACTGTGGAGACACCAGGGATAGAGTGTTGAGCAAGAGACTTGTAGTCTCTGTTTACTGGAAAAGATTAAATAAGCAATAATTATAAAATGTAATCAAACCTGAGATGGGAAGTCTAGGAGGCTGTGCAGTCACAAGGTAAGGGGAATTCACTAATTCTTGGGTAGTGGGATGACAATTTAAATTGAGACATAAGGAATGTAAAGGTTGGGGAGGGCATGCTTCAAGCAAAAGGAAAAAAAAAATCTGCCTTTCCAGCTGTGGGAGCCAGCCTCTAAGACAGCCCCAATGGTCTCAAGCACCTGGGGCTCACGCCTGGGCAGTCCTCTCCCACACTCATCAGGGTTGGCCTGTGTGACCGTGGAATACGGAAGTAGTGAAGGTCTGTCCCTCCCAAGATTAGGCTGTGAAAGACACTGCAGTTTCTTTTTCTGTTCAATGAATATTTATTGAGTATGAATGAATGAAGAAAGGAATAAATGCTCTATTTTTAAAGAAATTTTATGAGGCTAAAAACTGTATCCTCTGAAAAGGAATTACTCCCCTCCATTTTACCAAACTGCAATTTTTTTCTCATTTCATTTCTCTGAAGGAATATTCTATTTCCTTTAGCAAAGGGAGCATGTCAAGAGATATATGACCGGGCTTCCCTGGTGGCGCAGTTGTTGAAAGTCCGCCTGCCAATGCAGGGGACGCTGGTTCGTGCCCCAGTCCGGGAAGATCCCACATGCCATGGAGTTGCTGGGCCCGTGAGCCATGGCCGCTGAGCCTGCGCGTCCGGAGGCTGCGCTCCGCAACGGGAGAGGCCACAACAGTGAGAGGCCCACGTACCGCAAAAAATAAAAAAAAAAAGATATATAACCCTACTTTTTAAAAACTTTTTATTTTATGTCAGAGTACAGTTGACTAACAATGTTGTGATAGTTTCAGGTGTACATCAAAGTGATACAGCTATACATATACATGTATCTATTCTTTTTCAAATTCTTTTCCCATTTAGGTTATTCCATAATATTGAGCAGAGTTCTCTGTGCTATACAGTAGGTCCTTGCTGGTTATCCATGAGATTTCTGTTGTGGTCTCCCCCTCTCTCTCTGTTGTGGTCTCTCTCTCTCTCTTTTGTGCTCTTGGACTCCTCTCTCCAGGGGAAGCCATGCCACGAGTACCACTATGTCAAGAAACTCAAGGTTCCTGCCAAAAACCATGAGAGTGAGCTTGGATGTAGATCCTCGGTACCCACTCAAGTTTTCAGAGACCACCCAGACTGATAGATAACTGCAAATGCATGAGAGACCCTGATGCAAAAATGACCAGCTAAGCTGCTCCCAGATTCCTGACCCTCAGAAACAGTGAGATAATAAATGCTTGTGGTTTTAATCCACTAACTTTTAGGGTAATTTGCTCCACAGCAATAATTGATAACCAATAGTCTAGCAAGTTAACTAATAATTAGGAGCATGGAATATGAAGTTTGAAAGAGGTAGGCATTGAAGGGGTAACCAGCCAGCTTTTGTTTAAATGTAATTATAGCAAGAGGAATTTCCAGTTCTTGGGGTGGGGGGGTGGCAGAGGAGGAAGCCCATTTCTTTGGACAACTGTTAGAAAAGTCTTTCTTACACTAGGCTAAAACTTGGCCCTCTGAATTTCTACCACTGTTAAAACCAGACAATTAACAGTCTAATCATATTTTTGAACATTCATCTTACTATGAGCCTGACACTACGCTAGGTGCTTTCACAAAAGTTATCTCATTTACTTCTCACGAACATCTTGTAAAATACGTATTATGTCCATTTTACAGATTAAAAAAACCGAGGCTGGGAAAATTAATTAACCTGCCTATAGTGACATATTTGACAACTGGCAGAACTCAAACAGAACACATGATGCATTCCTCAGACCCCTAACTATTAAATTCTTCTTCCATATGACAAAATTTCCAATACTTTATAAGTTAATTTCCTCTTCAGAGTTTTCTAGACTGAAAAAACACTGTTCAGTTAATCATTTCTCATCAGTAGTTTCTAGACCCTTTATTATATCAGTTATATCCCACTTGCTAAACTCCCTCTGAAATGTTAAGCCCAGACTGACTGCAGTTTTGCAGATGTGGTCTACATCACCAGCTATCAACCTTATTTCCATGTGTAAGATGATGTTCACATGCACAATGCTTCTCACAAGTGCTTATACTGTTCCTTTCTCTTCCACTCAAGAAAGCATATCAGAACACAAATGAATAAGCATGACACTATTATATGAATAATACTGCATTTGCTCAAATATATAATTTTCATAGTTTTGTGGTTTTTCTCTATTATGTGTACTGCAACCAGTGTGAAAATATATGTGTGTATATATAATATGTAATTATATATATATGTAATATACATTTTTAAAATATATAATAATTGGGCAAATGTGGCTTATTTGTGACATGCATTTTTAGTTTCGTTTGAAACTAGCCAGATTTTCTCTTTCAAATTTGCTGTTCCTCTTGGTCTCTGCCATTGGGTGAATTCCTATCTTGCGTAATATCTGATACCAGATTTCTCGAATTAGGGTTTAACTTTCTCAAAATCCTCTATTCAGCTCACTAAGAATTTGATGAGTGCTGGTCAAGTCCCTGTTAGTCTCAAGCAGGTATTAAATACAGGGGCATCACATACAGTTTGCTTTGTTATAATGTGATACCAAGAATATAGTGGCTGCTCAATAAACATGATGTAATGTACGGTATATGTATGTGGCGGTATAGCTGCCCTTATATGCTGGGTTAAGAAAGCAAGGAGCAGGCTTATGTAGTAAGGACAACTGACAAAACAGCTAAGTCCATACTTTTAAAGAATCCATACCATTTCACTCTTCAGCAAAGCCAATCCAATTTGGTCTGTGTGAACTTTCCTTCCCATCCCAAATCTCTGTGGTCCGTAGTAATTCACAAACCCTTTATTCTATAAATACAAAAAAAAATCAATTAATTAAAAGTATATTGTTAAGGACCGCATGCCTGTGAGCCACGAAAAGTCATATGTTGAAATCCTAACCTCCAATCTGATGGTGTTTGGAGGTGGGGATTTGGGGAAGTAATTAGGTCATGAGGATAGAGCCCTCATGAATAGGATTAGTGCCCTTATAAGAAATGGTGGTAGAACTAGCCCACTCTATTTCTGCAGTGTGTGAATACAATAAGAAGACCAGGCAGGAACCCTGATCTTAGGCTTCCAGCCTCCAGAACTATGAGAAGTAATTTTCTCTTGTTTAAAAATCACCCAGTCTATGGTTCTTTGTTATAGCCCCAAACTAAGATAAATAAATACAATTATTGTGTCGGAATATGTAATCTTGTTGTATTTATTTCAATAAAAGAATCTTGTAATTGGCAATATGCACATGGATGCCAAATGGGCTGAGAAACACTCTACAGTTAAAATATAGAAAGGAAAAGAACAAATGATTAGAAGTTAGAAATAAGTGAAAAATCTTTTAAAACATGTCAGCTTTTCATTCACATTACTGAGGAGTTTTCTGGAATGTGGGACTCTTGGTGCTAAACTCATGAAAGTTCTGGGAAAACTGGGATGTACTGGTTACCTAGTACTGGATCTGCACTTCGCCCTCAAGCTCTTTCTGATTTTGAGACTTCTGCTGTCTGGAGACGCTTGAAATACAAAGCAGATTTATTTTCAAACCCAGCAAGTCTTGGCTTCTTTATACATAATGGTTCATTTTTCAATTATCTCAGTTTCTGAAAGCCTGGGCCAAGGCAATGGCATGGAGTCACTTCACCAGGAATAGGAAATTGTAATTTACCACTGCAACCATTAAAGACATTGGTCAGTGGTTAAACATGTTCTCACAAAGCAAACCCCAGGCCCAGATGGTTTCTTGAAAGACAAAAGAGTTCTCTACACTCACTTTATGGGGGAATATATATTCATTCAACAATGATTATCAAGCACCAACTCCAGGACTGTTCAATAAAAGATGCTAAGATAATTTGTAATCAGCATGGTACACAAGGAACTGCGTCCTGACCTCATGCCATAAAGATCAACTGCAGATAGAATAAGTACTCCCTGTATTAAATCTCACAGTTAAATACTTTTAATTATTTCAAATTTGGAAAAATAACATTACACAATATCCTCCAAACACCAGAAGAGTTTTAAGTATCCCTCCAAATTACTTAGGGTTGGTTATATAACAAAAGGTTTATAACCCTTTAAAACAAAACTCCAAAAACTTCTTATTTTCAGGACTTCTCAACTTCCTTCCCCTCATCATGAGAGCTAAAGGAAAGTTGGCTAAATCTAAGATTATTCCTAGTGGGGATTTTAAAATGTATATGCATAAATACCAAATGAAAGTCTGGCAATAAATGCTATCAGAGTTCGGAAAACCCCACTCCCTTTTCTAAGGGATATCTTTTTAATAGTTTATCAGGGGAAAAAAAAAAAAAAGAATCTTAGGTAGGTCTAGAAGAAAAGGAAAAAGCAACCATATAAAAAGTATATAATCAGGGAATGCCTGTATATTTTAAAGATTTTAAAAAGCTTTAGTTGGAAGATATTTTCCTGTTAGGCATGACATTGATTAAAACCTGATTTTTGTTTGTTTGTTTTCCTGCTGGAGAGGCATAAAATTGTGTAAAAAGGTCTTTGTGGTCAGAAACTTAGATCTGTGTTTCTCAGTGTTAGCTGTAGAGAAGAATCACTTAGGGAGTTTTTTTTTTTTTAAATGTTAATGCCTAAGCTGCATCCCCAAATGTTCTTATTTAATTGGTTTGGGAGAAGAGACAGACTGCTGAAATTTTTTAAAAGCACCCCAGGTTGAGAATTATGGGTGGCCCACAAGCCAAATCTGGCCCAACACCTGTTTTTGTAAACAAGGTTTTATTAGAACATGGCCATGCTCATTCATTTACATATTGTCCATGGATGCTTCCACACAACAGCAGTAGAGTACCTGCAACAGAGAACATATGCCTACAAAACCACAAATATTTATTATCTGGCCCTTTACAGAAAAAAGTTTGCTGAACCCATAGTCTACGTGATCAGAATGAAGGCTATGGTTGTATGTGCATATTTAGATGCCTGGCAAATGTCATTTAAAAACTTATGGTGAGTAATTTTTTACTGTAAGACAAAATGTATATGATTTATCATTTGTATACACTGAAACAAAATTCAAAATTAGATTGAAAACAGATTCTGAAAAGTAATATAAAAACTATTTACCAAAGATTTCTGAAAAGAATTACTAGACAAAGTTTCCCCCAAAATTAATCTCTTTGCCTGAAATACTACTCTATATGGCAGATACTAAAAAAAAAAAAAAAAAAAAAATCTGTCTTTTTATACAGATAGTTTTTACCCCCACACTGAGGAACACTATACAATTTTTTTTTTATTACACTAAAGTTGTGTTTTTTCAATACAAAAATGTGTACTAAGAAGAAAAATAAGTCAAATGGCCCTAATTACCATTTTACAAAATAATTATACATGCAATAAAAAGAAAAAGTACAAAAGAAAAAGAAAAATTTCCCTTCTTATCTCAATGTAAAGGAAGGGACTATAAAGATTTTCCTATAATACTCTATTTTAAAGTGCAGTTTTGGGACATCCTTGGTAGTCCAGTGGTTAAGAATCCACCTTCCAATGCAGGGGACACGGGTTTGATCCCTGGTTGGGGAACTAAGATCCCACCTGCTGTGGGGCAACTAAGCCCGCTCACCACAACTAGAGAGCCCGCGCACTCTAGAGCTCACGCACCACAACTAGACAGAAGCCCACATGCTGCAATGAAAGATCCTGCGTACAGCAACTAAGACCCAACTAAGCCAAAAATAAATTTTTTTTTTTAAAGTGCAGTTTTCTTACCTTAACATTTTCTACTGCCTCCAAAATTCTCTCTCTCAGGTTTGCAGAATCATTTATTTGATTTTTTAAATTTCTGATGACAATATCAAAGTGATTTCCTTTGAGCTGACCGAGTCTAAGGGAATCATCTACAGACCGAATATTAAACACATTCATTCTTTTCTTTTCAATTTCTTTTTCAATATTTTTCAACCTATAAATGATAAATCATATAGACTCAGTTAAATCTTACATTTAAAAAATTAGTTTAAATGCTTAAACATTAAAAAATTATGTTAAAAATGTCAAAAATTAGTTTAAATAAAGTTTAAATGACAGTTAGCAGACAATAACTTATATCAGAATACTAAAATAAAAATTGGGGGAACTAATTCAAAAACACCTCTTTCATTTATTTCAACAAATGTACACTAAAAACCCTTTATCACAGGATTATATTAACAGTTATTTTAAGAACTGGAACACATATACCTAATGCTACTACTCTATCTATGTAGCCTTCTGACTTCTTAGTTCAAGGGATAGAAGCTCTTAACTGTTCTCTGCTCTTCCTGTCCTTAGACTTTGCTCCTTTCCTCCTCAGTCTCTCTCCAATGTTACCAAAAAACCACTAGTGCCAGAGGATTTTCGTAAAATTCTGCTCTGAACACTTCCTTATTCAAATTTTCAATTTTTCACCAACATCTGAATAATAGATTCCAATTGTCATAGCCTAACGTTTAAGATCCTGTAAGAACTGATGTAAATTCTTCTTTACATCTTATTTTCTGTAGTCCTTACAGGAACTATCTGCTTTATTAGGCAGACTTTTTAGCTTACTGCCCCTCTAAACTATCTTCAGATTTTCTGCATCTGCTAAAATCTTACTGTTAGTTGATGGGTAATTAAAATCCCCTACCCATAAGCCAAATCAAAGTACCTGCTCCTCCTAGAAACTAATAACTTGTTTTGTCTTTGATGGTTAAAAACTAATTTTTAACATCTAAATACCTTTTAGCATCTAAAGTCATTCTCTTACTATACTGCACTTCTTGACCACAAAGACAAAATCATAAACAATTTTTTTTGTCCCACATATAAGAACTTAGAAACATCTACCTGCAAGTAGTGAATACTTAAAAACATCTGATGACTAAACATTAATATATCAATATTACATCAAGTTAGGCAGAATTTTGGTTCAATGATTCAACTTTCTGAACTTTATCTTGAGGAAAGTATCCACAAGTCACAGATTTAAGTACAATCATATTAATCAGAGTAGTATTTACAGTGAAAAACTGGAACAAATTTCTATGTCCCAAAACAGAGGAATGTTAAATAAATTAGTCTGTATAATAAACATGACTCTGAAATATTTCATGACATAAATTTTTATTAAGAATACTAATGATTTTTATAAGTAAAATATAAATAACACACACAGTGTAATTTTCACATATGTAAAAAATGGCTTTGTAGCATCTGTATGTAGCATAGTATTTGAAAAAAGACTGGAAGGAAATGGATCAAAATGTTATTGTGGTTATTTCTGAGTAAGAGAACTTTTAGTGACATTTAATTTCTTTTTTATTCTTTTTTCTATTTTCTAAATCTTCTATAATAAACATGTATTTCTTCTAAATACACGTATTATCTTCTAAATAAACATGTATTATCTTCTAAATAGAGTTTTGTTTTGTTGTTCAATAGAGTTTTGTTTCTAAATAGAGTTTAGAGTTCTAAATAGAGTTTTGTTTTGTTCAACAACAAAACTCTATTTAGAAGATAATTATACTATTAATGCAGAATATGTGCTGAGTAAGCCTGTAATCAATTACTATTGATAGTGAGATTAATATGCTCCCAGTATTATTCTGAGTTTTTGATGCAATAAGAAAATAAAGTCTGTCCTTTAAAGTAACATCTTATTACCTCTCTGGTGTCACTTTTCTAACAACCATTGCTTGATAAGTGATGGCTTTCTTGTCTTTAAGTCCTGCATAACTAAAATCCGAAGGAATCACTCCAAGTTTGATAGCTAAAAAACCAACTGCTTCAAACATTTCCAGATTTTCTTTTCGTAGGGTAAAGGCTGAAACAAAAACAATCCCCGATTACAAAAAAAGCAGCTAACATACATCAATTACATTCTTAGCAGACTGACAGATCATTATAATGAATCAAATCACTAATTTAAATAATGAGTACTTTTTAATCAAAATACAACCAGTAAAATACAAAACCTCATGGATTTCAGCGCTCATTTTTAAAATGCTAGTGGGCTCATTAAAGGCTTACAGGGAAAAAAAAAAATTCCAAATTCCCTGATCTGACGTTCATACTGGCCCCAGTCACATTAGCCCTAGTCTACCCTTCCAGTCTCCACATGTGCCACTCCCATTCATATAACCTATAATCCTAACACAGAGAACTCCTCACAGTCCTTGGATGGACTAAAGCCTTCGTGTGCTCCCTCCATTTACTATTTGCCATACTTCTATTCATGCTTCAAGACTCAATGACCACAGCAGCAATCACGTTTGTCTTATTGACCATTATATCTTCAGCCTAACACATAGTAAGTATTCAAGTATTTATTGAATGAATAAATGAACTTTACAGGAAGTTAATTACTTAAATCTGCATGTTTCCACTAGCTGTCATTATCTATATTGCGACACTGAACACCATGTTATAATTTATCTCTTTAAGTTTGTGCACCCCACGGACTGGGAGTTCCAGGCCAGCAAACCAGGAAATAAAACCATACTTGCCTCGTGCTACCTGCTTCAAATGTCTACTAGATGAGAGAGTAGGAGTGAGGCTGCAGAAAAGGAAGGAGGAACAAGCGCTGTAACGGCCACCAAAAAAGCCCCCCAACTTGTTGGCCTATATAACCTGCCAACATTGACAGTAACAAAATACCTCAATCCTCAGTTCACCACATACATATGAGATGCTTCAAAGTACTGCCCTTTTCCCTCAAATCATGAAAAGGAAATTCAAAGTTTTCTGCAGAATAATTTCTATTTTGTTCACCTCTTGTAACTGTCATCAGCAGCTACACAGGTCTCTCTGAGGAGTGCTCTAAGAAAAATGAACATTTAACGTACATGTGACTCAGGAAGTAGAAGGATGTGAAATTTACCTATCTATCTATCTATCTCTGAACATATGAAATAGCTAAACAAAAGCCTGTAATATCTACACTTTAGAAATCATGCTGTTTAAAAGAAAGGGAAAGATCTGTATGTTCTTTAGATCTCTATATAAATAACCTTGAAAAACATGAAAATAGCAAGTCTCAAAAATATGAAGAAAAACATGCATTTATGAAAAAGTTTTTAAAATCAGCAATAATGCTTCAATATTTGTACATACTGTGAAATGATCACTACAAAATTTTTTTCCTTGTGATGAGAACTGTTAAGATCTACTCCTTTAGCAACTTCCAAATATACAACACAGTATTATTAACTGTAGTCACCATGCTGTACATTATATCCCAGGACTTATTTATTTTATCACTGGGAGTTCGTACCTTTTGACCACCTTCATCGATAAATAAAATAGATTATTTTAAATATATTCATATCTTTTAAAATTCATTTTAAATTGCTAATAGGTTAAATATAATTAACACATAAAAGCTGTTTGGGGTTCACAATAATTTATAAGAGCTATACTAGTCCTGGAACCAAACATTTGAGAATCAATTAGTAATAATGTGAAAAAATATAGTAGTCTTTCAAATACACCAAATCTATGAAATTAGACAGACACCACTAAAATACCTTAAAAGTGTTGCGGCAGCCTGGCTAGGAGGTACAAACTGTGAAAAACAGACCAAGAAAGTGTATTATATAAAGTAAGAAGGCTAGGAGAGCAACACTTAAAGTTTTAAAGTACATGTGTTTGATAACTAGAGTTCAGTGTGTCAAATCTGTCCCTGACAATCTAGGCATGTCACTCACAGGTCATTAGGCAAGCTCAGCCATCTAAGAAGGAGCCTCCAAATTGTTTGAGATTATATCAGTTTGTTGCTGATTAGCCTTAAGTGCATAGGTATATTTTATCCATGAAGATATAGAATTTTACAGAATAGAAATATTTAAGATGATCAAATTCATGGTTTTTAGTATTTGTGTTAATGAATGTCTTATGCACTTGGAATGTTTAAGGTAATGAAACTCAAGTAATTCCAATTTAAAATGTCTAATTGATTTAAACTTGTCTTTCTTACGCTGAAATCTCATTAAGTTAGTAAATAATATTGGCGCATATAAGAAAATGTAAACATCACCAAATTTATGTTGAATTTATAAGATTTATAACATTTTCTTAATTACTTGTAATAAATGAAGTATTGGAAAAGAAAACCAACTATGCTAAATTTTAAAATTCAATTTTAGAGACTTCCACTTCTAGCACCATGTTGGAATAATTGGTACCAACCTTGAACTCCCACTGTAAACAAACAGAAAACTAGACAAAACATATGGAACACCTGTCTTTGGACCCCAGACTAAAGGCATCACAGAACTGTGACCCAAAAGGAAAAGCAAAACAAATGAGGTGAGTCTTAAAATACCATGGTTTTGGGCTTCCCTGGTGGCGCAGTGGTTGAGTCCGCCTGCCGATGCAGGGGACACGGGTTAGTGCCCCGGTCCGGAAGGATCCCACATGTCACGGAGTGGCTGGGCCCGTGAGCCATGGCCGCTGAGTCTGCGCGTCCGGAGCCTGTGCTCCGCAACGGGAGAGGCCACGGCGGTGAGAGGCCCGCGTACTGCAAAAAAAACAAAAAACAAAAAACAAAAAACATGGTTTTCTAACTAGGGGTACTTTCTGGGCCAGGGAGGAGGAATCCAAGTAGAGCACAGTGGTCTTGCTGAGGCTGGAGTTCAAGAAGGCCCAGTGGGCTGGAATTCATAGGGCAGAGTAAGAGAACGTGTTCCAGAAATCTGCATAGGTGACCCCTTGAGTTCCTTGCTGATTAGTAATCTGCATGCCTAGAATTAAATGTTACATATCATTTATCTAGTGTTGTGTAACAAGTTGCCCCAAACCCTACTGGCTTACAATATTCACTTATCTCTCAACTTCTCTGGATCAGGAATTCAAGAGCACCGTGGTTTGGTGGGTTCTAGCTCAGGCTCTCTCAGGAGGTTGCAGCACAATGTGGCTAGGGCTGCAGTTACTCAAAACTCCTGACAGGAGTTGGAGGATCCATTTCCAAGGGGATCACTCACTCACATGGCTGGCAAGTTGGTACTGGCTATTGGCGGAAGGCCTCAGTTCCTCTCCAAAGAGCTGCTTTAATAGCCCTAAAGTCTGGTAGCTAGCTTACCCCAGAGTGAGCCATCCAAGAACTGTGCACAAAAAGTGCAATACCTTTTATGATCTAGCCTTACACATCACACACCATCACTTCTGTCATGTTCCATTTGTCACACCAGCCCCTGAGAGTCTTCTCAGAATCAGAATCTATCTTCTGGCTCTAATACTTTATGTCCCACCCCCATTCAAAATATACTCATTCTTTCCCAATGCCCCAAAGACTCATCCCATTAAAACATCAGCTCAAAATCTAGTAGTTTTCACCTCTATCAGGTCCAGTGTGGACAGGCTCCTTAAATACATAGTAGAGCTATATGACAGCACTAGCATAAAGCCTACTCTAGCCCTCCGTTAATAAAATTCAAGATGAAGCCTCAGATGGATCTGCAATCTACTTCCTACCTGCTAGAGCATGTTCAACACTCTCTAAAACAATACAACAAAATCCAGACACTCAACAAGATAACACTCACAATGTTTGACCTCCAAAAAATAGTACTGGACATGCAAAGAAGCAGGAAAATATGACCCATGAACCAAATAAAAGTCAGTCAATAGAAAGAGACCCAGAAACAACAGAGATGAAATTAGCAGACAAATATTTTTAAAGACCCATTAAAAATAGGCTCAAACTGCGCTCTAGAGCCCGTGAGCCACAACTACTGAGCCCACGTGCCACAACTACTGAAGCCCATGTGCCTACAGCCCATGCTCCGCAACAAGAGAAGCCACCACAATGAGAAGCCCACGCACTGCAAGGAAGAGTAGCCCCCGCTCGCAGCAACTAGAGAAAGCCCGTGCGCAGCAACAAAGACTCAATGCAGCCAAAAAAAAAAGGCTCAAAGATTATAGGAAAACATGAACATAACAAGAAATTGAGGACCTAAGAAAGAACCAAATAAAACTTCTAGAGCTGATAAATGCAATACCTAAAATGAAAATGTCATTCAACGCTTAAATTTTTCATACAATTCCTTCTTCAAAAAAGTGTCTAAGAAAACAGTATACCACTACCTCAAAAAATTAAACATAGAAGTACCTTATTATCCAGCAATTCCATTTTTGGGTATACACCCAAAAGAACTGAAAACAGGAACTTAAACCAATATAGCCATGTTCATAGCCGCATTATTCACGATAGCCAAAAGATGGAAGCAACTGTGTCCACTGGCAGATGAATGGATAAACAAAATAACAAGATGTATATATACATACAACAAAATATTATTCAGCCTTAAAAAGTAAAGAAATTCTAACACACACACACAAGTAAACCTTATAAACCATAAGCTAAGTGAAATAAGCCAATCACAAAAGGACAAATGTTGTATGATTCCACTTATATGAGATACCTAGAGTAGTCAAATTCAGAGACAGCAGAATGATGGTGGTCAGCGGCTAGGCGAGAAGGGAATAGAGAGTTATTGTCTAACAGACATAGAGTTTCAGTCTGAGGAGATGAAAAGAGTCTGGAGATGGATGGCAGTGATAGTTGTACAACAACGTGAAAGTACTTAATGCCATTAAACTGTACACTTAAACATGGTTAAAATGGTAAAGTTTATGTTATGTATATTTTATAACAATTAAAAAAAGTTTTTTTAAAGTTTTCTATTTTTTAGGTAGGTCTACTTATTAAGGAATGTTTTTATATGAACTATTTTTGTTCTTACAAAAGGCTAGCCTAAGCAAAATCTGGGATAGGCAAAGTTTATCTTTGCCTTTTTCTTTGTTCTTGTACTTATAGGTATCCCAGTATCTTCATACTATCCTCTGGTGAACCATCAATTCCTCCCTTGAACATGTCTCTCCAGTTATTCATAGTTTTTGTAAAACTAATTTAAACTAATATATAAAAGTTTCCACAATTTTTTGGTTCAGTAATTCAAATACTGTTAGAATTTCAAGTCGTACAAAATCTACACCTGCTTAAATCACTGATCAATTCTCTCCCCACGTGTAAAACTAGTTTTGTTTTTCCTTCAAAACAGATTTATCTGTTAACATTTATTGCATGCCTCATGTGTCAACTCCTATACTAGCAGCTTTTTCATGGAAAAGGTAAGTCATACAACTGGACAAATTTCCAAGACAGAAGACACCAACATTTGAAAAACGATTACATACTAAACATTTGCATTCATTATTTCATCTAATCCTTAGAGTATCATTGTGAATTAGGCTTTACTCCTACCCCATTTTTAAATTACAACCAAAAGTTATGAATTGTTAAGTAACTTGCCCATGGTATTATTCTTTCCAGTTTTGGAAACTAAGTCCTAAAGATATTAAAAAGTTCATAAATCTTTTTATGAACTAAAGTCATAACGTAAAATAAAACCCACATAGCTCCAAGGTTCAAACTCTTTTCACTTACATCACAGAGTTCCCTACATAGTACAACCTTGTTTCTGTGCCACACACATTTGTGCAAATCTGAGTTGCTGTTTTTATTTTAAATGCTGTGCTGTTTACTTATAAAACAGGACCATCTGAAACACTTGCCATCCTTCACGTAGGATACAGGCCAATTAAACCTGGTCAGCCAAACTTGCAGAGTGAGATTTCATCAGTTCCACTCCATCCTAGAAAGTGAATATATTCCCTAAGACAGTGATTCTCAAAATGTGGTCCCCAGACCAGCAGAAAAAGGATCACCTGGGAATTTGTGAAAGACCTACCCCAAACATTCTAAATCAGAAACTCTGAGAATAGGGCTCAGAGATCTCTCTTCAACAAGAAATTTTGGTGATTATAACGCATGCTAAAATCTGAGAATCTCTTCTCTAAAAGACTGACAGCCAAAGGAAGGAACTCCCTGTAAGTTTGCAGGTTCCCTACCTTGGGCAGTTAAGTCCAGCTGTTTTAGATTACAAGGTATTCTCTTCACTTCCCCAAGCACAGCAAACATACTCTACTTCTCTCCAAATACTTAATTTTAATTAAGATAACTCTCAAAATATGAAATCAAGATTCATCCTCATAACACTTACTCAAATGCAAAGTAACTGCTTCAACTTTATACGTTTGTGACTACATTAACTATAAGTATCTGTGTTAACGACACTTTCATCAATAAGGTTAATTTTTTTTTCTTTTTTGGCGGTATGCGGGCCTCTCACTGTTGTGGCCTCTCCCGTTGCGGAGCACATGCTCCGGATGCGCAGGCTCAGTGGCCATGGCTCACGGGCCTAGCCGCTCCGTGGCATGTGGGATCTTCCCAGACCGGGGCATGAACCCGTGTCCCCTGCATCGGCAGGCGGACTCTCAACCACTGCGCCACCAGGGAAGCCCCAATAAGGTTAATTTTTACAACCAGTGTATTTTGAAAGACTTTCCCTTCCATTAAAAAAAAGGACCCATATATTGTTTCCAATATCTCTCTGGACAAGGCTATTCATTTGAAATCATTCAGCTTTCACGCAACTTTAACTAAGTTTATCTAAGAAAATAATAATGATGTATTAAATTACCTGTGTATATAACTTTTCTTTCCTGGCATTCATGAAGAGATCTTTTCCTGTGCTTGTGTGCTTTTTCCCGAAATCTTACTGTTATCACTACATTTGGATTATTAGCATTATAATTCGGTTCAGGAAAAGATTTGGTCTCCACAAGATTTCCAAACTTTTTGTTGATAAAATGGTGGACAGCCTTTCTGTGATCTTTGTTTATATCAGGTTTAAAGGTAAATTTGGAATTTTCTTTCTTTGCATCTAAATATTTAAAAAAGTCAAATGCTTCTTCTTCAGATACCAAGTGACAGAGTTCTTTATACTCAAGATTTGGTTTTACAACAATTTCACTGTTTTTTCCTACAGTTATTAAAAAAGGAAATTTCTGCCTAATAGCACTATGCAAAATAGCCCTCTGGTTTTTGTCAAGGATTCTACCTAATGAGAATTCAGGAGATGGTCCAATTAGTTCAGGTTTAGAATTCCACTTCTCTTTTACATCACAGGCAAACTGATTCAGTAATTCATTAGTTTTTTCATCTAACAAGGATCCTAATACATCAATGTTTTCTTCTTCACCTTTGGAAGTTCCATCTTCGATAGTATCTTCCTTTTCTGAACCAGGCTCATAATTTTGGTCATCACCAGAGCACCCAGCCAAAGTACTGACTTCTTGATTGCTTCTCTCTTCAAAGGATAAATTTTGAGGATCTAGGTTTGTTTTTTTAGCCAAATTATTTGGCCCAGGTAGTATTTTATTAACCTTGTAAATAGGTTCATCACTGGCTTTATTAACTAACTGTCCCTGTTCATCAATCTCAATAACAACAAAGTCACTTGGTGAGCTTTTTATGGTGCCATGAAATCCAACGTGATCTGTAATGAAACACAAAGAACTAAACCTGATTCTAAAATCTGTATCCTCTTCCATTCTCAAATAACAATGCCTATAAAAGAAACAAAGATGTGGTCAATTACCAGAAAGAAAAATTCTGGATAACAAAAAAAGAAATAGGTTTGAAAGATTTATTTAATTCTCCTTCTCCCTCTCCCTTCCAATCCTGAGTCTCCTTAAAAGACATTACTAATCTAATTTATTTCTATATATCATGTGTATTTTGACTCTCTTATACGGAGATATCTGGTGATTTGCAACTTGACTCTTCACCCACTCCAGGCTTCCATCTATTAAAATTCCAAGATTAAAATGGGTTAAGTTTCAAGTTCTCTTTTAAAATACCATCTGTATGCTTACAAAGAAGAGACTAGAACATACGCCTGTTTACAATGATTTGTCTGAACTCCATCCCTGAAAACTAAAATTTCCAGCTAATTCCAGAGAATCTGTAGCTAGATATTTATATAATGAAGAGATAGGGATGGAAGAAGGGATGAGGAGAAGACAGGAAGAAACAGTCCAAATTGATAGATAAATGAAGTTCTAAAACCAACTTGCAATACGATTAGGTTTCTAGGTAGGCTTAAATTAACCCTGGACCTTAAACCTTCTTGAAAGCCAGATACAAACTTTTACAGATACAAACTTTTGCGGCTGACCCAGAGAAAAATTCCAACCATCTCTCTCTGGCATTAGAGAGAAAAAAACCTTTACAAACCTTCTTGAAGCCAACTTCACTCATTCTTCACACAACCCATGGCTACCAGATGGAGATTCAGGAAAAATAAAATGCTCAGGGGACCAGTACTACTCCGTTCTTTGTGTTAACCACACTCTCCAGGAAATTCATCATCATGTGGACCTTCACCCCATTTCTACAGTGTATTCTACTAATCTGAACCAATTTAGAAAACCACCTCCACACCATCCTTTCTATTATGTCATGTAGAAATCACAGCAAATTCTCTATATCCTAAATTCCTAGGGAATATATAGGATATATTTATTTCCCCTCATTCCTTTATTTCCTGCACAGTCTCCCCAGTTTCTTGCCCTAATGAAACCTGGCTATCTTCCCCAAGCTGCTGCTTCTGTAGTCCTCTCATGTGAAGTCTATTTTTCCTTTCATACCCACCTTGGGATCTGGAGGTTGTAAATATTTTCTGTTTGCCACTGCTACTTCCAAACCATTTCTTCCTCCTCTACCTCCCCAAATCCCATTTCCTTTGAAGTTCATGCCATCAGGCTGTACTATTTGCTGCCATACTCTCTCTGGTCCCAGGACAATTCTGCTTCATTCACTGATGACTTTAATACCAGGCTTAAAATCTACTATCCAGCATGACCTCCATGACCATCCATATGGATCATCCATTTAACATCACAGTCCCTCAGTTCCTCAATCTCAACCTCACACCATTTCCACTTCATCTCGGTCATAGCTTTGACTTTCTCATCACCAAAAGTTGCATCACCTTTAAGCATCCGGCTCTCTGATTATTCCTGCT